>NC_091294.1:71103498-71143498 GCF_038502225.1 Cherax quadricarinatus | reverse complement strand
GAGGATAAATAAGTATACAAGATATGATGTAGGGCGAAATGACAGTAGTTTGTTGGATTATGTATTGGTAGATAAAAGACTGTTGAGTAGACTTCAGGATGTACATGTTTATAGAGGGGCCACAGATATATCAGATCACTTTCTAGTTGTAGCTACACTGAGAGTAAAAGGTAGATGGGATACAAGGAGAATAGAAGCATCAGGGAAGAGAGAGGTGAAGGTTTATAAACTAAAAGAGGAGGCAGTTAGGGTAAGATATAAACAGCTATTGGAGGATAGATGGGCTAATGAGAGCATTGGCAATGGGATCGAAGAGGTATGGGGTAGGTTAAAAATGTAGTGTTAGAGTGTTCAGCAGAAGTTTGTGGTTACAGGAAAGTGGGTGCGGGAGGGAAGAGGAGCGATTGGTGGAATGATGATGTGAAGAGAGTAGTAAGGAAGAAAAAGTTAGCATATGAGAAGTTTTTACAAAGTAGAAGTGATGCAAGGAGGGAAGAGTATATGGAGAAAAAGAGAGAGGTTAAGAGAGTGGTGAAGCAATGTAAAAAGAGAGCAAATGAGAGAGTGGGTGAGATGTTATCAACAAATTTTGTTGAAAATAAGAAAAAGTTTTGGAGTGAGATTAACAAGTTAAGAAAGCCTAGAGAACAAATGGATTTGTCAGTTAAAAATAGGAGAGGAGAGTTATTAAATGGAGAGTTAGAGGTATTGGGAAAATGGAGGGAATATTTTGAGGAATTGTTAAATGTTGATGAAGATAGGGAAGCTGTGATTTCGTGTATAGGGCAAGGAGGAACAACAGTTGTGAGTGTGGGGGAAGTTCGTGAGGCAGTAGGTAAAATGAAAGGGGGTAAGGCAGCCGGGATTGATGGGATAAAGATAGAAATGTTAAAAGCAGGTGGGGATATAGTTTTGGAGTGGTTGGTGCAATTATTTAATAAATGTATGGAAGAGGGATTGGCAGAGAGCATGCATAGTTCCTTTGTATAAAGGCAAAGGGGATAAAAGAGAGTGCAAAAATTATAGGGGGATAAGTCTGTTGAGTATACCTGGCAAAGTGTATGGTAGAGTTATTATTGAAAGAATTAAGAGTAAGACGGAGAATAGGATAGCAGATGAACAAGGAGGCTTTAGGAAAGGTAGGGGGTGTGTGGACCAGGTGTTTGGAGTGACACATATAAGTGAACAGTATTTAGATAAGGCTAAAGAGGTCTTTGTGGCATTTATGGATTTGGAAAAGGCATATGACAGGGTGGATAGGGGGGCAATGTGGCAGATGTTGCAGGTGTATGGTGTAGGAGGTAGGTTACTGAAAGCAGTGAAGAGTTTTTACGAGGATAGTGAGGCTCAAGTTAGAGTATGTAGGAAAGAAGGAAATTATTTCCCAGTAAAAGTAGGCCTTAGACAAGGATGTGTGATGTCACCGTGGTTGTTTAATATATTTATAGATGGGGTTGTAAGAGAAATAAATGCGAGGGTCTTGGCAAGAGGCGTGGAGTTACAAGATAAAGTATCACACATAAAGTGGGAGTTGTCACAGTTGCTCTTTGCTGATGACACTGTGCTCTTGGGAGATTCTGAAGAGAAGTTGCAGAGATTGGTGGATGAATTTGGTAGGGTGTGCAAAAGAAGAAAATTGAAAGTGAATACAGGAAAGAGTAAGGTTATGAGGATAACAAAAAGATTAGGTGATGAAAGATTGGATATCAGATTGGAGGGAGAGAGTATGGAGGAGGTGAATGTATTCAGATATTTGGGAGTGGACGTGTCAGCGGATGGGTCTATGAAAGATGAGGTGAATCATAGAATTGATGAGGGGAAAAGGGTGAGTGGTGCACTTAGGAGTCTGTGGAGACAAAGAACTTTGTCCTTGGAGGCAAAGAGGGGAATGTATGAGAGTATAGTTTTACCAACGCTCTTATATGGGTGTGAAGCATGGGTGATGAATGTTGCAGCGACGAGAAGGCTGGAGGCAGTGGAGATGTCATGTCTGAGAGCAATGTGTGGTGTGAATATAATGCAGAGAATTCGTAGTTTGGAAGTTAGGAGGAGGTGCAGGATTACCAAACTGTTGTCCAGAGGGCTGAGGAAGGGTTGTTGAGGTGGTTCGGACATGTGGAGAGAATGGAGCGAAACAGAATAACTTCAAGAGTGTATCAGTCTGTAGTGGAAGGAAGGCGGGGTAGGGGTCGGCCTAGGAAAGGTTGGAGGGAGGGAGTAAAGGAGGTTTTGTGTGCGAGGGGCTTGGACTTCCAGCAGGCATGCGTGAGCATGTTTGATAGGAGTGAATGGAGACAAATGGTTTTTAATACTTGACGTGCTGTTGGAGTGTGAGCAAAGTAACATTTATGAAGGGGTTCAGGGAAACCGGCAGGCCGGACTTGAGTCCTGGAGATGAGAAGTACAGTGCCTGCACTCTGAAGGAGGGGTGTTAATGTTGCAGTTTAAAAAGTGTAGTGTAAAGCACCCTTCTGGCAAGACAGTGATGGAGTGAACGATGGTGAAAGTTTTTCTTTTTCGGGCCACCCTGCCTTGGTGGGAATCGGCCAGTGTGATAATAAAAAAAAAAAAAAAAAAAAAAATGGTTAACGATATTTTTTCACTCCAGAAGTATGTTCAGGTGCCAGTACTGACCGAATTTGTTCCCATAAGGAATATTGTGAAGTAGATTAGTCCATTTCAGACCCCCAAACATACGCGTACAAACACACTTACATAAATACACTTACATAATTGGTCGCATTCGGAGGTGATCGTTATGCGGGGGTCCACTGTATATATATATATATATATATATATATATATATATATATATATATATATATATATATATATATATATATATATATATACACACACACACACACACACACAACCAAAACAGTCAATACAGTTAATACTTTTGGGATATACAAATAACCTGCACATAGAAGAGAGGAGCCCACAACGACATTTCAGTTCAACTTGGACCATTTACAGTGTGACTTTGTAAATGGCCCAAGTCGGACTGAAACGTCATCGTGGGCTCCTCTCTTCTATGTGCGGGGTATTTGTGTATCGTTCCAGTCACAGTATTGTGCCTTTTTTTGTTATTGATACTTTTGGGAGTCTGAAACGGATTAATTGGATTTACATTATTTCTTATAGGGAAAATGATTTCAGTTTTCGTCAATTTCACATTTCGTCAGACTCTCTGGAACAGATTAATGACAAAAGGGGAGGGTCCACTGTATAAATGTTGACTAGATTACATTTCTGAAATGGATGTTTTATAACATCTGCCAAGCTTGTTAAAGTTATGACTATTGTCTTACCTGCAGAACACACTTTACTGCCAGAAAGTCCAAGAGTGACCTTCAAACTTTGTACACGGCCTGTGGAGTCCTCCTTGGATGTCCCTTTGCCTACAAATGAAAGAAGACATAATTAAACAAAGTCATTAGCACACAAGACAAGTGGAAGGACAATAATTCATTAAATTGTTTAAAATGGTCATACCAGAGATACTACATGAGAGAAATAATATACAGTAGGTACAAATAAACCCATATTTATTTACCTGTATAAAAATAAAGGCTAAAATGTAAAGACACAAATCCAGCACAGTGTATGCAAGACCAGGTTCTAAACCTCAAACATCTTCAATGTGACAACACTTGATGTGACTCTTACAGCTGATATTGACTTGCATTATCACCAGTCATAACTGCTGACTCATCAACAACATACATAACAGTCTATTAGTAGTTACATGTACAAGCACAACAATGCTGGTGATAAAAAACATAAGACACAATACTGTGACTCAAACAATACACAAATAACCTGCACACAGTAGAAGCTTACGACAATGTTTCAGTCCAACTCTGTAAATGGTCTAAGTCGTCCAAAACATCATAAGCTTCTCTCTCCTATGTATGGGATACCCGTGTAATGCTGGTGAAGCTCTCTCATGAACAGCTACAGTTACACCTTCTTCAAGGTTTGTACAATGCACATACTACAAGTTAGTTAACCCTTAAACTGTCCAAACATAGATCTATGTTCACCTGCGTGGCACTCCAAATATTTGGAAAAATAAAAAAATAGTTTTTTGTTTTTAAATTAAAGAGGGCAATTTTCTGTGTAGTATGAGATCAAAAAAAAAATTTTAGAACCAGTACTACCGGGATATAAGATCACGAAGTTGGATCTGGATGCTCACCTGACAGCAACATCCAGTCCTGCCACTTGCAGAAGTGTTGCTGGTTTACCTTTTCTTTTTCGTTTTTATTTTAATTTATATAATTTTTATATTCTGGTAATTACAATTTATAATAGTTCTTGTGATTTCATAGCCAATCTTTCTTCTGACTCCAATATTATGTACTGAAATAGTACTCAAATTGTAACAATGACACTGACAGTTGAACATTTTCACCTGCCCTGGTCATTTACTGTCTTAAAATATATACTGTACAAAGTATTTATAGGTCCCAGCAATGTTTTAGACACACTCTAGTATGAAACTCCTTGAAGAATGGTGTTATGACAAGGGTCAGATAAGTGATATTTGATGAATGTGCACTGCTGGAGGGGGTCCCCTTGCCTTTACATGTTTTTACTCTTGTACGCAAACATGTCTCTGTATGTCTGTCAGTCAGTCTATCTGTCTGTCTGTCTATCTGCCTGTGTGTGTGTATCTTTTCCATCTGTTTGTCTGTGTCTTAGGGAGCGGCTAGTAAACCTGTTGATTTGTGGTGTATGTGCCACTCCCTGATGGCTGAGTAAGTGACACTGCTATTATTTGTGTCAGGTTTATTTATGCCTTATATCTACAAACACTGTATAGCACTTGGCCTGGAATTTTTGGGTTATCCTAGGTAATTTACATTATGTATAATAACTGTATTTATGAGTACATGTGAGAGAGATATAGACAGGCAGTGATATAGACAGAGATAGAGATATAGAGATATATATAGACAGATATAGGTAGTAAGTTGGTAGACAGCAACCGCCCAGGGAGGTACTACCATCCTGCCAAGTGAGTGTAAAACGGAAGCCTGTAATTGTTTTACATGATGGTAGGATTGCTGGTGTTTTTTTTTTTCTGTCTCATAAACATGCAAGGTTTCAGGTATGTCTTGCTACTTCTACTTACACTTAGGTCACACTACACATACATGTACAAGCATATATATACACACCCCTTTGGGTTTTCTTCTATTTTCTTTCTAGTTCTTGTTCTTGTTTATTTCTTCTTACCTCCATGGGGAAGTGGAACAGAATTCTTCCTCCGTAAGCCATGCGTGTTGTAAGAGGCGACTAAAATGCCGGGAGCAAGGAGCTAGTAACCTCTTCTCCTGTATATATTACTAAATGTAAAAGGAGAAACTTTCGTTTTTCCTTTTGGGCCACCCCGCCTCGGTGGGATACGGCCGGTGTGTTGAAAGAAAGAAAGATCTACAAACACTGTATAGCACTTGGCCTGGAATTTTTGGGTTATCCTAGGTAATTTACATTATGTATAATAACTGTATTTATGAGTACATGTGAGAGAGATATAGACAGGCAGTGATATAGACAGAGATAGAGATATAGAGAGATATATAGACAGATATAGGTAGTAAGTTGGTAGACAGCAACCGCCCAGGGAGGTACTACCATCCTGCCAAGTGAGTGTAAAACGGAAGCCTGTAATTGTTTTACATGATGGTAGGATTGCTGGTGTTTTTTTTTTTCTGTCTCATAAACATGCAAGGTTTCAGGTATGTCTTGCTACTTCTACTTACACTTAGGTCACACTACACATACATGTACAAACATATATATATACACCCATTTGGGTTTTCTTCTGTTTTCTTTCTAGTTCTTGTTTATTTCCTCTTACCTCCATGGAGAAGTGGAACAGAATTCTTCCTCCGTAAGCCATGCGTGTTGTAAGAGGTGACTAAAATGTGGGAGCAAGGGGCTAGTAACCTCTTCTCCTGTATATATTACTAAATGTAAAAAGAGAAACTTTTGTTTTTCCTTTTGGGCCACCCCGCCTCGGTGGGATACGGCCGGTGTGTTGAAAGAAAAGAAAGATATAGAGAGAGAGACAGCCAAAGCCAGCCGAATACATAAGAACATACAAAAGAAGGAACACTGCAACAGGCCTACTGCCCCATGCAAGGCAGGTCCATGTCACCCCCTGGCTTAGATCAATGACCCACCTAGTCAGGTCACATCCACTGAAAGAAGGAGCATGACATCTGACCTAGTAGCACAAGCTAGTCAGGTCCAACTCACACCCACTCATGGATTTATCTAACCTATTTTCACTTTCCTCTTAACCCTTAAATGGTCCAAACGTATATATACGTTCTTATGCGTAGTGCCGCAAACGTATATATACGTTTTAGTTTTCCTGCCTCCAAATTTGGCACGATTGGCCTGAGATGCCTGGTCAGCATAGAATGGGTCTTAACACTCAGTGTGCCAGATAGAAAGATAGACAGGGAGCTTGACAGACAGACAAATAGACAGACAGAAATGTTTGTGTACCAGCGAAAACAGAGGGCAATGCTCATCAAATGTCACCTCTAATCTTTTCTTATCAGCTGCACCCTCCCCCACCCTCCTGTATACTCATCAAACGTCAGCTCTTATCAGATGTTATCTCATCTTATCATGTCACTGTCAGGGGTGGACTTTGTCTTTCATGCTTCAAGGGAACTTATTATTACCTATTATTATTATTACATATACTTCTTCTCCTCCTCCTCCTCCTCCTCCCCCTTCTCCTCCTCCTCCTCCCCCTTCTCCTCCTCCTCCCCTCCTCCTCCTCCTGCTGCTGCTCCTCCTCCTCATTATTATTATATACTTCCACATATCCAAAACATTGGTGGGACCAATAAATACTTTGTTTATATTCCAAGACAATAGTAAATGACCAAGGCAGGTGTAAATGTCCACCTGTCAATGTGTTTGTGACAATTTGAGTACAATTTCAGTACCTAATACTCACGTCAGAACAAAAATTGGTTATGAAATGACTATAAATTGTAATTATCAGAACATAAAAATTATATAAAATAATATGAAAAATAGAAAAAAAAAAAAGTATATCAGGAACACTTCTGCAAGTGGCAGGACTCCATGTTGCCGTCACATGAGCATCCTGTGCCAACTTCTCGGCCTCATATCTCTGTAAGTACTGACCCTAATTTTTTTTTTATTCTAAAACACTTAAAAAATGTGCTCTTTTATTCTAAAAAAAAAAAAAAAATTTTTTGCCAAAATATTTGGGGTGAATGCATATATACACGTGAGTGAACGTATATATATATATATGTTTGGACCGTTTAAGGGTTAAAATGTGAGTTTTAATATGACATGACATCAGTGAATCACTGGTGTTTGCCTCACTGCTACACTATTTGCTCTAGCTGGCACTCAGTTGAACTGGTGCTCCCACAAGGTACTAAGTGGTCCCTGATTTTTTTTCACAGTGTGCACACTAAATGCATAGACCCATTCTTTCATGTCTAGGCGAATCAGGCCTATTGTGCCAAATTTGAAGGAATGAAAAATAAAATGTCGATATATATTCAGAGCACTGCGCACATGCACATATATCTACGTGTGGACAGTTTAAGGGTTAATGATTATTTCAGGAAAACAATTACAACTGGAAGTGTAGAGAGAACAGTAAATACTAACATAAACTTATTAACTTCAACATCTGCAACAAGTTTAATTAACACCTGACAGTGGTTAATAATAATCTTACTCAAAGTGACTATAACCCACTTACAAGATTCCTAGACAGTAGTACAGCATCTGTAGTAATATTCTTCATTACTACTTTTTCTCTCCATAATTTGGCTAACTAAATTTTTTTATATTACCTTCATGGTCCACTTCTAGTGTATTCTCACTCTTATCATACCTGTAAAGGTTTCCATTAATACTAATTTGTTACTAATCTGCATTTTTTCTACCCCTTGACTGTGCAAACCCCAAATCCTGAGGTGTCTCCTGGTGTTGGGGGAAAAAAAAGTGATAGAGAATCTTTTCCCAATTGCAATGACGCCAAAACAACAAAATTTGATGGAATTACCCTCTCGTGAAGTTAGTGACCTTGGCGATATTTACGAATCGGCGATTTCGCATATTTTAAGCCCTATTTTCGGCTAATTCCATTGTTCCAGTCGACCAAACTCATAGCTATTTCTTTAGAACTCCATTTTTTTCTATCGACTGAGTACAAGAAACTGCCCATTTACCGATTTCAACTACCCAATAACATGGTCAGAAACATGCAGTTTGGCCAATTTCACGAAAATTAAAAAATATGACAACTTCAAAATATGGTCCAGAATGAACAATGCAGACATTCCTGGCTCTAAAATAGCATTTTCTTTGTTCATCAGTCATGTCTCCAGGCCCCTCTGATATAACTCTTCCTTTTTATTTTGAATTTTTATTCAAACAAAAAATAGAAGATTTACCGTTATGCAGACTACAGCAAAACAGTGGACCCCCAGTTTACGATATTATTTCATTCCAGAAGTATGTTCAGGTGCCAGTACTGACCGAATTTTTTCCAATAAGGAATATTGTGAATTAGATAAGTCCATTTCAGACCCCCAAACATACACATACAAACGCACTTACATAAATACACTTACATAATTGGTTGCATTGGGAGCTGATCGTAAATCGGGGGTCCACTGTATTGTAATACAGTGCACCCTCGACCAGCGATGGCATCGATTAACGATAAATCTGACTAGCGATACATTTTATCGCAAAAATTTTGCCTCGATTAGCGCTAAAAAACTCGACCAACACTATTCCTTCCGTCTGAGATGCGTCCACTTCTGGCCAGTGTTTACAAGCCAGCCAGCCACCGCGGTCGCTTCCAAGCATACAATCGGAACATTTCATATTATCACAGCCTTTTTAGTGATTGCTCCTGTAAAATAAGTCACCATGGGCCCCAAGAAAGCTTCTAGTGCCAACCCTACAGCAAAAAGGGTGAGAATTACTATGGATATGAAGAAAGAGATCATTGCTAAGTATGAAAGTGGAGTGCATGTCTCCGAGCTGGCCAGGCTGTACACAAAACCCCAATCAACCATCGCTACTATTGTGGCCAAGAAAACGGCAATCAAGGAAGCTGTTCTTGCCAAAGATGAAACTATGTTTTCGAAACTGAGATCGCAAGTGATAGAAGATGTTGAGAGACTGTTATTGGTATGGATAAACGAAAAACAGATAGCAGGAGATAGCATCTCTCAAGCGATCATATGTGAAAAGGCTAGGAAGTTGCATGACGATTTAATTAGAAAAATGCCAGCAACTAGTGGTGAAATGAGTGAATTTAAGGCCAGCAAAGGTTGGTTTGAGAGATTTAAGAATCGTAGTGGCATACATAGTGTGATAAGGCATGGTGAGGCTGCCAGTTTGGACCAAAAAGCAGCTGAAAAATATGTGCAGGAATTCAAGGAGTACATAGACAGTGAAGGACTGAAACCTGAACAAGTGTTTAATGGTGACACTGACAATGTTGTGAAACACGTTAGGAATGTCATAAAGGAACGGGAGGTACAGGCCTCTATGGGCAGATATGTTGTGCGACAGAGGTCCAGTGACTCTCAAGCTGGTCCTAGTGGCATTAAAAGAAGGGAAGTAACCCGGAAAAAGGACTTGCCACCTCAGGTCCTAGTGGAAAGGGATTCCCCTTCTAAACACTAAGACCATCAACACACTCCCCTCTTCCCATCCCATCAATCATCACCAGATCTTCAATAAAGGTAAGTGTCATGTAACTGTGCATGTCTTCTTCAGTTTGTGTGTATTAAAATTAATATTTCATGTGTTAAAAATTTGTTTTTCAATACTTTTGGGTGTCTTGCACGGATTAATTTGTTTTCCATTATTTCTTATGGGGAAAATTAACTTGACTAACGATTATTCTGACTAACGATGAGCTCTCAGGAACGGATTAATAGCGTTAGTCGAGGGTCCACTGTAATTGTATAAATAATGTCAACCCATTCATGACTGCATATTAGAATGGCTACTTGGACATTTATTGGAAAATTACATAATTTGTTTACTTTTGAACATCGGCAAAACACAAAAATTTCCCCTGCTTTGAGCTCCATTTCAAGGTTCTTTTCATAGTAAAACCAATCAAAATCACCTCTATTTCTATAATATGTTTTCCTTTCTATGAAATGAAACCAAGAAAATGAGAATACAACCATAGATACTATACGAAAATAGACTACAAAGTCGGCATTTTAATTAAAAAAAAAAAAGGGTTGTAGTTTTTTTCCCTCATTATGCACTGCGTGCTGCAGGATTTTTTTTATATGGTGCACACTGACCACACAGACCCATTCTCTCACACATGGGCCTACCAGCTTTCTCCTGCTTGATTTGAAGCCGCTGGAATTTATGAGTATATATATGTCAAAAACTGTGGCTCGTAAGACGTATATATACGACCAAAACAGTCAAAGGGTTAATATTAACATGTCAAATAATTTTTTTATACCTAGTTTGTGTTATATGCATATGCTTGATTTTCTATTATAACACTTCATAACTAAAAAATACATTTATGCTATTCAAGTGTTATTTATTAACGATAATTTTTTATTTTCAACAAGAAGGCTGTATCCCACCGAGCCAGGGTGACCTAAATGGAAAAACGAATTTCTCTTTATAAATTTAGTAATGCATTCAGGAGAAGGGGTTACTAGCCCCTTGCTCCCTGCATTTTAGTCACCTCTTACGACACGCATGGCTTATGAAGGAAGAATTCTGTTCCACTTCCCCCGTGGAGATAAATGATGTTTTTTTTTTTTCAACAAGTCGACCACCTCCCACCAAGGAAGGGTGACCCAAAAAGAAAGAAAATCCTCAAAATGAAAATACTTTCACCTCATTCATACATTATCACTCTTTGCAGAGGTGTCCAGATACAACAGTTAAGAAGCATATACAGTGGACCCTCGACTAACGCTATTAATCCGTTCCTGAGAGCTCATCGTTAGTCAAAATAATCGTTAGTCAAGTTAATTTTCCCCATAAGAAATAATGGAAATCAAATTAATCCGTGCAAGACACCCAAAAGTATTGAAAATTTTTTTTTTAACATATGAAATATTAATTTTAATACACACAAACTGAAGAAGACATGCACAGTTACATGACACTTACCTTTATTGAAGATCTGGTGATGATTGATGGGATGGGAAGAGGGGAGTGTGTTGATGGTCTTAGTGTTTAGAAGGGGAATCCCCTTCCATTAGGACTTGAGGTGGCAAGTCCTTTTTCGGGGTTACTTCCCTTCTTTTAATGCCACTAGGACCAGCTTGAGAGTCACTGGACCTCTGTCGCACAACATATCTGCCCATAGAGGCCTGTACCTCCCGTTCCTTTATGACATTCCTAAAGTGTTTCACAACATTGTCAGTGTCACCATTAAACACTTGTTCAGGTTTCAGTCCTTCACTGTCTATGTACTCCTTGAATTCCTGCACATATTTTTCAGCTGCTTTTTGGTCCAAACTGGCAGCCTCACCATGCCTTATCACACTATGTATGCCACTACGATTCTTAAATCTCTCAAACCAACCTTCGCTGGCCTTAAATTCACTCACATCACTACTAGTTGCTGGCATTTTTCTAATTAAATCGTCATGCAACTTCCTAGCCTTTTCACATATGATCGCTTGAGAGATGCTATCTCCTGCTATCTGTTTTTCGTTTATCCATACCAATAACAGTCTCTCAACATCTTCTATCACTTGCGACCTCAGTTTCGAAAACATAGTTGCACCTTTGGCAAGAACAGCTTCCTTGATTGCCGTTTTCTTGGCCACAATAGTAGCGATGGTTGATTGGGGTTTTGTGTACAGCCTGGCCAGCTCGGAGACATGCACTCCACTTTCATACTTAGCAATGATCTCTTTCTTCATATCCATAGTAATTCTCACCCTTTTTGCTGTAAGGTTGGCACTAGAAGCTTTCTTGGGGCCCATGGTGACTTATTTTGCAGGTGCAATCACTAAAAAGGCTGTGATAATATGAAATGTTCCGATTGTATGCTTGGAAGCGACCGCGGTGGCTGGCTGGCTTGTAAACACTGGCCAGAAGTGGACGCGTCTCAGACGGAAGGAATAGTGTTGGCCGAGTTTTTTAGCGCTAATCGAGGCAAAATTTTTGCGATAAAATGTATCGCTAGTCAGATTTATCGTTAATCAATGCCATCACTGGTCGAGGGTCCACTGTATGTATAAAGATACACAACATATCCCTCCAAACTGCCAATATCCCAAAGCCCTCCTTTAACCCTTTGAGGGTTTCGGCCGTACTAGTACGGCTTATGCGTCAGTGCCCATGATGTATTAGTATGCATAAATTCTAGTGCCTTCAAATCTCGTGGGAAAAGGCTGGTAGGCCTAGGTGTGAGAGAATGGGTGTGTGTGGTAGAAAAAAACATCTGGGACCCAGTGGCACATTGTGGGAATGCCATTTTAGTAGATGTTGTTCGCCATGCCTCGTGGTAAGAAGCTCCTCACTCCTCGGCAAACTGGAACACTTTTGTTCCCCAGTGACAGTTCTAATACAGATGGAAGTGCCAGTGAAGATGAGTTTCAAGTTTTTGGTGAGGTTTTGACTGAAACTAATGACCATAATATCAGTAATAGTGAGGAAAACCCAGACGACCCTCAGCCTTCCACTTCTGGCGCTGGGCCGTCTTGTTCACGTTCAGTTGTACCAGGATCAAAGAGGAAACTCCTATTTTCCCAAATCCCGGACTCAGATGTGAGCATTGGAGATGATAGTGATAGTGAATATGAACTACAAGCTCTTGAAACCAGTTCCAGTAGTGAAAGTGAAGTGGAATATTCTCCAGTGAAGTGTCAGTATATACGACGATATATGCGCTCTGGTAGTGTGCCATATGCTATTCCAAGGGGAAGGAGTACATCTCGGAGTACATCCCGTGGCTGTACAACAGGAACAGACAGTGAAAATGACGATGAAAGTGTTACAACTGGGATGGAAAATGTGCATGGTGGTGGTAGTGGCGGTGCCGGCAGTGAGGCACCATCAGTGGGCCATGCTGCCACCCACTCCGCTGCCTCAGCTGATCTACAACAAAGGCCACCATCCCCCACCCACCCACCACACCAGCCTCCACAACCACAACCACCTGTCATTGTCCAGTACCCACCAGCAGACTGCACATGAGATTGGCAGGAAGCTGTCAATTTTGTTCCAAATCCCCACCAGTTTGATGAAAGCCAAAGTGGAATACGGCCATGTTGTACACTGAGGAACAATGCCACTGAACTGGAATGTTTCGAATTATTCTTTGACGAACCCCTGATGGAAATTATTGTCAGGGAAAGCAACAGATACTACGAGTACACCATGGCAAACACAATACTTTCACCAAACTTACTGCTACACAGGTGGAAGGAGACAACTGTGGCTGAGATGTATCTTTTCTTTGCCACAATAATGCTTATGCCACATGTGTATAAGCACAGTGTGAAATCATACTGTCAACAGACTGCCTGATTGCAACCCCAGGTTTCAGTGATATAATGGGAGTGAATCGATTTGTGCTACTGTTACGTATGCTTCACTTCTTAGACAAAACCAGGCCTGACAGAAACGACAGGTTATATAAGATTAGGAATGTATTTGTGTATCTGAAAGAGAAATTCAACATGTATTTTTATCCCTTCAGGAAGCTTGTAATTGACAAGTATTTGATTCTGTTCAAAGGAAGACTCTCTTTCAAGCAGTACATACCAAGCAAGAGGAAATGCTTTGGTATAAAGTTGTTTGTGCTTTGTGATTGTTACAGTGGTCTGGTATAGCTTGGATAGCTTTTGACCCAGTAGACCACAGCATCCTACTCCACAAACTTGACCATTATGGTATAAGAGGCCATGTGCTTGCATATTTCAAATCCTACCTTACTAATAGGTATCAGTATGTCACCATTGAAGACACAGCTTCATCAACACCGCCACTTGATACTGGAGTTCCACAGGGAAGTGTCCTTGGTCCCCTGCTCTTCCTTGTATACATCAATGATCTTCCAAACGTATCCGAACACCTGAACCCCATTCTCTTTGCTGACGACACGACTTATGTCACCTCTCACCCCAATATTGCCACCCTCAACACCATTATTAATGAGGAGCTGCTCAAAATATTGACTTGGATGACAGCCAATAAACTTACGCTTAACACTGACAAAACCTGCTATATTATGTTTGGTAGCAGAGCAGGAGTTGCGCAAATTAACATTAAGATCGACAACACTCTAATTGCCAGACATTATGAGGGCAAATTCCTAGGCCTATACCTCGACAACAACCTGAATTTCAGCACCCATATAAAACACATAACCAATAAAGTATCCAAAACGGTTGGGATCCTCTCCAAGATACGATACTTCGTGCCGCAAAATGCCCTTCTCACACTATACCACTCACTTATTTATCCATACCTCACCTATGCTATTTGTGCTTGGGTATCAACTGCAGCAACACACCTAAAGCCAATAATAACCCAACAAAAAGTCACAGTAAGAATAATTACTAAATCCCATCCCTCGCAACACCCCCCCCCCCCTCACTCTTCATAGATCTAAACTGTTCAGTACATCCACACTTAGTACTGTGCAATCTACATCTACAGGACCTTAAATTCCAAAATTAACCTTGACCTAAAACGCTTTCTTGATAGTTGTGACAGAACCCACAGGCATAACACCAGACACAAACATCTCTATGACATTCCCCGTGTCCGACTAAACCTTTACAAAAATTCAATGTATGTCAAAGGCCCTAAAATCTGTAACACCCTACCTGAAAACTCTAGAACTGCAGACACATTCATCACCTTTAAAACTACCATTAGAAAACATCTCATCTCCCTGATACACCCCGACAACTAATTACATGAATACCACCTGGTGGTTCACACACTCACTCACCCATTTGACCATAAAAACAGAAATATCAATCTTAATCTTAAAATAATGAGCCCTAACTAGTCATAAGTTGGCATGTGATACTCCAATACTGAAACTATGTATTGTGCAAAAACAAAAGCATTCACATTGCTAAACTCACATACTAGTATTTAGTCACTTAGCCATAATACCAACTTACCTCATAATTTGTAATATTTTAAAGTTAAGAATTAATCTAAGTCTGCCCGAAATGCCTAGCCATGCTAGGTGTTCTAGTGGCCCCCTTCGTAATTAGTATTTTAAAACATGTAAACCACACAATATCCAAATTCTGTAAACTCAGCATTGTAATCCTTATAGAGAATAAACTTGATTTGATTTGATTATTGTGTACACTGGAAGTTATACATTGCAAAATACAGTGGTCCCTTGATAATCGTAGGGCTCGAGGGTCGTAGATTTTGGAAATCATAGCGATATTTTCATATAAACATAGGCTCGCTAATTGTAGATTGACTCGCGAATAGTAGGTCGTCCAGGACGCATACGCACAATGTGAGCCGGGGCGGCCTCCCTACCCAGCCAATCCGGCATTGTTTACCAGTGAGCGAAGGTCCCCTCACGTGCTCCTACGAAATATTTCATAATATTCCACTCATTTTAGTGTTTGCAAGTACTAAATAAGATACCATGGCTCCAAAGAAAGCTCCTAGTGCCAAGCCCTTGGTAAAGGTGAGAAATACGATTGAATTTAAGAAAAACATCATTGAACAATATGAATGTGGCTTAAGTGTGGCCAAACTGTTGTTGCAAAGGGGGTAATTATGCTGACAAAAATGAGATCACCAGTACTCGAAGAGGTTAAGAAGTTATTATTGGTGTGGATAAACGAGAAACAATTAGCAGGAGATAGTATTATGACATCGATTATTTGTGAAAAGGCTAGGCAGGTGCACGACGATCTGGTAAAGAAATTGCCTGCAAATAGTGGTGATGTGAGTGAATTTAAGGCCAGCAAAGGTTGGTCTGAGAGATTTAAGAAGCGTACTGGCATACACAGTGTGGTAAGGCATGGTGAGGCTGCCAGTACAGACCACAAAGTGGCTGAAAAATATGTGCATGAATTCAAGGAGTACATAGAGGCTGAAGGACTGAAACCTGAACAAGTGTTCAATTGTGACAAAACTGGCCTCTTTTGGAAGAAAATGCCAAAGAGGACCTACATTACACAGGAGGAAAAAGCACTGCCAGGACACAAGCCTATGAAAGACAGGCTGACGCTCATGTTCTGTGCTAATGCTAGTTGGGATTTCAAAGTGAAGTCGTTACTAGTGTACCATTCTGAAAATCCCAGGGTGTTCAGGAAAAACAATGTTATGAAGAGTAAATTGTGTGTGTTTTGGAAATCTAATAGTAAGGCATGGGTCACGAGTGAGATTTTCGTCGAATGGTTCAATGAAGTGTTTGACCCTAGTGTGAAGAATTACCTCCTGGAAAAGAAATTGGATCTCAAGTGCCTCCTAGTAATGGACAATGCACCTGCTCATCCTCCACACTTGGATGACCTAATTTTCGAGGAGTTTGGGTTCATCATTGTAAAGTTCTTGCCCCCGAATACCACTCCTCCAGCCCATGGACCAGCAGGTCATTGCAAACTTCAAAAAACTCTACACCAAAGCAATGTTTCAAAGGTGCTTGAATGTGACCTCAGACACTCACTTGACCCTAAGAGATTTTTGGAGAGAACACTTCAGCATCCTCCATTGCATAAGCCTTATAGGTAAGGCTTGGGAGGGAGTGACTACCAGGACTTTGAACACTGCTTGGAGAAAATTGTGGCCAGATTGTGTTGACAAGAGGGATTTTCAATCAAGGTTTATTCTCTATAAGGGTTACAATGCGGGGTTTACAGATTTTGGTTATTGTGTGGTTTACATGTAATAAAATACTAATTACAGAGGGGGCCACTAGAACACCTAGCATGGCTAGGCATTTTGGGCAGACTTAGATTAATTTTTAACCCTAAATTATTACAAATTGTGGAGTAAGTTGACTAAATACTAAGTGACTAAATACTAGTTTGTGAGTTTAGCAATGTGAATGCTTTTGTTTTGGCACAATACATAGTTTCTATATTGGAGTATCACAGGCAAACTTGTGACTAGTTAGGAATCATTATTTTAAGATTAAGATACGTATTTCTGTGCTTATAGTCAAATGGGTGAGTGAGTGTAAGTGTGAACCACCAGGTGGTTTTTATGTAGTTAGTTGATGGGGTGTATCAGGGAGACAAGATGTTTTCTAATAATAGTTTTGAAGGTGATGAATGTGTCTGCAGTTCTGGAGTTCTCAGGTAGGGTGTTACAGATTTTAGGGCCTTTGACATACATTGAATTTTTGTAAAGGTTTAGTCAGACACAGGGAATGTCATAGAGATGTTTGTGTCTGGTGTTATGCTTGTGGGTCCTGTCACAACTATCAAGAAAGCATTTTAGGTCAAGGTTAATATTGGATTTTAAGGTATTGTATATGTAGATTGCACAGTAGTAAGTGTGGATGTTCTGAACAGGGAGTAAGTTTAGATCTATGAAGAGTGGGAAGGGGGGGGGGGGTTGCCAGGGATGGAATTTAGTGATTATTCTTACTGCGCCTTTTGTTGAATTATTATTGGCTTTAGGTGTATTGCTGCAGTTGACCCCCAAGCACAAATAGCATAGATGAGGTATGGATATATAAGTGAATGGTAGTGTGAGAAGGGCATTTTGCGGCACGTAGTATCATATCTTGGAGAGGATCCCAACTGTTTTGGATACTTTTTTTGATATGTGTAGGCTATGGGTGCTGAAATTCAGGTTGTTGTCGAGGTATAGGCCTAGGAATTTGCCCTCATTATGTCTGGCAATTAGAGTGCTGTTGATCTTAATGTTTAGTTGTGCATCACCTGCTCTGCTACCAAACATAATATAGTAGGTTTTGTCAGTGTTAAGTGTAAGTTTATTGGCTGTCATCCAAGTTGATATTTTGAGCAGCTCCTCATTAACAATGATGTTGAGGGTGGCAAGATTAGGGTGAGAGATGACATAAGTCATGTCAGCAAAGAGAATGGGTTTCAGGTGTTGGGATACGTTTTGAAGATCATTGATGTAAATGAGGAAGAGCAGGGGTCCAAGGACACTTCCCTGCGGAACTCCAGTATCAAGTGGCCGTGCTGATGATGCTGTGTCTTTAGTGTTGACATACTGATACCTATTACTAAGGTAGGATTCGAAATATGCAAGCGCATGGCCTCTTATACCATAATGGTCAAGTTTGTGGAGTAGGGTTTGGGGCTGACCCTGATGAGCCTATGTCTGTTGTTAAATCTATTGTGGCACTGGGGAGTTCCATGGGGCTGGATGTGAGTTTGGAGGATGTGGAAGAGTTGGTGGAAGACCACAACGAAGAGCTCACCACTGAGGAGCTGCAACAGCTTCAGCAGGAAGAGCAACAGATCGCAGCTCCGAATCTTGCTGCAGAGGAGGAGGAAGAGAGATGGAAGAAGGTGCCTTCTTCAGAAATTAAGAAGATTTTTGCAATGTGGGGTAAGATGGAAAGATTTATGGAGAAACATCACCCTCACAAGGCAACATGTACAGTGACAAAGTCTTGGGCCATTTTAGGGAAGTGTTAAAGAGACGCCAGAAACAGAGCTCTCTGGGCAGTTATTTTGCAAGACAGGACTCCAGTGATTCTCAAGCTGGTCCTAGTGGCATTAAGAAACAGAGAAGAGAAGTAACCCCAGAAAAGCACTTGGTACCTGAGGTGTTGATGGAAGGGGATTCCCCTTTCAAAGAGTAACTAATGCAATCTGTCTCCTCCAGTCTTCCATACACTAAGAAGAATTGCCAATAAAGTTAATTGTTATGCTGTTAATGTTTCATTCATCATTTCCCACTGTATTGTTTATGTACTACATCTATATTTCATGTAAAAATTTTTTTTGTTTTAATACTTCTGGGTGTCAGGAATGGATTAATTGTATTTACATTATTTCTTATGGGGAAAATTCATTTCAATAATAGTAGCTCCTCCAGGAATGGATTAAATACGATAAACGAGGGACCACTGTACCAGGAAGTTATTGGGCATCTCTAGTGATGTGGTTAGAACAATGATAGAACCATACCTTGGTAAGAGGCATACATTATATACTGATAACTGGTACACAAGCCACTCGCTCAGTGATTTTTTGCGAGTGAACATGACAGATGTGTGTGGCACAGTGTGTGCAAATCGTAAACGTATGCCCAGGTTTGACGCTGGCACTTGTACAGGTGAGGTTCAGGTATTTGCTGCCAATAACATCATGGCATTTCGGTGGCATGACAAACGAGATGTCACACTGTTGTCATCAGTTCACCCTAACAAAATGACAAACACTGGCAGGCAGCATAGAGACCAATGAACCCATTCTAAAACCTGCAGCTGTGATTGATTACACCCTCAATATGCACTCAGTGGACAAATGTGACATGCAGATTGGGTTTGCTGATTGTGTTCGCAAGAGTTATAAGTGGTACATAAAACTCTTTTTCCATCTTCTGGACATTTCCATGCTCAATGCTTATATGTATAAGATGAGGACCAGAAACAATCATATGGCAAATTCTGTTTGTCTGTCATCAGACAAACAGTATTCAAGTACCAAGGAACAACACCTGCAATAGACTGCCCACTAAATTAACAACAACTACCTTCTCGTCTGAAGCATGGTGACCACTTCCTAGTAAAGCTGCCTGCTACTGCTTTCAAGAAAAAGGCTCAGAAGAGGTGTTACGTCTGTGCACATACAAAAAAAACGCCCACAACAATGCAGAGACACTCGTTTTATGTGTGAGGAGTGTAAAACGCCACTGTGCATGACACCATGTTTCAAAGACTTCCACAGGCTGCAGAACTTCTAGAAACATTCCCTGTGACTGTATGTGTGTACAGTGGACCCTCGACCAACGATATTAATCCATTCCTGGGAGCTCATCGTTAATTGAAATTATCGTTAGTCGAGCTAATTTTCCCCATAAGAAATAATGGAAATCAAATTAATCCGTGCAAGACACCCAAAAGTATTGAAAAAAAAAAAAAAAATTACCACATGAAATATTAATTTTAATACATACAAACTGAAGAAGACATGTACAGTTACATGACACTTACCTTTACTGAAGATCTGGTGATGATTGATGGGATGGTAGGAGGGGAGACTGTGGATGGTGTTAGTGTTTAGAGGGGGAATCCCCTTCCATTAGGACTTGAGGTGTCAAGTCCTTTTCCAGGGTTACTTCCCTTCTTTTAATGCCACTAGGACCAGCTTGAGATTCACTGGACCTCTGTCGCACAACATATCTGTCCATAGAGGCCTGTACCTCCCGTTCCTTTATGACATTCCTAAAGGGTTTCACAACATTGTCAGTGTCACAATTAAACACTTGTTCAGGTTTCAATTCTTCACTGTCTATGTACTCCTTGAATTCCTGCACATATTTTTCAGCTGCTTTTTGGTCCAAACTGGCAGCCTCACCATGCCTTATCACACTATGTATGCCACTACGATTCTTAAATCTCTCAAACCAACCTTTGCTGGCCTTAAATTCACTCACATCACTAGTTGCAGGCATTTTTCTAATTAAATCTTCATGCAACTTCCTAGCCTTTTCACATATGATCGCTTGAGAGATGCTATCTCCTGCTATCTGTTTTTCGTTTATCCACACCAATAACAGTCTCTCAACATCATCTATCACTTGAGATCTCAGTTTCGAAAACATAGTTGCACCTTTGGCAAGAACAGCTTCCTTGATTGCAGTTTTCTTGGCCACAATAGTAGCGATGGTTGATTGGGGTTGTGTGTACAACCTGGCCAGCTCGGACACACACAATCCACTTTCATACTTAGCAATAATCTCCTTCTTCATATCCATAGTAATTCTCACCCTTTTTGCTGTAGGGTTGGCACTAGAAGCTTTCTTGGGGCCCATGGTGACTTATTTTGCAGGTGCAATCACTAAAAACACTGTGATAATATGAAATCTTTCGATTGTATGTTTGGATGGGACCGCGGTGGCTGGCTGGCTTGTAAACACTGGCCACAAGTGGACGCGTCTCAGACGGAACGAATCGTGTTGGTCGAGTTTTATAACGCTAGTCGAGGCAAAATTTTTGCGTTAAAATGTATCGCTAGTCGGATTTAACATTAGACAATGCCATCACTGGTCAAGGGTCCACTGTATGTAAAATATAGAAAAATAGTAATAAACATTTTATATTGCGAGTGTGAAAACAACAATTATAAACAATATAAGGACAACAGTGTTTGTGGAGTTATTGTGTAGTAAATAAAGAGAAAAAAAATTATAAAATATTGCTAATATTGGTCTCACAGGCCATAAGAGTTACTTGGAAAAAAAAAAAAAAAAAAAAAAATTACCGGGTGACGACAGTCAGCGATGTTGCCATATACCGGGCATTTTGTGTCAACTTCACGCCTCCATATCTCGGTAAGTATTGATGGTAAAAAAATTTTGTTTAGCCTATAACGTTTAGAAAAAAAAAAAAAAAAAAAAAAAAAAAAAATTCATACGATTTTTTTTTTTTTTTTTTTGAAATTTGGGGGACCCTGAGAACAAGTCTCTGAGAGGGCCTGTGGACCCTGAAAGGGTTAACCCCATGACTGTCACAACCCCAAATCCTGAGGTGTATCCTGGTGTCGCGCAAAAAAAAAAAAAAAAAGATTGTAACGACACCAAAAGAATGAAATTTGATGGAAAAATGACAAAATTATGCTCTCGCAAAGTTAGCGACCTCAGCGATGTTTACGCATCGGCGATTTCGCCACTTTGAGCCCTATTTTCAGCCAATTCCAATGTACTAGTTGACAAAAATCATATCTATTTCATTATAGCTCCATTTTTTCTATCGAATGAGTACAAGAAATCACCCATTTACCGATTTCAACTATCCAATAAAGTGGTCAGAATTTCACACAAATTTCAGAAAATGCCAATTTCCAAATAGGGTCCAGAAAAAAACAAGACTTACATTCCTGGCACTAAAATAACATTTTCTCTGTTCATTAGCCACTTCCCCAGGCACCTCTTACATCTCTTTTGCTTTCCACTTTGAATTTTTATTCTCACAAAAAATAGATTATTTACTGTTATGCAGACTACTGCATTAGTGTAGAAATGGAGTAGAAATGGTATACATAATATCAGCGCACTTGTGAAAGAATATTAGACACGCCAGTTGACATGTATTGGAAGCTTGGCATGATTTGTTTACTTTTGAACTTTGGTAAAAATCGAACATTTCTGCTACTTTGAGCTCAATTTCAAGGTACTTTTCACTATTAAAGCAATCAAAATCATCTCAATTTCTGTAACATATCTTCCATTTTATAAAATGAGACCAGGAAAACTAAAATACAACCATAAATACCATATGAAAATACACTGCAAAGTCTCTGTTTTAAACCAAAAACACAGTCAGAGTTTTTTTTTTCTCATTATGAACTGTGTGCTGCAGGATTTTTTTTATACTGTGCACACTGACCACATAGACCCATTCTTTCATATGTAGGCCTACCAGCTTTCTCTCACTAGACTGGAAGGCGCTAGAACTTAGGTGTGCTAGTACATCAATAACCCTGGTGCCTAAGCCGTACTAGTACGTCGGAAACCCTGAAAGGGTTAATATTAACCCTTTGAGGGTCGACAGGCCCTCTCCGAAACTCGTTCTCAGGGTCGGCCAAATTTAAAAAAAAAAAAAATTATTTTCTCTTATGAAAAGATAGAGAATCTTTTCCCGATCATAAAGACACCAAAAGTTTTAAATTTGATAGAAAACTTACGAAATTATGCTCTCGCAAAGTTAGCGGTCTCGCCGATGTTTACGCATCGGCGATTTTGCCCACTTTGAGCCCCATTTTCGGCCAATTTCGCTGTACTAATCGACAAAAAACATGAATATTTCGCTAGAACTCCATTTTTTCTATCGAATGGGTGCAAGAAACCACCCATTTATGAAATTCAACTATCCAGTACAGTGGTCAGAATTTAGCAATTTTGCCAATTTCACACAAATTTCAAAAGATGCCAATTTCCGAATAGTGTCCAGAATAAACAAGAAAGACATTCCTGGCACTAAAATGAGATTTCCTCTAGTCATTAGTCACGTCTCAAGGCCCCTCTTATATTCTTTTGCTTTCCATTTTGAATTTTTATTCTCACAAAAAATATAAGATTTACTGTTATGCAGACTACTGCATTAGTGTAAAAAATGGTATAAATATTATTGGTGCACCTGTGAAAGAATATTAGACTCACCAGCTGACGTGTATTGCACGCTTGGCACGATTTGTTTACTTTTGAAGTTTGGTAAAAATCGAACATTTCTGCTACTTTGAGCTCAATTTCAAGGCACCTTTCTTTGTAAAATCAGTCAAAATCATCTCAATTTCTGTAATATGTCTTCCATTCTATAAAATGAGACCAAGAAAACTAGAATACAACAATAAATACCATACGAAAATACACTGCAAAGTCGCTGATTTATTCCAAAAAAATGGTCAAAGTTTTTTTTTTCTCATTATGCACTGTGTGCTGCAGGATTTTTTTTAGACTGTGCACACTGACCACACAGACCCATTCTTTCATATGAAGGCCTACCAGCTTTCTCCCACTAGATTTGAGGCCGCTAGAATTTATGCGTACTAGTACGTCAAAAACCCCTACGCGTAAAACGTACTAGTACGACGAAAACCCTCAAAGGGTTAACACATCGGCCGATTCCAAAAAGGCAGGGTGGCCTGAGAAAGAAAAACTTTGATAATCATTCACTCCTGTAGCGTAAAGCACCCCTCTGGCCTTGCCAGAGGGGTGCTTTAAGTAGATAAAACTGCAACATGAACACCCTTCTTTCAGAGTGCAGACACTGTACTTCCCATCTCCAGGACTCAAGTCCGGCCTGCCGGATTCCCTGAATCCCTTCATAAATGTTACTTTGCTCACACTCCAATAGCACATCAATTATTAAAAACCATTTGTCTCCATTCACTCCTATCAAATACGCTCATGCACGCTTGCTGGAAGTCCAAGCCCCTCGCACACAAAACCCCCTTTACTCCCTCCCTCCAACCTTTCTTAGGCCGACCCCTACCCCGCCTTCCATCCACTACAGATTTATACACTCTTGAAGTCATTCTGTTTCGTTCCATTCTCTCTACATACCCGAATGACCTCAACAACCCTTCCTCAGCTCTCTGGACAACAGTTTTGGCAATCCCGCACCTCCTTCTAACTTCTAAACTACAACTTCTCGGCATTATATTCACACCACACACTGCCCACAGACATGACATCTCCACTGCCTCTAGTCTTCTCCTCGCTGCAACATTCATCACCCATGCATCACACACATATAAGACCGTTAAACTATACTCTCATACAATCCCCTCTTTGCTTTCAAGGTCAAAATTCTTTGTCTCCACAGACTCCTAAGTGCACCACTCACCCTTTTCCCCTCATCAATTCTATGATTCACCTCATCTTTCATAGACCCATCTGCTGACACGTCCACTCCCAAATATCTGAATACATTCATCTCCTCAATGTGCTTGCTCCAATCTGATATCCAATCTTTCACCTAATCTTTATATCCTCATAACCTTACTCTTTTGTATATTTACTTTTAATTTTCTTGTCTTACATACCTTACCAAACTCATCCACCAACCTCTGCAACTTCTCTTCAGAATCTCCCAAAATTACAGCATCATCAGCAAAAAGCAATTGTGACAACTCCCACTGTGTGTATGATTCTTTACCTTTTAACTCCACACCTTTTGCCAAGACCCTCGCATTCACTTCTCTTACAACTCTATCAATATATATTGAATAGCCACAGTGACATCACACATCCTTGTCTAAGGCCTACTTTTACTGGGAAATAATCTCCCTCTTTCCTACAAACTCTAACCTGAGCCTCACTATCCTCGTAAAAACTCTTCACTGCTTTCAGTAACCTACCTACCCCACAGCCTGGTCACAGACCGGGCTGCAGGGTAGGTAGATTTTTTCTTATGAAATGATAGAAAATCTTTTACCGATGGTAATGACACCAAAAGAACGAAATTTGATGGAAAACTGACAGAATTACACTCTCGCGAAGTTAGTGACCTTAACGATATTTACGAATCGGCAATTTCGCCCACTTTGAGCCCTATTTTCGGCTAATTCTATTGTTCCAGTCAACAAAACTCATAGCTATTTCTTTATAACTCCATTTCTTCTATCGATTGAGTACAAGAAACTGCCCATTTACCGATTTCAGCTACTCAATAACGTGGTCAGAAATTTGCAATTTTGCCAATTTCATGAAAATTAAAAAATACGACAATTTCAAAATAGGGTCCAGAATAAACAATGCAGACATTCCTGGTTCTAAAATAACATTTTCTTTGTTCATCAGTCATGTCTCCAGCCATTCTGATATTACTCTTTCTTTCTATTTTGAATTTTTATTCAAACAAAAAATAGAAGATTTACTGTTTATGCAGACTACTGCAATATTGTAATAATTGTATAAATAATGTCAACCCATTCATGACTGCATATTAGAATGGCTACTTGGACATTTATTGGAAAATGACATCATTTGATTACTTTTGAATATCGGCAAAAATCAAACATTTCCCCTGTTATTTTATATTACTATACATAATTAAAGACTATAGCATTTGTTGTGTGTATGTAAAACTGTAATTAATCTCTATAAAATGTATTTTTTTTGTGAATATTTTTGGGTTTCTGGAACGGATTAATTGTATTTCCATTATTTCTTATGGGAAATATTGCTTCGAATTTCAGACTTTTCGAATTTAAAACTAGCTCCTGGAACGGATTAAGTTTGATTTTTGAGGTTCCACTGTACATGAAATCACAGCTTCCCTATCTTCATCAACATTTAACAATTCCTCAAAATATTCCCTCCATCTTCCCAATACCTCTATCTCTCCATTTAATAATTCACCTCTCCTATTTTTAACTGAGAAATCCATTTGTTCCCTAGCTTTCCTCAACTTGTTAATCTCACTCCAAAACTTTTTCTCATTTTCAACAAAATTTGTTGATAACATCTCACCCACCCATTTGCTCTCTTTTTACATTGCTTCACCACTCTCTTACCCACTCATTCTCTCCATATACTCTTCCCTCCTTGCATCACTTCTACTTTACAAAAACCTCTCACATGCTAACTTTTTCTTCCTTACTACTCTGGTTACATCATCATTCCCCCAATCCCTCTTCTTCCCTCCTGCACCCACTTTCTTGTAACCACAAACTATTGCTGAACACTCTAACGCTACATTCTTAAACCTACCCCATACATCTTTGACCCCATTGCCTATACTTTCACTTGCCCATCTATACTTTATATGCTATTTACTTTATATAGTTGTTTATATCTTACCCTAACTGCCTCTTCTTTTAGTTCATAAACCTTAACTTCCCTCTTACTTGCTGCTTCTATTTTCCTTGTATCCCATCTGCCTTTCACTTTCACTGTAGCTACAACTAAAAAGTGATCTGATAAATCTGTGGCCCCTCTATAAACATGTACATCCTGAAGTCTACTCAACAGACTTTTAACTACCAATATGTAGTCCAACAAACTACTGTCATTACGCCCTACATCATATCTTGTATATTTATTTATTTATTCTCTTTTTCTTAAAATAACTAACTAAACCCCTTTCTATACAAAGTTCAATCAAAGGGCTCCCATTATCATTTACAACTGGCACCCCAAACTTACCTACCACACCCTCTTTAAATGCTTCTCCTACTTTAGCATTTAGGTCCCCTACCACAATTAACCCTTTTAGGGTCCGTGCTGTAGATCTACGGCTATACGTTGAGGGTCCAAACCGTAGATCTACGCCATGAGCTCAGCTCACTCTGATAAGCTGTGAGCAGTAAATTTGGGCCTAAATATGAGAGATTACATCTATGTGGTATGTGTGCACCACACTAAACAAATCCTGCAGCACACAGTGCATAATGAGAGAAAAAACTGAGACTGTAATTTTCGATTAAAACAGCGACTTTGCAGTGTTTTTTCGTATGTTTTTTATAGTTGTATTTGTGATTTCTTGGTCTCATTTGAGAGAATGGAAGATATATTACAGAAATGGAGGTGATTTTGATTGGTTTTAATAATGGAAATGGGTTGAAACTGAGCTCAAAATAGCAGAAATGTTAAATTTTTGCCGATGTTCAAGAGTAAACAAATGATCCCACAAGTCTAATACATGCTAACTGGTGGGTCTAATGCATGTTCACAAATGTGGTGATATTATTTATACAATTATTACAGTAAATCTTCTATTTTTTGGTCTGAATAAAAATTCATTATGTGAATAAAAAATCTAAATGGAATTCATTTGTAAAGCCTGAAAATGTAACTAATGAACAGAGGAAATGTTAGTGTAGTTCCAGGAATGCCTGCACTGTTTAATCTGGAACCTTTTTTGAAATTAGAATATTTTGAACTTTGCATTAAATTGGCCAAATTACCAATTTCCGATCACTTTATTTTGTAGTTGAAACAGTTGACTTGGTGATTTCTTGTGCTCAATCGATAGAAGTAATACTAATGAAATAGCTAAGAATTTGGTCGACTGGAGTAATATAATTGGCCTAAAATGGAAGTCAAAGTCGGCAAAATCGCTGATACATAAATATAGCTGACACATCAAAAGTGCGCTGATATTATCTATACCATTTCTACACTAATGCAGTAGTCTGCATAACAGTAAATCTTCTATTTTTTTTTTTTTGAGAATAAAAATTAAAAGTGGAAAACAAAAGAAATGTAACAGAGGTCTGGGGATGTGACTAATGAACAGAGGAAATGTTATTTAGCCAGAAATGTCTGTCTTGTTTATTCTGGACCCTATTTGGAAAATGGCATCTTTTGAAATTTGTGTGAAATTGGTAAAATTGCCAATTTTGGACCACCTTATTATTTAGTTGAAATCAGTAAATCAGCAAAACTGCCAATGCATAAACATCGTCGAGACCACTAATTTCGCGAGAGCATAATTCCACAGGTTTTCCATCAAATTTCATATTTTTGGTGTCATTATGATCGGGAAAAGATTATCACTTCACAGGATTTTTTTTTTTTTTAAATTTCCAACCCTGAAAACAAGTTTAGGAGAGGGCCTGCTGACTCTAAAAGGGTTAACCCTTTCAGGGTTTTGGACGTACTAGTACGGCTTACACACCAGGGTTTTTGACGTACTAGTACGCCTAAATTCTAGTGCCCTCAAATCTAGTGAGAGAAAGCTGGTAGGCCTACATATGAAAGAATGGGTCTATGTGGTCAGTGTGCGCAGTATAAAAAAAATCCTGCAGCACACAGTACGTAATGAGACAAAAAAAACTTTGACCGTGTTTTTGGATTAAAACAGCGACTTTGCACTGTATTTTCGTATGGTATTCGTATTGTATTCTAGTTTTCCTGGTCTCATTTTATAGAATGGAAGACATATTACAGAAATTGAGATGATTTTGACTGGTTTTACAATGAAAAGTACCTTTAAATTGAGCTCAAAGTAGCAGAAATGCTTGATTTTTACCAAAGTTCAAAAGTAAACAAATCATGCTAAGCGTCCAATACACGTCAACTGGTGAGTCTAATAATCTTTCACAAGTGCGCCGATATTATTTATACCATTTCTACACTAATGCAATAGTCTGCATAACAGTAAATCTTCTATTTTTTGTGAGAATAAAAATTCAAAGTGGAAAGCAAAAGAATATAAGAGGGGCATGGGGACATGACTAATGAACAGAGAAAATATTATTTTAGTGCCAGGAATGTCTTTCTTGTTTATTCTGGACCCTATTTGGAAATTGGTATCTTTTGAAATTTGTGTGAAATTGGCAAAACTGCTAAATTCTGACCACTGTATTGGATAGTTGAAATCGGTAAATGGGTGGTTTCTTCTACTCATTCGATAAAAAAAATGGAGTTCTAGCGAAATAGTTATGATTTTTGTCAACTAGTACACTGGAATTGGCCGAAAATAGGGATCAAAGTGGGCAAAATTGCCGATGCGTAAACATCGTCGAGACCGCTAACTTCATGAGAGCATGATTCCGTAAGTTTTCCATCAAATTTCGTACTTTTGGTGTCATTATGACCGGGAAAAGATTCTCTATCTTTTCATAAGAAAAAATAATCTTTTTTTTTTAAAATTTGGGCGACCCTGAGAACAAGTCTGGGAGAGGGCCTGGGGACCCTGAAAGGGTTCAAGTAAGTAATGAGTGTACTGCATATGCCTTTTATCGCTTTAGCACAAATGGGTGGCAGGCAATCACTCGCCTGCCACCCATTCAATTTTTCTTTTTACACTGAACACCGCGTACAGTAGGGCCCCGCTTTACGGCGTTTCACTTTACAGCGTTCCGCTAATATGGTCATTTCAAATTATGACCAAAACTCGCTATACAGCTCCCCCCACCTGACTTTCTAATACGGTCACCGCGCCCCACCCTGTTTGTTTACATTCTCTGTGAGCTCAGTAAGCACTAAGTCTCTCCATTTTGTCTGGAAACTCCAAAATTTCAAATGTTTTTAAAAGTTATTTCATATTTTATATATACTCTGATAATTATACTTATGTATACCTGTACCTAAATAAACTTACATACTGTGCTGGCATGCAGGTACATATTAAAATCAGTAAGAGTGTCTTATGTCTCCAGACGTCATATTAGTAATGATAATAATAATCATCGAGTCTCATTTAAATGTCGTATATTACGTTAATATACACATTTTCATTAATCCATCTATGATATTTTTTCAAAATTATATAATAAACACGATGCATAACATATAAATAAGATAAATACAACCCACAGTAGAATAAATAAGCATAAATGTGAGATGTGGTAGCAGACGACTTGCAGTTTAAAAACTGTAGTGTAAAGCACCCTTCTGGCAAGACAGTGATGGAGTGAATGATGGTGAAAGTTTTTCTTTTTCGGGCCACCCTGCCTTGGTGGGAATCGGCAAGTGTGATAATAAAAAAATAAAAAATATAATAATAATAACAATAATCACTGAGTCTCATTAAATGTTGTATATCACGTTAATATACACATTTTCATTAATCCATCCATGATATTTTTTTCAAAATTATATAATAAACACGATACATAACATAAAAAGATGATAAATACACCCCACAATAGAATAAATAAACATAAATATGAGATGTGGTAGCCAGATAACTTGCACAAGTGATGCCAAGAATAACATTTTCTCTAATCTAACATAAGAGAAAATGTGTTACTGGGGGTAACTGTAGAAAATTATTCCTTTCGTATGTAAGTTTATTCAGGTATACACAAATACAGTTACATAGATTATCATACATAACAACATATGTGTAGAGAACCTAGGATAACCCAAAAAAGTCAGAGTGACTTATTTCCATTGCCTTCACTCAGATCATTTCTTCTCAAAATGATGTTACATGAGAATGGGAGTGTTCTTCTTTATTTATTCTACCTTATCAATGTAGAGACAACCTGTACACAATGTATCTTGTACACAAACCAGACGTGTACACTTTCTTTGTTTACAAAACTTACCTTCGCTTGGTTTGTTTACATAACTCTGCGCCTGTCTTCTCTCATGCACTCATTCTTTCTCTCTCTCATTTATTCGTTTTATCTCATTTACTTACTACAAATATTTTAAGGTAAGTAATGAGTGAACTGTATATACATTTTATCACTCTGGGATGCCTAAATATCATAGAATAGTATGTGTGGGTGGGGTGGCCTGGTATGGTAGCCCGGCTGACTACCATACATACCACACTTGATTTCTTACAATAAATACTACTTGTCTCACCCTAGATTAAGACTATAAATATTTTAAGGTAAGTAATGAGTGCACTATGTGTGTATTGTACTTTTTTATTGTTTTTTGATGCCTGGTTCTATTGCTAACTTAATATATTTTAGTGTAAACTTGTTATCTAGTGTTTGTATGCATTTATAAGTGGAAAAAAAGGGTGTTCCACTTTACGGCGGTAGCCTGGAACCTAACCTGCCGTATAAGTGGGGCCCTACTGTATCTCATTCTCTCTCGTGTAGGTGTGGTAGCCCGCCTGGCCACCACACCTACGTGTAATATGCTGCAACATTTACAGTATCCCAGAACGATAAAATGCACATACAGTACACTCATTACCTACCTTAAAATACGTATATCTAGTCTTAATGTAGGGTGAGAGGTGAGTAGTATTTAAATTTAAAGTGCCCCAGAGCAATTATTATTATTATTATTACCATCGACATACCTTGTTCACTGAGTTTAATCATTTCTAACAACTAAACTTAGATGCCATCGTAAACGAGAAACAACAAGGTGCCAAGAATGTAAAAAGAGGAACGCATATTAATACCTGTATGCTTATGGCCCATACACGTTCATTCCTGCATATGTTCATGAAGCTTTTACCACAATACAAACATCTTACATTGTGTACAAGTTGTCCTTCATGTTAGTGCAGTAGAATAAACAGCAACACTCCCATGCTCATGCGACATACCATTTTAGAAGGAATGATGCTAAGAGTGAAGGCATACGAAAGGAATAATTTTTTACAGTTACTCCCAGTAATACTATACTGTACATATTTTCTCTGCTTTTGGACTAGAGAAAATGTCACTCCAACAAGCTGCCTGGCTACCACATCTCATATTTATGTCAAATTTATTTTACTGTGGGTGTATGTATCATGTTTATATGTTATGTAGTGTGTCTCTTATATAGTTTTGAAAAAAATATTGTAGATGGATTAAAGAAAATGGCTACATTACCATAATATATGACATTTAAAACACCCTGTAGTGATTATTATTAACAATAATAATACTAATGTGGCATCTTCAAGACTAGAGAGACACTTTTAGTGATTTTAATGTGTACCTGCACGCCAGCACAGTGTATAAGTTTATTTTCCACACAAGTATAATTTTTTTTTTTTAACACGTCGGCCATTTCCCACCGAAGTAGGGCGAGCCAAAAAGAAAGAAAAACCCAAAAAGAAAAAACTTTCATCATTCAACACTTTCACCATCACCCATGTTATCACTGTCTTGGCAGAGGTGCTCAGATACAAGAGTTTAGACATCCCTCCAAACAACGAATGTCCTAAACCCCTCCTTTAAAGTGCTGGCATTGTACTTTCCATTTACAGAACTCAAGTCTGACTAAACAGTTTCCCTGAATCCTTTCACAAAATATTAGCCTGCTCACACTCCAACAGCTCGTCAGATCCCAAAAACCAGTGATTTCCATTCACTCCTATCTAATATGCTCACGCACGCTTCCTGGAAGTCTACGCCCCTCGCCCACAAAACTTCCTTTACCCCCTCCCTCGAACCTTTATGGGGATGACCCCTTACCCCGCCTTCCTTCCCCAACAGATTTATACACTCTCCAAGTCATTCTACTTTGTTCCATTCTCTCTAAATGACCAAACCACATCAACAGCCCCTCTTCAGCCCTCTAATACTTTTATTAACTCCACACTTCCTCCTAATTTTCACACTACAATTTCCCTACATATTTACACCACACACTGTGCTTAGACACGACATCTCCACTGCCTCCAGCCACCTCCTCACTGCATCATTTACAACCCATGCTTCACACCCATATAAGAGTGTTGGTACCATTAAACTCTTGTACATTTCCTTCTTTGCCTCCATGGATAACGTTCTTTGTCTCCACAGATACCTCAATGCACCACTCACCTTTTTTCCTTCATCAATTCTATGGTTTACCTCATCCTTCATAAACCCATCTGCTGACACATCAACTCACAAATATTTGAAAAAATTAACTTCTTCCATACTCCCTTTCTCCAATGTGATATCCAATTTTTCTATACCTAAATCATTTGATTCCCTCATCACCTTACTTTTATCTATATTCACTTTCAACTTTCTGCCTTTACACACCCTCCCAAACTCGTCCACTAACCTTTGCAACATGTCTTTAGAATCTCCCAAAAGCACAGCATCATCAGCACTAAGTAACTGTGTCAACTCCAATTTTGTATTTGATTCCCCATAATTTATCCCATCCTTCTCCCCAACACCTTAGCATTTACTTCCTTTACAACCCCATCTACAAATATATTAAACAACCATGGTGACATTACACATCCCTATCTAAGACCTACTTTTACAGGGAAATAATCTCCCTCTCTCCTACACACCCTAACCTGAGCCTCACTATTCTCCAAAAACTCTTTACAGATTTAGTAACTTACCACCTATTCCATACACTTGCAACATCTGCCCTATAACTGTGACAAACCACAATACTGTGGTTTGTTTGCAATCATGTTATTAGCATTTTGTGAGTAACAGCTGTTATTTCAGCAGCTAAATTGAGCTTGCAAGAAGTTGCAGGCACTGGAATAATAAAAATATTAATGGTTCATTTTCCAGTTAATATATTTAAGAAAACAGATTTATACTGGTTCTTATATGAAAAACTCAGTTATGTAAAATATTTTTGGCAGATATACTTGGAGTGATGATGCTAATACAAGAAAAACATATGGCACATATATAAAACAAATACGAGATATGTGTAAATAAAAATAGTTGACATGGTAATGCTAAAGCTACTATGTAATATAATAGTCCATTATTAGAAACACGAGAACATAATAATGTACTAGTGAAGACATTTTTTATAAGAACAATAAACATATGTTACACATATTGAGTGTAAACAATACTTGACGTGGTAACATTAAATATAGTGAACACATCGAAGAGTTTAGAAACAATACTTACCTGGAGTTCACGCAGCAGGGATTCTGGGAATCAACGCCTCCACAGCCCTCTCCTAGACCAGGTCTTGGTGGATGACCTGATCAACCAGACTGCTGGTGAAAGCTATACATAGTCTAATGTATGAACCACAGCCTGGCCCTTGTGGAACTCCACTCATCACAGGCGCCCACTCTGACACCTCGTTATGTACCATCACTCGTTTCCTTCCTGTTAGGCATTCTTTGATCCATTGCAATAGCTTTCCTGTTATTCCTGCTGGCTCCTTTAGCTTTTACCCTAATCTTTTGAGAGGAACTGTGTCAAAGGACTTCTTGCAGTCCATGAAAATGTAATTTACTCACCCCCTTTCTCTTCTCTTCTCTTCTGTCACCTTGTTGTAAAACTCAAGTAGGTTTGTGACACAGGATTTACCTTCCCTGAAACCATGCTGGTTATCAATTTATAAGCTCATTACTTTCTAGGTGCTCCACCACTCTTCTCCTGATAAGCTTCTCCAAGACTTTGCATAAAATGCATGTCAGTGACACCAGTCTGTAATTTAATGCCACCTGCCTGTCTCCTTTCTTAAAGACTGAGACTATGTTTACTGTCTTTCACACTTCAGGTAGATGCCCTGTTTCGACAGATGTGTTGAAGAGGTTGTTAATGGCACACATAGTGCCTCTGCTTCATCTCTCAGGACCCACGGAGAGATGTCCAGTCCCACTGCCTTGAGGTACCTAGCTCACCAAGCAGTCACTTCACCTCCTCCTCTGTTATATGTAATGTGTTCAGCACTTGTTGGTGTACCCTTCCATCCTGGTTTGCTGGAGTCCTTTCTGTCTCCACCGAAAACACTTCCTTGAATCTCGTGTAGAGTTCCCCGTATACCTCTTTGTCGTTTCTTGTGATCTCCCCTCCTTCCTTCCTTCCTCAATCTGATTACCTGAAACTTGATTGTTGTTTTCCTCCTGATGTTGCTGTACAACAGCTTTGGGTCAGATCTGGCTTTTGATGATACATCATTTTGTATTGCCGCTAGGCCTCCCTCCTTATCTATATGTATTTATGTCTGGCTCTTAAGCTACTCTCCTTATTTTCTTGGGTCCTTTGTCTTCTATACTTTTTCTATTGGAGAGGTATCCTCAAGACCTTATTTATATCCCCTTTGATCATGTCTCCCCTCATTCTTCGTCTTACAAGTGAAAGTAATTTAAGGGACTTCAATCTTTCTTCATACAGAAGATTTCTAATGCTATGAATTAATTTTATCATTCTTCAATGTCATATGAAAGAATGGGTCTATGTGGTCAGTGTGCACAGTATAAAAAAAATCCTGCAGCACACAGTGCATGAGAAAAAAAAACTCCGACCATGTTTTTGCTTTAAAACAGCAAATTTGCAGTGTATTTTCCTGGTCTCATTTTATACAATGGAAGACATATTACAGAAATTGAGATGAATTTGATTGGTTTCACAATAAAAAGTACCTTTGAAATTGAGCTCAAAATAGCAGAAATGTTCGATTTTTGCCAAAGTTCAAAAGTAAACAAATCATGCCACGCATCCAATACACGTCAACTGGTGAGTCTAACATTCTTTCACAAGTGCACTGATATTATTTATACCATTTCTACACTAATGCAGTAATCTGCATAACAGTAAATCTTCTATTTTTTTTTTTGTGAGAATAAAAATTCATACAGGTCTCCCTCAACATTCGCGAGGGTTAGGGGATCAAGAGCCTCGCGAATGTTGAAAAACCGTGAATGTTTGGTGCCCCAATATATTGTAGGGAAATGTATTACAATACTGCTTCCTTAACTTGTTGAACCATGAATAATCATAAAATACATGAAAACGTCGTAAATTGTACTAAATATATACATGTTATGCTTTAATAACGTATGTTATTTAATAACATATATGTTAATAACATGTATGTTATTAAATACCACAGACTCCACCACTGCCTCCACCACTGCGAGTCCCTACTACCCTCCCTCCGACCCCCGCAACTGGCAGCCAGCCCTCCCACCACTCAGTGTGGTGAGTGTTTTGTTTGTTCATTATTTGCTATTAAACTACAGAATAAATAATGTAAACCCATTCATGACTGCATATTGGAATGGCTATTAGGAAAGGTATTAGACGGTGACATCATGTGTTTACTCTTGAACACAGCAAAGAATCGAACATTTCTGCTATTGCTAATAATAACAATAGTAATAATAATAATAATAATAATAATAATAATAATAATAATAAATACGATATAATTGAAGGAAATTGTACAAAAATACGAGGGAGTGGTTGACACATCATCAGTGTGACTTTGTTTATGCTGGAGTGAACATTAGTCTCCCTGCTCTTCCAAACATTTCCCAATAATTCAGCGGTTGAGGCAGTGGTATTTAATAAGATACATGTTATTAATAATAATAGTACATGTTATTAATAACATGTATTATTAACATGTATGTATTTAATAATATGTATGTTATAAATAATAATAGTACATATTATTAATAACGTATTATTATTAACATGTATGTTATTAACCCTTTGAGGGTTTTCGTCGTACTAGTACGTCTTACGCGTAGGGGTTTTTGATGTACTAGTACTCATAAATTCTAGCGGCCTCAAATCTAGTGGGAGAAAGCTGGTAGGCCTTCATATGAAAGAATGGGTCTATGTGGTCAGTGTGCACAGTCTAAAAAAAATCCTGCAGCACACAGTGCAAAATGAGAAAAAAAAAACTTTGACCGTTTTTTTGGAATAAATCAGCGACTTTGCAGTGTATTTTCGTATAGTATTTATGTTGTATTCTAGTTTTCTTGGTCTTATTTTATAAAATGGAAGACATATTACTGAAATTGAGATGATTTTGACTACTTTTACAATGAAAGGTGCCTTGAAATTGAGCTCAAAGTAGCAGAAATGTTCGATTTTTACCAAACTTCAAAAGTAAACAAATCGTGCCAAGCGTGCAATACACGTCAACTGGTGAGTCTAATATTCTTTCACAAGTGCACCAATAATATTTATACCATTTTTTACACTAATGCAATAGTCTGCATAACAGTAAATCTTATATTTTTTGTGAGAATAAAAATTCAAAGTGGAAAGCAAAAGAATATATGAGGGGCCTTGAGACGTGACTAATCACTAGAGGAAATGTCAATTTAGTGCCAGGAATGTCTTTCTTGTTTATTCTGGACCCTATTCGGAAATTGGCATCTTTTGAAATTTGTGTGAAATTGGCAAAATTGCTAAATTCTGACCACTGTACTGGATAGTTGAATTTATAAATGGCTGGTTTCTTGCACCCATTCGATAGAAAAAATGGAGTTCTAGCGAAATATTCATGTTTTTTGTCGACTAGTACAGTGAAATTGGCTGAAAATGGGGCTCAAAGTGGGCAAAATCGCCGATGCATAAACATCGCCGAGACCGCTAACTTTGCGAGAGCATAATTCCGTAAGTTTTCTATCAAATTTCAAACTTTTGGTGTCGTTATGATCGGGAAAAGATTCTCTATCTTTTCATACGAGAAAATAATTTTTTTTTTTTTAAATTTGGCCGACCCTGAGAACGAGTTTCGGAGAGGGCCTGTCGACCCTCAAAGGGTTAAATACCATTGCCTCAATCACTGCCTCTACCACTCCAGTCACACTCAATCTACAAGCACCAAACACAATGAATTATTGTGAAATGTTTGGAAGAGCAGGGAGACTAATGTTCACTCCAGCATAAACAAAGTCACACTGACGATGTGTCAACCACTCCCTCGTATTTTTGTACAATTTCCTTCTTCAATTATATCATATTTATTATTATTATTATTATTATTATTATTATTATTACTATTGTTATTATTAGCTGTAGCAGAAATGTTTAATTCTTTGCAGTGTTCAAGAATAAACACATGATGTCACCGTCTAATACCTGTCCGAATAGCCATTCCAATATGCAGTCATGAATGGGTTTACATTATTTATACTGTAGTTTAATAGCAAATAATGAACAAACAAAACACTCACCACACTGAGTGGTGGGAGGGCTGGGTGCCAGTTGCTGGGGTCGGAGGGAGGGTAGTAGGGACTCGCAGGTGGCGGGAAACTTAAATATGATTTGGTGGCTGGGAATTTGGCGGTTGGGAATTCGCGAATGTGTGAAGCCCGTGAAAGTTGAAAACGTGAATGTTGAGGGAGACCTGTACCAACACTGTCATTGTAACAGTCACCAGCACGGCTTGCAATAGCTGTGTGAGGGTGATTTTCATCAAAAAAGGTTTGCACTTCAAGCCATTTTGCACACATTTCCTTAATCTTTGAAGTAGGCAATTCCTTCAATTTCTCTCTCCCCTCCTTTGAACCAGTTTCCCCAGGTCTGGCCTCTTGCTCTTGAAGTTGATCTATCAGCTCATCAGTGGTTAGTTCTTCATTGTCCTCCTCCACCAACTCTTCCACATCATCCCCACTAACCTCCAACCCCAAGGACTTCCCCAATGCCACAATTGATTCCTCAACTGGTATACTCCTCTCAGGGTTAGCCTCAAACCCTTCAAAATCCCTTTTGTCTACACATTCTGGCCACAGTTTCTTCCAAGCAGAGTTCAAGGTTCTCTTAGTCACTCCCTCCCAAGCCTTACCTATAAGGTTTACACAATTGAGGATATTAAAGTGATCCTTCCAAAACTCTTTTAGAGTCAATCGAGTGTCTGTGGTCACTTCAAAGCACTTTTGAAACAGAGCTTTTGTGTACAGTTTCTTGAAGTTGGAAATGACCTGCTGGTCCATGGGCTGCAGGAGAGGAGTGGTATTAGGAGGCAAAAACTTCACCTTAATGAAGCTCAAGTCCCCATAAAGTCGCTCTGCCACATCTGTAGGATGACCAGGGGCATTGTCTAACACCAGGAGGCACTTAAGGTCTAATTTCTTTTCAGTTAGGTAATCTTTCACATTGGGGGCAAATGCATGGTGTAACCAGTTATAGAAAAAGTCCCTAGTGACCCATGCCTTACTGTTTGCCCTCCACAGCACACACAAATTATCCTTGAGGACATTCTTTTGCCTGAACGCTCTGGGAGTTTCAGAGTGATACACTAATAAAGGCTTAACTTTGCAATCACCACTAGCATTGGCACACATCAACAAAGTAAGCCTGTCTTTCATAGGCTTATGTCCTGGGAGTGCCTTTTCCTCCTGAGTAATGTAGGTCCTGCTTGGCATTTTCTTCCAGAACAGGCCTGTTTCATCACAATTAAACACTTGTTCAGGTTTCAGTCCTTCAGTTTCTATGTACTCCTTGAATTCCTGCACATATTTTTCAGCCGCTTTGTGGTCCGAACTGGAAGCCTCACCATGCCGTATCACACTATGGATGCCACTACGCTTCTTAAATCTCTCAAACCAACCTTTGCTGGCCTTAAATTCACTCACATCATCACTAGTTGCAGGCATTTTTTTAATTAAATCCTCATGCAACTTCCTAGCCTTTTCACATATGATCGCTTGAGAGACGCTATCTCCTGCTAGCTGTTTTTCATTTATCCACACCAATAAGAGTCTCTCAACATCTTCCATCACTTGCGATCTTTGTTTCGAAAACACAGTTAAACCTTTGGCAACAACAGCTTCCTTGATTGCCGTTTTCTTGCCCACAATAGAAGAGATGGTTGATTTGGGTTTCTTGTACAACCTGACCAGGTCGGTGATACGTACTCCACTTTCATACTTATCAATGATCTCTTTCTTCATTTCAATAGGAATCCTAACCCTTATTGCTGTAGGGTTGGAACTAGAAGCTTTCTTGGGGCCCATGGTCACTTATTTTCCAGAAACAGCACCGAAAACACTGTAATAATACGAAATATTCCGAGTGTATGCTTGGATGTTACCGCGGAGGCTGGCTGGTAAACAATGGCACAGGCGGCACATGTGAGGCTGGCTGAGGGCGCACATTGGACGCGTCTCGGACGAAGGCCGCTGAGCGGGTTTTTGTCCACTATGCGGGGCAAAATTTTAGCGATCAAAGCGTCCGCTATGCGGATTGTCCGCTATGCAAGGCGTCCGTTATGCGGGGGTCCACTGTAT
>NC_091294.1:71079413-71103398 GCF_038502225.1 Cherax quadricarinatus | reverse complement strand
TATAGTTTTGAAAAAAATATTGTAGATGGATTAAAGAAAATGGCTACATTACCATAATATATGACATTTAAAACACCCTGTAGTGATTATTATTAACAATAATAATACTAATGTGGCATCTTCAAGACTAGAGAGACACTTTTAGTGATTTTAATGTGTACCTGCACGCCAGCACAGTGTATAAGTTTATTTTCCACACAAGTATAATTTTTTTTTTTTAACACGTCGGCCATTTCCCACCGAAGTAGGGCGAGCCAAAAAGAAAGAAAAACCCAAAAAGAAAAAACTTTCATCATTCAACACTTTCACCATCACCCATGTTATCACTGTCTTGGCAGAGGTGCTCAGATACAAGAGTTTAGACATCCCTCCAAACAACGAATGTCCTAAACCCCTCCTTTAAAGTGCTGGCATTGTACTTTCCATTTACAGAACTCAAGTCTGACTAAACAGTTTCCCTGAATCCTTTCACAAAATATTAGCCTGCTCACACTCCAACAGCTCGTCAGATCCCAAAAACCAGTGATTTCCATTCACTCCTATCTAATATGCTCACGCACGCTTCCTGGAAGTCTACGCCCCTCGCCCACAAAACTTCCTTTACCCCCTCCCTCGAACCTTTATGGGGATGACCCCTTACCCCGCCTTCCTTCCCCAACAGATTTATACACTCTCCAAGTCATTCTACTTTGTTCCATTCTCTCTAAATGACCAAACCACATCAACAGCCCCTCTTCAGCCCTCTAATACTTTTATTAACTCCACACTTCCTCCTAATTTTCACACTACAATTTCCCTACATATTTACACCACACACTGTGCTTAGACACGACATCTCCACTGCCTCCAGCCACCTCCTCACTGCATCATTTACAACCCATGCTTCACACCCATATAAGAGTGTTGGTACCATTAAACTCTTGTACATTTCCTTCTTTGCCTCCATGGATAACGTTCTTTGTCTCCACAGATACCTCAATGCACCACTCACCTTTTTTCCTTCATCAATTCTATGGTTTACCTCATCCTTCATAAACCCATCTGCTGACACATCAACTCACAAATATTTGAAAAAATTAACTTCTTCCATACTCCCTTTCTCCAATGTGATATCCAATTTTTCTATACCTAAATCATTTGATTCCCTCATCACCTTACTTTTATCTATATTCACTTTCAACTTTCTGCCTTTACACACCCTCCCAAACTCGTCCACTAACCTTTGCAACATGTCTTTAGAATCTCCCAAAAGCACAGCATCATCAGCACTAAGTAACTGTGTCAACTCCAATTTTGTATTTGATTCCCCATAATTTATCCCATCCTTCTCCCCAACACCTTAGCATTTACTTCCTTTACAACCCCATCTACAAATATATTAAACAACCATGGTGACATTACACATCCCTATCTAAGACCTACTTTTACAGGGAAATAATCTCCCTCTCTCCTACACACCCTAACCTGAGCCTCACTATTCTCCAAAAACTCTTTACAGATTTAGTAACTTACCACCTATTCCATACACTTGCAACATCTGCCCTATAACTGTGACAAACCACAATACTGTGGTTTGTTTGCAATCATGTTATTAGCATTTTGTGAGTAACAGCTGTTATTTCAGCAGCTAAATTGAGCTTGCAAGAAGTTGCAGGCACTGGAATAATAAAAATATTAATGGTTCATTTTCCAGTTAATATATTTAAGAAAACAGATTTATACTGGTTCTTATATGAAAAACTCAGTTATGTAAAATATTTTTGGCAGATATACTTGGAGTGATGATGCTAATACAAGAAAAACATATGGCACATATATAAAACAAATACGAGATATGTGTAAATAAAAATAGTTGACATGGTAATGCTAAAGCTACTATGTAATATAATAGTCCATTATTAGAAACACGAGAACATAATAATGTACTAGTGAAGACATTTTTTATAAGAACAATAAACATATGTTACACATATTGAGTGTAAACAATACTTGACGTGGTAACATTAAATATAGTGAACACATCGAAGAGTTTAGAAACAATACTTACCTGGAGTTCACGCAGCAGGGATTCTGGGAATCAACGCCTCCACAGCCCTCTCCTAGACCAGGTCTTGGTGGATGACCTGATCAACCAGACTGCTGGTGAAAGCTATACATAGTCTAATGTATGAACCACAGCCTGGCCCTTGTGGAACTCCACTCATCACAGGCGCCCACTCTGACACCTCGTTATGTACCATCACTCGTTTCCTTCCTGTTAGGCATTCTTTGATCCATTGCAATAGCTTTCCTGTTATTCCTGCTGGCTCCTTTAGCTTTTACCCTAATCTTTTGAGAGGAACTGTGTCAAAGGACTTCTTGCAGTCCATGAAAATGTAATTTACTCACCCCCTTTCTCTTCTCTTCTCTTCTGTCACCTTGTTGTAAAACTCAAGTAGGTTTGTGACACAGGATTTACCTTCCCTGAAACCATGCTGGTTATCAATTTATAAGCTCATTACTTTCTAGGTGCTCCACCACTCTTCTCCTGATAAGCTTCTCCAAGACTTTGCATAAAATGCATGTCAGTGACACCAGTCTGTAATTTAATGCCACCTGCCTGTCTCCTTTCTTAAAGACTGAGACTATGTTTACTGTCTTTCACACTTCAGGTAGATGCCCTGTTTCGACAGATGTGTTGAAGAGGTTGTTAATGGCACACATAGTGCCTCTGCTTCATCTCTCAGGACCCACGGAGAGATGTCCAGTCCCACTGCCTTGAGGTACCTAGCTCACCAAGCAGTCACTTCACCTCCTCCTCTGTTATATGTAATGTGTTCAGCACTTGTTGGTGTACCCTTCCATCCTGGTTTGCTGGAGTCCTTTCTGTCTCCACCGAAAACACTTCCTTGAATCTCGTGTAGAGTTCCCCGTATACCTCTTTGTCGTTTCTTGTGATCTCCCCTCCTTCCTTCCTTCCTCAATCTGATTACCTGAAACTTGATTGTTGTTTTCCTCCTGATGTTGCTGTACAACAGCTTTGGGTCAGATCTGGCTTTTGATGATACATCATTTTGTATTGCCGCTAGGCCTCCCTCCTTATCTATATGTATTTATGTCTGGCTCTTAAGCTACTCTCCTTATTTTCTTGGGTCCTTTGTCTTCTATACTTTTTCTATTGGAGAGGTATCCTCAAGACCTTATTTATATCCCCTTTGATCATGTCTCCCCTCATTCTTCGTCTTACAAGTGAAAGTAATTTAAGGGACTTCAATCTTTCTTCATACAGAAGATTTCTAATGCTATGAATTAATTTTATCATTCTTCAATGTCATATGAAAGAATGGGTCTATGTGGTCAGTGTGCACAGTATAAAAAAAATCCTGCAGCACACAGTGCATGAGAAAAAAAAACTCCGACCATGTTTTTGCTTTAAAACAGCAAATTTGCAGTGTATTTTCCTGGTCTCATTTTATACAATGGAAGACATATTACAGAAATTGAGATGAATTTGATTGGTTTCACAATAAAAAGTACCTTTGAAATTGAGCTCAAAATAGCAGAAATGTTCGATTTTTGCCAAAGTTCAAAAGTAAACAAATCATGCCACGCATCCAATACACGTCAACTGGTGAGTCTAACATTCTTTCACAAGTGCACTGATATTATTTATACCATTTCTACACTAATGCAGTAATCTGCATAACAGTAAATCTTCTATTTTTTTTTTTGTGAGAATAAAAATTCAAAGTGGAAAGCAAAAGAAATACAAGTACCGTCCAACTTACGACTGAGCTTGGTTTTGACCAACTGGTCGTAAGTCAAAATGGACGTAAGTCGAAACTTTGAAAATTGCCGATATACTGGGTAGGGCATAATGTCAAACGTTTATATAAACTACCTACATAATACTGCAATGTAATGTACAATCATTATTTCATTCTTTTTACCATAATTTACTTCTATTGATATATTTTAATCATTTATGTACTGCATATTTGTATACAGGTCTCCCTCAACATTCGCGAGGGTTAGGGGATCAAGAGCCTCGCGAATGTTGAAAAACCGTGAATGTTTGGTGCCCCAATATATTGTAGGGAAATATATTACAATACTGCTTCCTTAACTTGTTGAACCATGAATAATCATAAAATACATGAAAACGTCGTAAATTGTACTAAATATATACATGTTATGCTTTAATAACGTATGTTATTTAATAACATGTATGTTAACAACATGTATGTTATTAAATAACACAGACTCCACCACTGCGAGTCCCTACTACCCTCCCTCCGACCCCCACAACTGGCAGCCAGCCTTCCCACCACTCAGTGTGGTGAGTGTTTTGTTTGTTCATTATTTGCTATTAAACTACAGAATAAATAATGTAAACTCATCCATGACTGCATATTGGAACTGCTATTAGGAAAGGTATTAGACGGTGACATCATGTGTTTACTCTTGAACACTGCAAAGAATCGAACATTTCTGCTATTGCTAATAATAACAACAACAATAATAATAATAATAACAATAATAATAATAATAATAATAATAATAATAATAATAATAATAAATACGATATAATTGAAGAAGGAAATTGTACAAAAATACGAGGGAGTGGTTGACACATCGTCAGTGTGACTTTGTTTATGCTGGAGTGAACATTAGTCTCCCTGCTCTTCCAAACATTTCACAATAATTCAGCGGTTGAGGCAGTGGTATTTAATAACATACATGTATATGTTATAAATAATAATAGTACATGTTATTATTAATAACATGTATTATTATTAACATGTATGTATTTAATAACATATATGTTATAAATAATAATAGTACATATTATTAATAACATGTATTATTATTAACATGTTATTAACCCTTTGACTGTTTTCGACGTATAAATACGTCTTACGAGCCAATGTTTCTGACGTATATATACTCAATAATTCCAGCGGCTTCAAATCAAGCGGGAGAAAGCTGGTAGGCCCACATGTGAGAGAATGGGTCTGTGTGGTCAGTGTGCACCACATAAAAAAAATCCTGCAGCACACATTGCGTAATGAGAAAAAAAAAACTCTGATCGTTTTTTTGGAATAAAACGCCGACTTTGAGGTGTATTTTCGTATAGTATTTATCGTTGTATTCGCGTTTTCATGGTCTTAGGTGATAAAATGGAAAACATATTACAGAAATAGAGATGATTTTCATTACTTTGACGATGAAAACTACTTTGAAACTGAGCTCAAAGTAGCGGAAATGTTCGATTTTTACCAATGTTCAGGAGTAAATAAATCACACCACACATCCAATACACGTCAACTGAGGAGTCTAATATTCTTTTACTAGCGCACTGATATTATTTATACCATTTTTACAATAATGCAGTAGTCTGCATAACAGTAAATTTTGTATTTTTTTGTATGAATAAAAAATCAAAATAGAAAGCAATAATAATATAAGAAGGGCCTAGAGATGTGACTAATGAACAGAGCATATGTTATTTTAGTGCCACGAATGTCTACCTTGTTTATTCTGGACCCTATTTTGAAATTGACATCTTTTTTAGTTTGCGTGAAATTGGCCAAATTGCCAATTTCTGACCACCATATTGGGTAGTCCAAATTAGTAAATGGGAGGTTTCTTGTACTCAGCTGATAGATAAAATGGAGTTCTAAAGAATTAGCTATGAGTTTGATCAACTGGAACAATGGAATTGGCTGAAAATAGGGCTCAAAGTCGGCGAAATCGCCGATACGCATATATCGCCGAGACCGCTAACTTCGCGGGAGCATAATTCCATGAGTTTTCGACCAAATTTCGAACTTTTGGTGTCACTACCATCGGGAAAAGATTCTCTATCATTTCATAAGAAAAATAATTTTTTTTTTCAAAAATTGAGCGACATAGAATGACAGTTTCAGAGAGAGGCCTGAAACAGTCAAAGGGTTAAATACCATTGCCTCAATCTCTGCCTCTACCACTCCAGTCACACTCAATCTACAAGCACCAAACACAATGAATTATTGTGAAATGTTTGGAAGAGCAGGGAGACTAATGTTCACTCCAGCATAAACAAAGTCACACTGACGATGTGTCAACCACTCTCTCGTATTTTTGTACAATTTCCTTCTTCAATTATATCATATTTATTATTATTATTATTATTATTATTACTACTACTATTGTTATTATTAGCTGTAGCAAAAATGTTTAATTCTTTGCAGTGTTAAAGAGTAAACGTATGATGTCACCGTCTAATACCTGTTCGAATAGCCATTCCAATATGCAGTCATGAATGGGTTTACATTATTTATACTGTAGTTTAATAGCAAATAGTGAATAAACAAAACACTCACCACACTGAGTGGTGGGAGGGCTGGCTGCCAGTTGCGGGGGTCGGAGGGAGGGTAGTACAGACTCGCAGGTGGCGGGAAACTTAAATATGATTTGGCGGCTGGGAATTTGGTGGCTGGGAATTTGGCGGTTGGGAATTCGCGAATGTGTGAAGCCCGTGAAAGTTGAAAACGTGAATGTTGAGGGAGACCTGTACATGGTAGTGAACTGTATTGTAAATTTTACATCTCATACAGTATCGTATGTTACTGTTATCTTCAAGTATTGTCGACACAGTGGAATGGGAGAATACCACTGGTAGTGTCATCCTGGCAAAATGTCCTATATCCTATACCCTAAGTGAAAAGAAACAACTCTGGAACATGTGTAATACATATTCGGCTGGCTGGCTGGCTGACTGAATTTGGATATACAGTGGACCCCCGCATAGCGACCTTAATCCGTGCAAGAGGGCTGGCTGTTATGCGAAATGTTCGCTATGCGAATGAATTTTCCCCATAAGAAATAATGGAAATAAAATTAATCCGTGCAAGACACCCAAAAGTATGAAAAAAAATTTTTTTTACCACAAAAAAATGTTAATTTTAGTACACACAAACTGAAAAAGGCATGCACAATTACATGACACTTACTTTTATTGAAGATCTGGTGGTGATTGATGGGATGGGAGGAGGGGAGAGAGAGTGTTAGTGTTTAGAAGGGGAATCCCCTTCCATTAAGACTTGAGGAGGCAAGTCCTTTTCTGGGGTTACTTCCCTTCTTCTTTTAATGCCACTAGGACCAGCTTCAGAGTCACTGGACTTCTTTCGCACAACATATCTGTCCATAGTGGCCTGTACCTCTCGTTCCTTTATGATTTGTCTAAAGTGGTTCACAACACTGTCATTGTAACAGTCACCAGCACGGCTTGCAATAGCTGTGTGAGGGTGATTTTCATCAAAAAAGGTTTGCACTTCAAGCCATTTTGCACACATTTCCTTAATCTTTGAAGTAGGCAATTCCTTCAATTTCTCTCTCCCCTCCTTTGAACCAGTTTCCCCAGGTCTGGCCTCTTGCTCTTGAAGTTGATCTATCAGCTCATCAGTGGTTAGTTCTTCATTGTCCTCCTCCACCAACTCTTCCACATCATCCCCACTAACCTCCAACCCCAAGGACTTCCCCAATGCCACAATTGATTCCTCAACTGGTATACTCCTCTCAGGGTTAGCCTCAAACCCTTCAAAATCCCTTTTGTCTACACATTCTGGCCACAGTTTCTTCCAAGCAGAGTTCAAGGTTCTCTTAGTCACTCCCTCCCAAGCCTTACCTATAAGGTTTACACAATTGAGGATATTAAAGTGATCCTTCCAAAACTCTTTTAGAGTCAATCGAGTGTCTGTGGTCACTTCAAAGCACTTTTGAAACAGAGCTTTTGTGTACAGTTTCTTGAAGTTGGAAATGACCTGCTGGTCCATGGGCTGCAGGAGAGGAGTGGTATTAGGAGGCAAAAACTTCACCTTAATGAAGCTCAAGTCCCCATAAAGTCGCTCTGCCACATCTGTAGGATGACCAGGGGCATTGTCTAACACCAGGAGGCACTTAAGGTCTAATTTCTTTTCAGTTAGGTAATCTTTCACATTGGGGGCAAATGCATGGTGTAACCAGTTATAGAAAAAGTCCCTAGTGACCCATGCCTTACTGTTTGCCCTCCACAGCACACACAAATTATCCTTGAGGACATTCTTTTGCCTGAACGCTCTGGGAGTTTCAGAGTGATACACTAATAAAGGCTTAACTTTGCAATCACCACTAGCATTGGCACACATCAACAAAGTAAGCCTGTCTTTCATAGGCTTATGTCCTGGGAGTGCCTTTTCCTCCTGAGTAATGTAGGTCCTGCTTGGCATTTTCTTCCAGAACAGGCCTGTTTCATCACAATTAAACACTTGTTCAGGTTTCAGTCCTTCAGTTTCTATGTACTCCTTGAATTCATGCACATATTTTTCAGCCGCTTTGTGGTCCGAACTGGCAGCCTCACCATGCCGTATCACACTATGGATGCCACTACGCTTCTTAAATCTCTCAAACCAACCTTTGCTGGCCTTAAATGCACTCACATCATCACTAGTTGCAGGCATTTTTTTAATTAAATCGTCATGCAACTTCCTAGCCTTTTCACATATGATCGCTTGAGAGACGCTATCTCCTGCTAGCTGTTTTTCATTTATCCACACCAATAAGAGTCTCTCAACATCTTCCATCACTTGCGATCTTTGTTTCGAAAACACAGTTAAACCTTTGGCAACAACAGCTTCCTTGATTGCCGTTTTCTTGCCCACAATAGAAGAGATGGTTGATTTGGGTTTCTTGTACAACCTGACCAGGTCGGTGATACGTACTCCACTTTCATACTTATCAATGATCTCTTTCTTCATTTCAATAGGAATCCTAACCCTTATTGCTGTAGGGTTGGAACTAGAAGCTTTCTTGGGGCCCATGGTCACTTATTTTCCAGAAACAGCACCGAAAACACTGTAATAATACGAAATATTCCGAGTGTATGCTTGGATGTTACCGCGGAGGCTGGCTGGTAAACAATGGCACAGGCGGCACATGTGAGGCTGGCTGAGGGCGCACATTGGACGCGTCTCGGACGAAGGCCGCTGAGCGGGTTTTTGTCCACTATGCGGGGCAAAATTTTAGCGATCAAAGCGTCCGCTATGCGGATTGTCCGCTATGCAAGGCGTCCGTTATGCGGGGGTCCACTGTATATCTATCTATCTATCTATCTATCTCTATCTCTCTCTCTCTCTCTCTCTCTCACACACACACACACACACACACAGGTACACATAACTAAAATTATTATACATAGTATAAATTACCTAGAATAACCCCAAAAATCCAGACAAAGTGCTATACAGTGGATCTGTGCTCCAGTGCCCTAAACTAATAATAATATTAATAATTATTATTACATTATTATTACAATAATACTTTTTTTTTTTTCAACAAGTCGGCCGTCTCCCACCGAGGCAGGGTGACCCAAAAAAGAAAGAAAATCCCCCCCAAAAAAATACTTTTATCATCATTCAACACTTTCACCACACTCACACATTATCACTGTTTTTGCAGAGGTGCTCAGAATACAACAGTTTAGAAGCATACACATATAAAGATACACAACATATCCCTCCAAACTGCCAATATCCCAAACCCCTCCTTTAAAGTGCAGGCATTGTACTTCCCATTTCCAGGACTCAAGTCCGACTAAATGAAAATAACCGGTTTCCCTGAATCCCTTCACTAAATATTACCCTGCTCACACTCCAACAGATCGTCAGGTCCCAAGTACCATTCGTCTCCATTCACTCCTATCTAACACGCTCACGCACGCTTGCTGTATGTACTAATATTAATAATAATAGGCCTTAGACAAGGATGTGTGATGTCACCGTGGTTGTTTAATATATTTATAGATGGGGTTGTAAGAGAAGTAAATGCGAGGGTCTTGGCAAGAGGCGTGGAGTTAAAAGATAAAGAATCACACACAAAGTGGGAGTTGTCACAGCTGCTCTTTGCTGATGACACTGTGCTCTTGGGAGATTCTGAAGAGAAGTTGCAGAGATTGGTGGATGAATTTGGTAGGGTGTGCAAAAGAAGAAAATTAAAGGTGAATACAGGAAAGAGTAAGGTTATGAGGATAACAAAAAGATTAGGTGATGAAAGATTGGATATCAGATTGGAGGGAGAGAGTATGGAGGAGGTGAACGTAATTCAGATATTTGGGAGTGGACGTGTCAGCGGATGGGTCTATGAAAAATGAGGTGAATCATAGAATTGATGAGGGAAAAAGAGTGAGTGGTGCACTTAGGAGTCTGTGGAGACAAAGAACTTTGTCCTTGGAGGCAAAGAGGGGAATGTTTGAGAGTATAGTTTTACCAACGCTCTTATATGGGTGTGAAGCATGGGTGATGAATGTTGCAGCGAGGAGAAGGCTGGAGACAGTGGAGATGTCATGTCTGAGGGCAATGTGTGGTGTGAATATAATGCAGAGAATTCGTAGTTTGGAAGTTAGGAGGAGGTGCGGGATTACCAAAACTGTTGTCCAGAGGGCTGAGGAAGGGTTGTTGAGGTGGTTTGGACATGTAGAGAGAATGGAGCTAAACAGAATGACTTCAAGAGTGTATCAGTCTGTAGTGGAAGGAAGGCGGGGTAGGGGTCGGCCTAGGAAAGGTTGGAGGGAGGGGGTAAAGGAGGTTTTGTGTGCGAGGGGCTTGGACTTCCAGCAGGCATGCGTGAGCGTGTTTGATAGGAGTGAATGGAGACAAATGGTTTTTAATACTTGACGTGCTGTTGGAGTGTGAGCAAAGTAACATTTATGAAGGGGTTCAGGGAAACCGGCAGGCCGGACTTGAGTCCTGGAGATGGGAAGTACAGTGCCTGCACTCTGAAGGAGGGGTGTTAATGTTGCAGTTTAAAAACTGTAGTGTAAAGCACCCTTCTGGCAAGACAGTGATGGAGTGAATGATGGTGAAAGTTTTTCTTTTTCGGGCCACCCTGCCTTGGTGGGAATCGGCCAGTGTGATAATAAAAATAATAATAATAATATTATTATTATTAAACTATAATATAGTGTTAACTCATTACTTACCTTAAAATATCTGTAGTCTTCATGTAAAGTGAGAGGTGAGTAAACAAGATTAAATGAATAAACGAGAGAGAGAATGAGTGTAGAAGGTTTGCAAGTTTTGTAAACAAACTAGTTGTTGTTGTTGTCACCAGCCCAGACACGAATGGTTTTTGTTCACTCTGTCAGGCCTACTAGAAAAACATCTCATATTTATGTTAATTTGTATGTTACATAGTGTGTTTATTATATAATTTTGAAAAAAAAAAAAAATCATAGATGGATTAAGCAAAATGTCTATATGTATTAACGTTTTGTACACATTTAATGCACCTCAGAGTGATTATTATTGTGTTATTATCATTATTAATATGGCATCTTAAAGACAAATACATACTCTTAACCCTTTGAGGGTCGACAGGCCCTCTCCGAAACTCGTTCTCAGGGTCGGCCAAATTTCAAAAAAAAAAAAAAAATTATTTTTTCTTATGAAAAAATAGAGTATTTTTTTCTAAACATTATAGGCTAAGCAAAAAAATTTTAACGTCAATACTTACCGAGATATGGAGGTGTGAAATTTGCCAAAACTGAACAACATATGGTAACATCGCCGACTGCCGTCACCCGGTATTTTTCTATTTACTTTTTTATGTACTATTTTCAATTATTTTTCAATTTTTCTTGTTCTGAGTAACTTTTATGGCCTCTGAGGCCAACATGATCAGTATTTTGTAAGTTATTTCTTTTTCAATACTACACAATAAGGGCGTAAACACTGTTGTCATTATTTTGTTTACAGAAAATATTTACACAAACAAACGATATGAAATGTTGTTTATTACTATTTTTCTATATTTTATATACACATATACAGTCACAGGGAATGTTTCTAGAAGTTCTGCAGCCTGTGGGACTCTTTGAAACATGGTGTCATGCACAGTGGAGTTTTACACTCCTCACACATAAAACGAGTGTCTCTGCGTTGTTGTGTGCGTTTTCTTGTATGTGCACAGACGTAACACCTCTTCTGAGCCTTTTTCTTCAAAGCAGTAGCAGGCAGTTTTACCAGGAAGTGATCACCATGCTTCAGACGAGCAGGTAGTTGTTGATAATTTGGTGGGTGGTCAATTGCAGGTGCTGTTCCTTGGTACTTGAATACTATTTGTCTGATGACAGACAAACAGAATTCGCCATACTGTGGTTTGTTTCTGGTGCTCATCTTATACATATTATAAGCATTGAGCATGAAAATGTCCAGAAGATGGAAAAACTGTTTGATGTACCACTTATAACTCTTGCGAACACAATCAGCAAACCCAATCTGCATGTCACATTTGTCCACTGAACGCATGTTGAAGGTGTAATCAATCACAGCTGCAGGTTTTAGTATGGGTTCATTTCTCTCTCTATGCTGCCTGCCACTGTTTGCCATTTCATTAGGGTGAATTGATGACAACAGTGTGACATCTCGTTTGTCATGCCACCGAAATGCCATGATGTCATTGGCAGCAAACGCCTGCACCTCACCTCTACAAGTGCCAGCGTCAAACCTGGGCATATGTTTTCGATTTGCACGCACTGTGCCACACACATCTGTCATGTTCACTCGCAAAAAATCACTGAGTGAGGGGCTTGTGTACCAGTTATCTGTATATAATATATGCCCCTTACCAAGGTATGGTTCTATCACTGTTCGAACCACATCACCTGAGATGCCCAATAACTTCCTGGTATTTTGCAATGTATAACTTCCAGTGTACACAATAATATCCAATACCAGACCACTGTAACAATCACAAAGCACAAACAACTTTATACCAAAGCGTTTCCTCTTGCTTGGTATGTACTGCTTGAAAGAGAGTCTTCCTTTGAACAGAATCAAAGACTCGTCAATTACAAGCTTCCTGAAGGGATAAAAATGCGTACTGAATTTCTGTTTCAGATACACAAACACATTCCTAATCTTATATAACCTGTCAGTTCTGTCAGGCCTGGTTTTATCTGAGAAGTGAAGCATACGTAACATTAGCACAAATCGATTCACTGGCATTATATCACTGAAACCTGGTGTTGCAATCAGGGGGTCTGTTGACCAGTATGATTTCACACTGTGCTTATACACATGTGGCATAAGCATTATTGTGGCTAAGAAAAGATACATCTCAGCCACAGTTGCCTCCTTCCACTGGTGTAGACGTGATTTTGGTGAAAGTAATGTGTTTGCCATGGTGTACTCGTAGTATGTGTTGCTTTCCATGACAATACTTTTCATCAGTGGTTCGTCAAAGAATAACTCGAAACATTCCAGTTCAGTGGCATTGTTCCCAAGTGCACAAGATGGCCGTATTCCACTTTGGCTGCCATCAAACTGGTGGGGATTTGGAACAAAATTGACAGCTTCCTGCCAATCCCAGGTGCGGTCTGCTGGTGGGTACTGGACAATGACAGGTGGTTGTGGTTGTGGAGGCTGGTGTGGTGGGGGAGTGGGGGATGGTGGCCTTTGTTCTAGATCAGCTGAGGCAGCGGCGTGGGTGGCAGCATGGCCCACTGCTGGTGCCTCACCGCCGGCACCACTACCACCACGCACATTTTCCATCCCAATTGCAACAGTATCTTCATCATTTTCACTGTCTGTTCCTGTTGTACAGCCACGGGATGTACTCCGAGATACACTCCTTCCCCTTGGAATAGCATATGGCACACTTCCAGAGCGCATATATCGTCGTATATACTGACGTTTCACTGGGGAATATTGCACTTCACTATCACTACTGGAACTAGTTTGAAGAGCTTGTAGTTCATATTCACTATCACTATCATCACCCATGCTCTCATCTGAGTCTGGGATTTGGGAAAATAGAAGTTTCCTCTTGGGTTCTGGAACAACTGAACGTGAACACGAGGGCCCAGCACCAGAGGTGGAAGGCTGAGGGTCGTCTGGGTTTTCTTCACTATTACCGATATTATGGTCATTAGTTTCGGTCAAAACCTCACTAAAACCACGAAACTCATCTTCACTGGCACTTCCATCACTATTAGAACTGTCACTGGGGAACAAAAGTGTCCCAATTCGCCGAGGAGTGAGGAGCTTCTTACCGCGAGGCATGGTGGACATTGTTTACTAAGAGGGCATTCCCACAATGCACCACTGGGTCCCAGATTTTTTTTCTACCGCGCACACCGACCACGCAGACCCATTCTCTCACACCTAGGCCTACCAGCCTTTTCGCGCGAGATTTGAGGCCGCTAGAATTTATGCGTACTAGTACGTTAAAAACCCCTACGCGTAAGACGTACTAGTACGACGAAAACCCTCAAAGGGTTAATGATTTTAATGTGTACCTGCACACCAGCACAGGTGCAAGATGTTGAGTTTAAAGTAGTTAAGTTCATATTTTATTCATTCTAGAGTGTATATCAGGCTTTTATGTTAATTATATTGTTTATTATGTCATATTAAATGAATTGTGATAGATAAATAAGCTGTATACCGATATTAACATCATATTGAAGATGTGACAACTCTGCTTTGTGTGTAATACCTGTTGGTTCATGAGTGGCTCTGAGACAGACAAGCAGACAGAAAGACAGACACACAGGTAGACACAGGAAGACAAAAGACAGGTAGACGGACAGATACAGACAGACAGACATTTATGTGCAACAGTGAAAACAAATAGAGAGAGTTTGAGAGTAAGAGCCTTTCCTGCCACAATCTCTAGTGCAAAATTCAGACTTCCTCTTACAGACCAAGGTGAAATTTACTGTCCAGTTAGTACAGTACGTATGATGCTGCTGATAGGGTATGGTAACTGATGCTGCCTGCATGGCGCATTGCCGCTGCGAGTATCGAGTATTGTCAAATATTGTACAGTGGCATGTATCAGCAGGCCCAGCCCAGCTGCCAGATGTACGGTCGTAAGTCGAGTGGAAGCATGTCGAGCAGGTCGTAAGTCGGATGGTAGGTGTATAAGAGAGGCCAGGGGACGTGACTGATGAACAGAAAAATTTTTATTTTAGTGCCAGGAATGTCTGTCTTGTTTATTCTGGACCCTATTTGGAAATTGGAATCTTTTGAAATTTGTGTGAAATTGGCAAAAATTGCCAATTTCGGACCACTTTATTGGATAGTTGAAATCAGTAAATGGGTGGTTTCTTGTACTCATTTGATAGAGAAAATGGAGGTCTAGCAAAATATTTATGATTTTTGATGACTGATACATTGGAATTGGCTGAAAATAAGGCTCAAGTGGGCGAAATTGCCGATGCGTAAACATCGTCAAGACCTCTAACTTCACGAGAGCATAATTCCATAAGTTTTCCATCAAATTTTATACTTTTGGTGTCATTATGATCAGGAAAAGATTCTCTATCATTTCCCAAGATTTTTTTTTTTTTCGAAAAATTTCCAACCCTGAGAACAAGTTTAGGAGAGGGCCTGCTCACCCTGAGAACAAGTTTAGGGGAGGGCCTGCTGACCCTGAAAGGATTAAGGTTGCTGCCCACCACAACCCCCAAATCCCCTTTGCACTCCATATGGCCAAGTTCAACATTATTAAGCCATCCATTCATTTACTGTTTTTACCACCAGTTCTCTTTCCCACTGTATCTCATGCAGGAAATTCCTCATCTGTAGTCCCCTCTTTTGTAGTTTGGCTTTTCCTGGCCTACTTATGCTGCTTCACTCCTCACTTTTAACTCTACAATATATTCGAAATTCAGGACCATGTGATCACTAGCTCCAAGGAGCCTTTCATATGTGATGTCCTCAATGTCAGAACTAATCAAGGTGAATATGAGGTCCAGCCCTGCAGGTTCATCCTCTCCTCTCTCTGGTAGTGTCCCTGAGGTACTTGAGGTTTTCAAGTACCACATCCATCACCTTAATTCTCCATGTTTCAGGCCCCCCATGTACTCATCTAGTTGTGGATACAGGGGTCAAGCCACAGTTCCTGGACCTGCCTCTTCACTGGTTGCTAGTAGGTCACTCTTCCTGCTCCAAGAGCTTTATCATACCTCTTCTTAAAGTTATGTATGGATCCTGCCTCCACTACATCACTTCCCAGACTATTCTCCAGACTACATCACTTCCCAGACTGAAGAAATACTTCCTAACATCCCTGTAATTCATCTGAGTCTTCAACTTCCAACTGACCCCTTGTTGCTGTGTCCCATCTCTGGAACATCCTGTCTCTGCCCACCTTGTCAATTCCTCTCAGTATTTTATATGTCGTTATCATATCCCCCACTCTCTCCTATCCACCCGTGTCGTCAGGTAGATTTCCCTTAACCTCTCCACATAGGGCATGCCCCTTGGCTCTGAGACTAGTCTTGTTGCAAACCTTTGCACTTTCTCTAGTTTCCTTACATGCTTGGCTAGGTGTGGATTCCAAACTGGTGCTGCATACTCAAATATAGGCCTAACATACATGGTGTATAGGGTCCTGAACGATTCCTTGAGATGTTGGAATGCTGTTCTTGGGTTTGCTAGGCACCGTATGCTTCAGCAGTTATTTGGTTGATGTGCGCCTCAGGAGATGTGCCCGGTGTTATACTCACCCCAAGATCCTTTTCCTTGAGTGAGATTCGTAGTCTCTGGCTCCCTAGACTGTACTCCATCTGCGGTCTTCTTTGCCCTTCCCCAATCTTCATGACTTTGCACTTGGTGGGGTTGGACGCCAGGAGCCAGTTGCTGGACCAGGCCTGCAGCCCTGTCCAGATCCCTTTGTAGTTCCGCCTGGTCCTCGTCCAATTGAATTCTTCTCATCAACTTCATGTCATCTGTTAACAGGGACACTTCTGAGTCTATTTCTTCTGTCATGTTGTTCACAAATGCCAGAAACTGCACCAGTTCTAGGACTGACGCCTGTGGAACCCACTTGTCATAGGCGCCCACTCTGACACCTCGCCTTGTATGTGTGTGCATGCACACGCGTGCACGCATGGAAATACACTAGAACACAGACTCTGGTAGTATATGCTTTAAGTATACAGTGGTACCTAGGTCAATGATTGCTTTACACCTCTTACACATAGCCAATGTCAACAGGGAAAATTTGAAGATGTTATTCAAATATGCAATTTTCTTGCAAGTAATTATTCACTCCTAAAAAAGCACTGATGAATAAAGTTCTGATTTGTTATTTATCTGTTGTAATCTATGGAATAGATGACGGCAGCACATTTTTCCTAGAGATACCACTGGCTTAATTATGTCAGATTTGACTGTAATGTCACTAAATTTGAGCAACAACAGTTGTGCTCTACCTGGAGTTTGTTTGTCAAACTCATGTGCATGTGCACCTGACATCTTGTATCCTAATGTTGCACTAATGTTCCATTTTACCTTGTTGATCATGGGAGTGTCAACACTTTCAACCACATACAACTTAGTTTATAAGCTTCTATTATTCTGCTTCATCAAAAGTAGTACAATGTTGAGTAGAAAGAACTGTTATCACGGATGTGAACTGATTTTCAAGCCTGGTAATTAGTTCTTCGTGACTTGCTTGGGTAACCTTAAATTTTAGAACCCTTCAGCGTAATCAGTGGCATCTCTCTGGTAGGAGTCAGTAGGCAGAGAGGTTATGCACTATTGTGCTGCTCTGTGTTTTAAGACAACAACAGGTTCCTGTTACTGTTACCATTGGCAGCACTTGGGTAGTCACCACACATACCTTCTCTAAAACCTGATTTACTTCTTGCGTTGGGTAATTCTCATCTTATATAGCATTTTTTCTGTGTTACACAAAATAACTGACTGGATCTCTACAATTTGTTCAAGTTCTTTCATATAGAAAGAACTTGAAATGTTTTAGCTGGATGATAAAAACAGGGAAAGGTCAATCACAAATGTAAAAAAAAAAAAAAAAAAAAAAAAAAAAAAAAAAAAAAAAAAAAAAAAAAAAAAAAAAAAAAAAAAAAAAAAAAAAAAAAAATGCATGGTGGAGAATAAGCTCATTCACTTACACTCCCAGTGGGGCTAGGAGCTGAGATTTAATCCTCCTTCCCCTCCACCTCACACACAAACACTCACATACCTGAATGCATGAAGTTTTAATGTCCAGACACTGCATGACATATGGGCAAGACTCCTGATACCTGCTGCCCATTACCCTAACAGTAAATAGTTACCTAGGTATTAATCGACTGTTGTAGGTCACATCCTGGGAAAAAAAGTTCGTACCGAAATAATAATAGTTAAGATGGGACTCCCTGAGCATTGTTGTGCATCTGTAACTACAAATATATAATGTAATAATAAACTAGCACAAATAAAAAATAATGACATGAGGAAATAAATGAGATTTTTGTATCATAATCAGCAAGAAAAATGAAAAGGACAAAACATAAATGACCTGAGGAGCAAATGGTGCCACAAGTATGCCAGAGAACTGTTCCTCCACAAATTGTGGTTGAATAGTTATTGGATACCCAAAGACCAAAGTAATCATACACGCATACATATATACATTACCCTCATACTATAAATACATAAAATGAAATTTAGTAATACTGTATTACTGTGCTGGTAAAGGAAAGAGGTTTGATAATGGCTGACAAACACAACACATATACTGCTTGTACTGTACTCTCCTTCATGTCAATTCAAAGCAAAATTTGAATATCAAGAATACTGATACCAGTCAACCACCAACTGAAGATAATCAGTATATAACTGGTGTATTTCAGTTTAGTTATCTTTACTATACTTACCAGTAATAACCTTTTACATAAAATTTTAAGAAAGTTTACCATTTACGAAAGTCATCAAATAATATTTTTGTAGATGCACAGTAAGCAAACACATACATACCTGTCTGACACACAAACACTACAACAACCATCTACAGTTTAAACAATGTATATATCCATGACAACATGCTTCACAAGCTAGCACAAAAAAAATCTACATGACTCAGTCCTTAGTAGATTTGATGAATAAGTTGTATTACTCTGTCACAAGACGTGAAACAGAAATTTCGTAACATTTCTCCAAAAAATATTCCGATGCATTTTATATGGTTGTGTAACTGAAGATGGAGGACTGAATCTTCACCGAGCTCTACTGAAAAACCTAAATAGGTTTAATTCTTCACAAAAAGCAGAAAACTTCATTACATTGATAAATATGTATATGATACACTATATGTATAATATGTCTTAAGTATATTATACTGCAGTTTGTATTTTACCTTACATGAAAAGAATACTGTATGATAAATGTAACCTGTAGTGCTACAAGTGTACTAGTGTGACTAACATACTTGTAGTACAAGTGTACTAGTGTGACTAACATACTTGTAGTACTGCAAGTGTACTAGTGTGACTAACATACTTGTAGTACAAGTGTACTAGTGTGACTAACATACCTGTAGTACAAGTGTACTAGTGTGACTAACATACTTGTAGTACAAGTGTACTAGTGTGACTAACATACTTGTAGTACAAGTGTACTAGTGTGACTAACATACTTGTAGTACAAGTGTACTAGTGTGACTAACATACTTGTAGTACAAGTGTACTAGTGTGACTAACATACTTGTAGTACTACAACCAGTGTACTAGTGTGACTAACATACTTGTAGTACTACAAGTGTACTAGTGTGACTAACATACTTGTAGTACTACAAGTGTACTAGTGTGACTAACATACTTGTAGTACTACAAGTGTACTAGTGTGACTAACATACTTGTAGTACAAGTGTACTAGTGTGACTAACATACTTGTAGTACAAGTGTACTAGTGTGACTAACATACTTGTAGTACAAGTGTACTAGTGTGACTAACATACCTGTAGTACAAGTGTACTAGTGTGACTAACATACTTGTAGTGCTACAAGTGTACTAGTGTGACTAACATACTTGTAGTACAAGTGTACTAGTGTGACTAACATACCTGTAGTACTACAACCAGTGTACTAGTGTGACTAACATACTTGTAGTGCTACAAGTGTACTAGTGTGACTAACATACTTGTAGTACAAGTGTACTAGTGTGACTAACATACCTGTAGTACTACAACCAGTGTACTAGTGTGACTAACATACTTGTAGTACTACAAGTGTACTAGTGTGACTAACATACTTGTAGTACAAGTGTACTAGTGTGACTAACATACCTGTAGTACTACAACCAGTGTACTAGTGTGACTAACATACTTGTAGTACTACAAGTGTACTAGTGTGACTAACATACTTGTAGTACTGCAAGTGTACTAGTGTGACTAACATACCTGTAGTACTACAAGTGTACTAGTGTGACTAACATACCTGTAGTACTGCAAGTGTACTAGTGTGACTAACATACCTGTAGTACTACAAGTGTACTAGTGTGACTAACATACTTGTAGTACTACAACCAGTGTACTAGTGTGACTAACATACTTGTAGTACTACAAGTGTACTAGTGTGACTAACATACTTGTAGTACTACACGTGTACTAGTGTGACTAACATACTTGTAGTACTACAACCAGTGTACTAGTGTGACTAACATACCTGTAGTACTACAACCAGTGTACTAGTGTGACTAACATACCTGTAGTACTACAACCAGTGTACTAGTGTGACTAACATACCTGTAGTACTACAACCAGTGTACTAGAGTGACTAACATACTTGTAGTACTACAAGTGTACTAGTGTGACTAACATACCTGTAGTACTGCAAGTGTACTAGAGTGACTAACATACCTGTAGTACTACAAGTGTACCAGTGTGACTAACATAGTTGTACTACAACCAGTGTACTAGTGTGACTAACATACTTGTAGTACTACAAGTGTACTAGTGTGACTAACATACTTGTAGTACTACAAGTGTACTAGTGTGACTAACATACCTGTAGTACTACAACCAGTGTACTAGTGTGACTAACATACCTGTAGTACTACAAGTGTACTAGTGTGACTAACATACCTGTAGTACTGCACGTGTACTAGTGTGACTAACATACCTGTAGTACTACAAGTGTACTAGTGTGACTAACATACTTGTAGTACTACAACCAGTGTACTAGTGTGACTAACATACTTGTAGTACTACAACCAGTGTACTAGTGTGACTAACATACCTGTAGTACTAAAACCAGTGTACTAGTGTGACTAACATACTTGTAGTACTACAAGTGTACTAGTGTGACTAACATACTTGTAGTACTACAACCAGTGTACTAGTGTGACTAACATACCTGTAGTACTACAACCAGTGTACTAGTGTGACTAATATACTTGTAGTACTACAAGTGTACTAGTGTGACTAACATACTTGTAGTACTACAAGTGTACTAGTGTGACTAACATACTTGTAGTACTACAAGTGAACTAGCGTGACTAACATACTTGTAGTACTACAACCAGTGTACTAGTGTGACTAACATACTTGTAGTACAAGTGTACTAGTGTGACTAACATACTTGTAGTACTACAAGTGTACTAGTGTGACTAACATACTTGTAGTACAAGTGTACTAGTGCGACTAAAATACTTGTAGTACAAGTGTACTAGTGTAAATAACATACTTGTAGTACTACAAGTGTACTAGTGTGACTAACATACTTGTAGTACAAGTGTACTAGTGTGACTAACATACTTGTAGTACAAGTGTACTAGTGACTAACATACTTGTAGTACAAGTGTACTAGTGTGACTAACATACTTGTAGTACTACAAGTGTACTAGTGTGACTAATATACTTGTAGTACTACAACAAGAGTACTAGTGTGACTAACATACTTGTAGTACTACAAGTGTACTAGTGTGACTAACATACTTGTAGTACTACAAGTGTACTAGTGTGACTAACATACTTGTAGTACTACAAGTGTACTAGTGTGACTAACATACTTGTAGTACTACAAGTGTACTAGTGTGACTAACATACTTGTAGTACTACAAGTGTACTAGTGTGACTAACATACTTGTAGTACTACAAGTGTACTAGTGTGACTAACATACTTGTAGTACTACAAGTGTACTAGTGTGACTAACATACTTGTAGTACTACAAGTGTACTAGTGTGACTAACATACCTGTAGTACTACAAGTGTACTAGTGTGACTAACATACCTGTAGTACTACAACCAGTGTACTAGTGTGACTAACATACCTGTAGTACTACAAGTGTACTAGTGTGACTAACATACTTGTAGTACTACAAGTGTACTAGTGTGACTAACATACTTGTAGTACTACAAGTGTACTAGTGTGACTAACATACTTGTAGTACTACAAGTGTACTAGTGTGACTAACATACCTGTAGTACTACAAGTGTACTAGTGTGACTAACATACCTGTAGTACTACAAGTGTACTAGTGTGACTAACATGCTTGTAGTACAAGTGTACTAGTGTGACTAACATACTTGTAGTGCAAGTGTACTAGTGTGACTAACATACTTGTAGTACAAGTGTACTAGTGTGACTAACATACTTGTAGTGCAAGTGTACTAGTGTGACTAACATACTTGTAGTGCAAGTGTACTAGTGTGACTAACATACTTGTAGTACAAGTGTACTAGTGTGACTAACATACTTGTACTACTACAACCAGTGTACTAGTGTGACTAACATACTTGTAGTACTACAAGTGTACTAGTGTGACTAACATACTTGTAGTACTACAAGTGTACTAGTGTGACTAACATACTTGTAGTACTACAAGTGTAAAAGTGTGACTAACATACTTGTAGTACTACAAGTGTACTAGTGTGACTAACATACTTGTAGTACTACAAGTGTACTAGTGTGACTAACGTACTTGTAGTACTACAAGTGTACTAGTGTAACTAACATACTTGTAGTACTACAAGTGTACTAGTGTAACTAACATACCTGTAGTACTACAAGTGTACTAGTTTGACTAACATACTTGTAGTACTACAAGTGTACTAGTGTGACTAACATACCTGTAGTACTACAAGTGTACTAATGTGACTAACATACCTGTAGTACTACAAGTGTACTAGTGTGACTAACATACTTGTAGTACTACAAGTGTACTAGTGTGACTAACATACTTGTAGTACTACAACCAGTGTAATAGTGTGACTAACATACTTGTAGTACTTCAAGTGTACTAGTGTGACTAACATACTTGTAGTACTACAAGTGTATTAGTGTGACTAACATACTTGTAGTACTACAAGTGTACTAGTGTGACTAACATACTTGTAGTACTACAAGTGTACTAGTGTGACTAACATACTTGTAGTACTACAACCAGTGTACTAGTGTGACTAACATACTTGTAGTACTTCAAGTGTACTAGTGTGACTAACATACTTGTAGTACTACAACCAGTGTACTAGTGTGACTAACATACTTGTAGTACTACAAGTGTACTTGTGTGACTAACATACTTGTAGTACTACAAATGTACTTGTGTGACTAACATACTTGTAGTACTACAAGTGTTCTAGTGTGACTAACATATCTGTAGTACTACAACCAGTGTACTAGTGTGACTAACATACTTGTAGTACTACAAGTGTACTAGTGTGACTAACATATCTGTTGTACTACAAGTGTACTAGTGTGACTAACATACCTGTAGTACTACAACCAGTGTACTAGTGTGACTAACATACTTGTAGTACTACAAGTGTACTAGTGTGACTAACATACTTGTAGTACTACAAGTGTACTAGTGTGACTAACATATCTGTAGTACTACAACCAGTGTACTAGTGTGACTAACATATTTGTAGTACTACAAGTGTACTAGTGTGACTAACATACTTGTAGTACTACAAGTGTACTAGTGACTAACATACTTGTAGTACTACAAGTGTACTAGTGTGACTAACATACTTGTAGTACTACAAGTGTACTAGTGTGACTAACATACTTGTAGTACTACAAGTGTACTAGTGTGACTAACATACTTGTAGTACTACATGTGTACTAGTGTGACTAACATACTTGTAGTACTACAAGTGTACTAGTGTGACTAACATACTTTTAGTACTACAAGTGTACTAGTGTGACTAACATACTTGTAGTACTACAAGTGTACTAGTGTGACTAACATACT
>NC_091294.1:71019413-71064413 GCF_038502225.1 Cherax quadricarinatus | reverse complement strand
GGTTAGAAAACAGAAATTTGACAAAATAACTGCACAAAAAGCACAAAACACTGGGATGCTGGGCGGATATTGCGGCATTCGCTGCGCCAACTAGTGGCAGCGTATCTGAAGATCACTCATGACCCGGAAAACTCATAAGTTAGGACACTCTTAAGTCTAGGTACCACTGTATTCCTGTCAACCACAGACTTGCTTGATATAACTTTCTCAGCCTTTTTAAAATCAATTGGACATTTACATCTCTCACATGAATAAACAAAGCATTAGAATCTTGTTCATTTCTAATGCTATATTTATGTTGTTTTAGCCTAAGTTCAAGACTTAACAGTTTGACCGTAATAAACTTTATCACATGTTTGACAAGGAATCTCATACACACACTGGTCAGTATTTTGGGGGCATTTTTTTATCAAAAGTTTTTTAACTGTGTCAAGATTTTTAAATACAACTTTAATATTAAAATTCTTAAGTAGAGAAGGCATATCAACCAAGTTTTCATGGTAAGGGAGAACCAACATATTTTTTGTTGAATAAGGTTGGTTGTCCCTTTTTTGAATCGTAAAAAGTATTTCTAGCTATTTTAAAGGATTTATCAATTAAGTTTCTTGGGTATTTTAGATCATTGGCTATTTCATAAATTTTTTGAGATTTCTTCATCTATGAACAACAAATATGTAAAGCTCTCAAAAACACTGATAAAAATACTGACAGTTTAACTCTATCTTGATGTGAAGAATAATAGTGGACATAGGAACAGTTGGTTTTCTGGATATTTAAAATATAATATCATTGTTACCCTTAATAAATAAAACACTGAGGAAAGGTAAAGAGTTATTCTCTTCGAAGTCAACAGTAAAATTTAAAGAATGAGCTAAACTATTTAATTTAACAAGGAAATGGTTTATATCAACATTCTTGGGCATAAGACACAAAATATCATCAACATATCTATACCACTCAGCTCTATTAGAAAGGATTGTGTTAAACAATTTTGTTTAAAAAATTCCACGTATATATTACTAAGAACAGGTGAAAGAGGATTTCCCATTGCCATACCAACCTTCTGTGTAAAACTCATCATTAAATACAAATTTTGCATCCACAATACAATATTTAATGAGTTTAATGATAGTAGGAACTGGCAACGTAAATTGTAATTAACAAGTTTTACAGATAAGAAACTTAATAAATCATCAAGAAACTTTTGTAAACAAGCAAGTATCATCAAAACTAACCATGTTAAATTATTTAAGTTAGTCAACGTGCCTAATTTATCCACAAAATCTGTTATTTTTAACACTAAAGTTAGAAATTTTTTCAACATTTGGGCTCAAAATATCAACAAGCCACTCGGATAATTTATAGGAAACTGAACCTATGGAGCTAATAATTGGTCTAAATGGATTACCTGGTTTGTGCATTTTTATTAATCCATACTTTTAAAATTGCCAGAAATTCAAAAAGGTGTAACCAACCTTAATTAACTAGAAATATGTTGATTCTCCTTTACCATGGAAACTGGTTGATATGCCTTCTCTACTTAAGAATTTTAATATCAAAGTTGTATTTAAAACATCTTAATACAGTAAAAAAAAATTTTGATAAAAAATTCCCCCAGAAATGTCGACAGGAGTGTCTAAGAGATTCCTTGTAAAATATGCGATAAAGTTTATTACAGTCAGACTGGTAAAAGTCTTGAGCTAAGATTAAAACAACATAAATATAGTAATAGAAGTAGGCAAGATTCTAATGCTCTGTTTATTCATGTGAGAGATTTTAACCATCCAATTGATTTTCAATAGGCTGAGAAAGTTTTATCAAGCAAGTTCATGATCGAGAGGAATATAATAGAATCAAGTTTCATTAAAAACAGTTATTAAAACTATGAATATTGCTTTTGGGTTATACAAATTGGATTAATTTATAATTAATAAAATTTGGGAAGAATTTAAGATACAATAAATAAGTTAAATTCTTAATGCTTGGGTAGAATATAAGGTGTGTTTCACCTGCATTACCATAAAAAGTCAGGTGTTGTAAGGTAACCACGAGGTGTAGTCTCATCCTTATATGCCTTCCTGTTGATCTTTTATTTTTCCAGTTCCTTGATGATTTGAAAAATCACAAAAGCGCTTGGAATTTCACTATTTTTTCACAGTGGTTGTTCTGCATATACGTACAGATGTATGTATGCATATGTATGTATGCATAAGTGTGTGTGTGTGTGTGTATATATATATATATATATATATAAATATTTTATATATATATATATATATATATGTATGTATGTATGTATGTATGAATGTATGAATGTATGACATGCCGAATGAGTAAAACTGGTCAATTAGCAAGAACTCATTTAAAATTAAGTCCTTTCTAAAATTTTCTCTTATACTTTTAAAGATATATTTTTTCATTTATGTTAATGTAAATATCAATAATTTTGTACCAAAAGAACCTTAGAAAACTTACCTAACCTTATTATAACAAGTGCAATTTAATTTAGCCTAATGCAGCTAAATGTATTTTAGATAAGAATGATTTTTGCAAAATTATGGCATACACAAATTTTCACTTGACTTATTTGGCAAGAAGAGCATTGCTATTTAAGCCAAAATCGCAAGTTTTACCTATTCATTACGACATATGTATATAATACACATATACATTCATTACATATATGTATATACAAACAGATATATAAATATATATTTAATTATCTATGAGTTGTAGTGATGTGGAATGTTTTCTAAGGAAGCAATTCAAACCACAGCTTTTCATGTTATTTATACATTTGTAAAACAAGCAGGTACCATAAATACATGATCTATTATTCTGCAACCGGCTCAAAGTTAGAGCACATATTTATCTTTTCTTTATTGCAATCAAAGATTCCTCAACATATCTGGTGTCTATTATCTTTAAGAGTTGCATGGAGAATGGTCCATGGTGGTGGTCTCTATCACTGGGTCGTCGTCACAGACAAGAGGGAGATTTCCCTGCTTTCAAAAGCAAGCTTTCCATCACAATGTAAAGAATGAATAAGTATTTCTATCCTATATGCTTCAGCGAATACCTCCAGCAGCAGTCAACCCACAACTGTATTTACGTTTTCGTAAGTGTTATTACGTTTGTATTAGGCGGGTGGAAAATGAGAGAGATAAGAAATGGACGAAGGTTGAGGAGAGACAGTAACAGCTAGAATAAGATCATGACAGGAAATGTGGAAGAGGACAGGCAAGAGGACACAAGAGGCAATAAAGAAAGGGCAAGTGTGAGAAACAAAAAATAAATATTTTGTAGGTGAGGAGGGAGAAATAATGACAGAAGAAGAGTGAAAATAAGACACAGAAAAAACACGTAAAAGAATAAATGAAAGATAGTAAAGCAAATACAAGTAAATTACTGATAATTAAAGTAAGACAAAGTAATTATTAACTTAAGTTTTGAAATAAGAAAATGATATATGAAAGCAAGTAAGAAATACTATGTTGGTTTCCACTTGTATCAATGTTGAATAATTTTATAAATATTAAATTTATTACTCTACTATTAAAGTTTCAATATTCTATGAAGCACATAATGGAAAGTAATGCCATTCTGATTTCTTGGAAGTATTATAGTAATAAACAAATACATTCTACAATCATCACATAATAAGAATAAAATTTGTTCAAAATCATTCATAAAAAACCACTTACCACAAACTTAGGCAACTAGCATTCTACAATATACATGTATATAATATTTTACATGTCACTTTTACAATAACACGTCCTGTAGGTTGAAATTTCAGTTAATTAACAATTTTATTATTTTCAGCAATGTTTCATGGGAAAAAATGTATAAATGCAGTTACAGAAGGACCTCGACTTGTCATGTTCTGACTTACAAATACTGGCACACTGAAACTAATTAATTACGTGCAAATGCTAGGTCAAAATGCCTAGGCATGCTAGTGGATTTCTTTGTACTTCACGTTTTGTAATATGTAAACCACACATTGTAAACCTTACAAAGAAATAAAAATTTTAGATTTTTTTTAATTTTGAATATGCCGTTACTACTGATGCACATATTTGAACATAAATTCTTTTAAATAATAGGGAGCTCTTGTCTGCTTGACAGACATTGCTCTACAACTAAAACTTTGGTAGTATATATCTTTTTAAGTCTGAATTAAAAAATAATTTGGCATAAATTTAGGTTTTTACATAATGCATTCACACTGAATGTTTATATTACACAGATGTTGAGAGCCAGCATTTACTTGGTAGAGATTGCTTAATAAATATAAACTAAATGATTACATTGTTTGAGAGGAGTGTGGTAGCTATCAGCACCTGCTGGTCGCAAGTACTGGGCATGTTTAGTGGGTGGGAACCATGTACTGGGCATGTTCAGTGGGTGAGAACCATGTACTGGGCATGTTCAGTGGGTGAGAACCATATATTGAGCATATTCAGCGGGTGAGAACCATGTACTGGGCATCTTTAGTGGGTGAGAACCATGTATTGGGCATGTTAAGTGGGTGAGAACCATATATTTGGCATGTTCAATGGGTGAAACCATGTACTGGGCATGATCAGTGGGTGACAACCATGTATTTGGGATGTTCAGTGGGTGAGATCAATGTACTGGGCATGTTCAGTGGGTGAGAACCATGTACTGGGCATGTTTAGTGGGTGAGAACCACATACTGGGCATGTTCAGTGGGTGAGAACCATGTACTGGGCATGTTCAGTGGGCGAGAACCATGTACTGGGCATGTTCAGTGGGTGAGATCCATGTACTGGGCATGTTCAGTGGGTGAGAACCATGTACTGGGCATGTTCAGTGGGTGAGATCCATGTACTGGGCATGTTAAGTGGGTGAGATCCATGTACTGGGCATGTTTAGTGGGTGAGAACCATGTACTGGGCATGTTTAGTGGGTGAGAACCACATACTGGGCATGTTCAGTGGGTGAGATCCATGTACTGGGCATGTTCAGTGGGTGAGATCCATGTACTGGGCATGTTCAGTGGGTGAGAACCATGTACTTGGGATGTTCAGTGGGTGAGAACCATGAACTGGGCATGTTCAGTGGGTGTGACTCAAGACAGCAGCAGCTCGATGCTTCACAATCACTCAAACAATTATGCTCACCACTACCTTCCCTACTACATGCCCTCACTCCCTTCCTCTTCCCAATGTCTTAATGTTACAAGTTGAGGTCCAACTATATATGGAATGCTTTACACACACTGTTTTATCCACACGGTGAGTTTTATCAAGTAATTCATCTGTCTGTGACTTGATGAAGCCTCGTGTGGGTGAAACATGTCATTAAAGAATGACATATAACTGCACCTCTCACTTTTTACCATGTTATCGGTATTTCCAGCCACTGTATATCTAGCAATGCTTCATATTGTGATATTCTTAATTACATTTTCAACAAGAAAAACTTATTATACTTCTTAATGTAACAGTTTGTGGTAAATGATACATTTGTGATGATGTAAAGATTGATCTTATTGTGAACCAAACAATATTTTACACTAGAGAACTGCAATACACATAATATTTCTGTACAATCTATAACATAAATATAACACTCTTTACACCATCAACTCATTTTCACACTTATTCAATTCTTAGTTTGCCACATATCACTATGTAAAATGAAGTGACTTATTAATATGACATATTCATGAGTAGGAATGTGTAAACTCTGCAAAATCAAATGGGCGAGGAAAATATTTGACCATTCTAAGCGAGCACTGGAAAATGTTGCACCTGCAAGTAGTGGGGTATAATAAACATGGATATTAACATTAATCAACATTACTCTCACTGTGAACTATCAACTGTCAACTAGATATTAAAGTAAAGAAAGTGGAATATGGAGAGTGGCAAACCTGTGTGTAACATCTTACCTTAAGATAACTCACAAGGATACCATAAGAGGATAAACTGTATTGTATTTTATTGATTAAACCTCACCTCATAACTCTCTTGAACCTCACTGAAGCATTACCTCTCTTGAACCTGTGCAAACTCTCTTAAAGCTACACATAACTCTCTTAAACCTATGCAAAACTCTTAAACCTACACATAACTCTTAAATCTATGCATAACTCTCTTAAACCTATGCATAACTCTTAAACCTACGCATACCGCTTAAACCTACGCGTAACTCTTAAACCTACACATAACAAACGTACGCAGAACTCTTAAACCTACGCATAACTCTCTTAAACCTACACATAACTCTCTTAAACCTACACATAACTCTCTTAAACCTATGAGTAAATCTCTCAAACCTCACCTATGCCTAACTCTTACTGTTACCTTTTATTAACCCTTCACTATTTTCTGCATAGCTCTGTCACTGATGCCACATAGATCTATGTTTTCAGCTCAGTACCCTCAAATAAGCAGCAAGTGGTAAATTATTCCCTAGACATAAGAAAATGGGTCTGTGGAGAGAGAGAGAGTGTGTGAGTGTGAGTGTGAGTGTGTGTGTGTGTGTGTGTGTGTGTGTGTGTGTGTGTGTGTGTGTGTGTGTGTGTGTGTGTGTGTGTGTGTGTGCACATGCGCGTGCAGTATTAAAAAAGATCCTGCCCCAGGCAGTGCATGAGAAAAGCAAACCTCTGACCATTTGTTTGGTTAAAATAGCTACATTGAGATATTTTCCAGGGGTGGCTTTTATTGGCTGTTTCTTGGTATCAATTGACAGAATACGAGACATAGTGAAGAAACTGATGATTTAGGAAGGTTTCAGACCAGAAGTAGCTTGAAATAATGCTCAAATGTAAGATGTTTGGACATTTCCCTAAGGAAGGGCAGGAACCCCACTCATGTCACCCAAGCCTCTGTTTAATGGATTTTTACTAGGCCTGCTTCAATTATCGAGATGTCCTAAACCATTACCAATCATTCTTGTGTAATGACAGATTCCAAGAGGAAAGGCTGGGAACATAATTAATAAATAGAGGATAGCTTTATTTAGTGGCTGGCATGCCTACACTGTTGATTTTGACTCTCTTTTAAACTGGAATGTGTTGAATTTTGTCCAAAATTGACCAAATTACCAACTGCACATTACAGGGACGTTCTGATAGTTGAATGTGTACTGTCTTGTGCTCTATAGAATGGAAGGCATACTAGGAAAATAGCTTGAAACTGTGTTGAATTGAACTCTGGAAATGGCTTAAAATAGGACTCAAAAGTCAGTGAAAAGTCAGTGTAATTTAAAATCTTTTACATTAAATTTTGTGCATTTAGTGTCATTACCTTCAGAAAAAGATTCTCTACCATTTTATATCACTTGTTTTTAAAAAAACAGGATACTGTGAGCACTTTTAATTTGGGGGGATTGTTAACACTGAAAGAGTTAAGGTGTATTTTAAAACTAACACTTTTTGTTTTCTCCAATTTGTAGATTTTAGGTTAATTTAAGCCAAAATATGCAATCTCCAATACTGTGACTGGTGAGACAATCATCAAAAAAGACCTCGAAGACAATGACCTCTACAAACACTGAAATGTGGGTATAAGTAGATCACTGATGTATTACAGTATTATGTAAAACAACCATGGGGGAGTCAAACGATAGTTCTACCCCCTTTCGTGTTGCAATCAACACAATGTTTCAGAAAAGAGGAGATCCAACCAAATACAATCATAGGGAGCGCCTTTGCTCCAGCAAAGGCGCTCCTTGAAACAACTGTAATATATTAAGATTTCCTTGTACAGTGGACCCTCAGTTAATGATGCCACTGGATAGCGATAAAACTGGATACCAATACATTTTTGTGTCTATTGGCTCAGCCAACGATGAAAAACTCAATTAAGGACATTCATCCCGAAGGTGTCCGCGCGACCTGAGCCCATGTACAGGTAGTGTTTACAAGCCAGTGAGGACGATTCCACACGTACGTGTGATATATTTTGTATTATTCCATTGTTTTTAGTGATTGTAACTGCTAAATAAGCCACTATGGGCCCAGAGAAAGCTTTTACTGCCAGCCCTGTGGTAAAGAAGGAAAGAAGCACAACAGAATTCAAGAAAAAACTTGTAGCAAAGTACCAAAGTGGAGGAGGATGAGAGGGGAGAATGTGCCTTCTGCAGTGATTCAGTTATTCTACGATATGCACGATACTAAAGCAGCAAGCATCGATAAGGACTATAGTGCCAGCCAGCAATAAAGTGTAGAATTAACAGTGTAGCAAGTAATTTAAGCAAGTAAGCAATAGAAAAATGACACAAAAGCAATAGAAAAATGACACGAAAGTAACTCTCCAATGTTGTTGGATGTGTATGGTTGGATGTTGGATGAACAATAGATTAAAACATCTCATTAGTCAAAAGAGAGGCATATATAGGCGTATCAAAAGAGGGGATGGGCAGTTAAGAAATCAATATATTCAATTAAAGAGAGAAATAAAGAAAGGAATAAGAAAAGCAAAAAGGGATTATGAGGCTAAGGTCGCAAGGGATTCAAAGACTAACCCAAAAGGGTTCTTTCAGGTATACAGAAGTAAGATTTAGGGACAAGATTGGCCCACTTAAGAGTAACTCTGGTCAGATCACTGACAACGATAAGGATGTGTGTGAAATTCTCAATACCTATTTCCTCTCAGTTTTCACCCAGGAAAATACTAGCGATATTCCTGAAATAATAGATTATGTAGAACAGGATAATAAACTATGTATGATTGCAGTAACTAGTGACATGGTCCTGATGAACTGTTTGCAAGGGTGTTAAAGGAATGTAAAGAGGAACTTAGCATACCTTTGGCTAATCTTTTTAACATATTACTACAAACTGACATAGTGCCTGATAAGTGGAAAATGGCAAATGTAATAACTTTATACAAGGCAGGTGACAGTTCCTTGGCTTTGAACTATAGACCAATAAGCCTTACCTCCATAGTGGGAAAATTTATGGAATCAATAATTGCCGAAGCAATTCGTAGCCATCTTGATAGGCACAGATTGATTAATGAATCTCAACATGGTTTTACAAAGAGGCATTCCTGTCTTACGAATTTACTAATTTTTTTCACTAGGGTGTTTGAGGAGGTAGATCATGGTAATGAATATGATATTGTGTATATGGACTTCAGTAAGGCTTTTGATAGAGTTCCACATCAGAGGCTATTGAAGAAACTTAAGGCACACGGAATAGGAGGAGAATTTTTTTCCTGGGTAGAGGCATGGCTGACAAATAGACAGCAAAGAGTTTGCATAAATGGGGAGAAATCGTGTTCCTCAGGGGTCAGTGTTGGGCCCGTTGTCGTTCACAATTTACATAAACGACATAGATGAGGGAATAAATAGCGACATAAGCAAATTTGTTGGTGACACCAAAATAGGCCGTCCAATTCATTCTAATGAGGACACTAGAGCACTCCAGGATGATTTGAATAGACTGATGCAATGGTCGGAGAAGTGGCAGATGCAGTTTAATATTGACAAATGCAAAGTTCTAAATGTTGGACAGTTAAATAACCATGCCACATATAAACTAAATAATGTAGATCTTAATACTACTGATTGCGAAAAGGATTTAGGAGTTCTAGTTAGCAGTAATCTAAAACCAAGACAACAGTGCATTAGTGTTCGCAATAAAGCTAACAGAATTCTTGGCTTCATATCTAGAAGTATAAATAATAGAAGTCCTCAGGTTGTTCTTCAACTCTATATATCCTTGGTTAGGCCTCATTTAGACTATGCTGCTCAGTTCTGGTCACCGTATTACAGAATGGATATAAATGCTCTGCAAAACGTACAGAGGAGGATGACAAAGATGATCCCATGTATCAGAAATCTTCCATATGAGGATAGATTGAGGGCCCTGAATCTGCACTCTCTCTCGAAAGGCGTAGAATTAGGGGGGATATGATCGAGGTGTATAAATGGAAAACAGGAATAAATAAAGGGGATGTAAATAGTGTGCTGAAAATTTCCAGCCAAGACAGGACTCACAGCAATGGTTTCAAGCTGGAAAAATTTAGATTCAGAAGGATATAGGAAAGTACTGGTTTGGTAATAGAGTCGTGGATGAGTGGAACAAACTCCCGAGTACAGTTATTCAGGCTAAAACGTTGTGTAGTTTTAAAAATAGGTTAGATAAATACATGAGTGGGTGTGGGTGGGTGTGAGTTGGACCTGACTAGCTTGTGCTGCTGGGTCTGGTTCCATGCTCCATCCTGACACAGACACAACACAGACACACGACACAGATTCTGCTTTTGACTCTCGCCTCGGCAGGTCATAGCAGCTCTCCTTACTTACTCAGTCTCCCTACAATCCCCGTTGGGGAGGGGAACCTTTACCAGCGTTGTCTTCACCTTGACTTGCATGATGAGCTACGCAAATCGTGTAAAGATCAAGCCAAACAGTGGTACTGTTGATGATTCAACGAAGCTTGCTCTTGCAACTGTTGTGCAGGGAGCATTGCATGTAAAATTCAACGCTATTTTATCACTCAAAGAAGCATTCATTGTTGTATGTCACGATGATGCTGAAGCAGAGAAGTTACTTACTACAGAAGCCACTTACTGTTACTGTTCAAGGGTTTACTGTTACATCCTCTCCTGCCCTCAGGGCAAGAAAATCAGTATTCCTGAAAAAACTGGATAAAATTTTGACCTCTCAACCAATTGCTGAACTCAAGTCATCTATAGAAACTCAAAATACTTGGGCTACTGTTGACAGCATTACCAAAATCCCGAATGCATCGTCTATGCTCAAGGTCACCTTCACCGACGTGAACATGGCTGCCACTACTCTGAACGAAGGTCTTGCTGTTTACTACTACTACATCAGTCCCACCTACATAGAAGCAGAGAGATACCACTACATTCAACATTGCTGGAACTGCTATTCTTATCTTCACACCACCAAAGCATGTCCAGTAAAAGACAAGAAGTTCTGCACTACATGTGGTAGTGAGGGACACACCTTCAGTTCCTGTACCGCTGCTGCTCCAACACAACCAGCATGTTTAAACTGCAAAAGTAATGATCACCATACACTAGCAGCAAAATGTCCTACAAGAAAGGATATTATGAAGAAACAAGATGCAGCAAAGAAAAAAATCTTCCAACAACATACCAACGTATGCCGCAATTGCAAAGTTGCAAGCAGACACTAAAAAATTACTTCAAGCATCTACTCAGCCCGCCTCCACCACCACCACTCCTCCAACATGTGTCGTAATGAAGATTCACTATTGTCTACTATACGCTCACATGCAGAACATGGCTGTACCTGGATCTTTTAACTCTACCATCAACGAGTTATTTGCATTAAATAACATGCCATCATTTACATTTCCAGCATCTCCACCTTCTGAAGAAATTCTCAAATTCACCAAGGGCTTAATCAACACATCTGCTGCAGAAGCTTCATCACCACCACCAACTAGAGACGTCACTCCAACAACGTCCAACGAGAAGCCTCCACCACCACTACACCTCACTGAATCCAACCAATCAGAAGCCTTGCCACCAGAACCATCTTCCTATTCATCTACTGAAGTTGACAACGTATCTACACTTCCACCTTCAACACTTCTTGAAACTGACCAATCAATGACTTCACCTGTCTATTACTCTAAGGATGAACAACAATATAATAAGATACGTGGATTCGCTTTCTACACTACTCCTGAGTATCCTAAAGAAATGGATACACAGACATTGATCCCCCTACTCCAGAGTGAAGAAGTCAAGTACGTAGTTTGTCGAGCACGTTTTCTTTACCGTAGAGAACTGTCAATGTCCTTAATTCTCCAAAGATCGATCAAGATTGCAAATTTAGAATCAGGCACATGCCAATACAGAAGTTCCAGACTCTTTCTAATGGGTTAGTAGCTTAACACACCTCAAGCTGACCACCACCAATACAACTCAACCTGCTTGCTGCCTTCAGACACTCCCAGCTCCTGCCGCCGCCTCGTCATCCTCTCCTAGAGAGCCAAGTAACGACATCACTCAAGCCTCTCCATCTACGCCTCCAGTACTTCGGTACCACATGTCCCAAAGGGGTTGAGCCACTTGCCTTACGACAGCTCTTGTCTTCGATTTGATTCGATTTGCTCCATCCTTGAGTGGAGGTGACCAGACTGGGTGGGTCATTGGGCCAATCCGGGGACAGTGGGTCACTGGGCTATTCGGGGGGGGGGGGGGGGGGGGTTACTTGGACCTGATCTGCATGGGTCAGTAGGCCTGTTGCAGTGTTCCTTCTTTCTTATGTATCAGGCCAAAGAACATGCACCGGTCTCAGGGCAATCATGCCAAATTTGGAGGCAGGAAAATTAAAACATATATATACGTTTGAACCGTTTAGGGGTTAAAACAGTATCAAAGATGGTTGACACAAACCCACTACCATTATTGTATACTCCTCACTTAGTGACAAATTCATTTACCAACGTGGTCTTAAGAACGGAACTCCATCGTTAAGTGAGGAGAGGCTGTATATGAAACTAGTTGAAGCATGGTGTAAGACTGAGTGTCACTCCACTGCTGACAGTGCAGCAGTGACATTTGCTGATCATGCACTGCCTTGGCTTTGTTTGTTTTCACTTAACACCGAGTGTTAAGACCCATTCTATACCTACCAGGCATCTCAGGCCAATCATCCCAAATTTGGAGGCTGGAAAAATAAATAAAACATTGATCTATGTTTGGAGTGCTAGCGGTATGAACGTAGATCTACGTTTGGACAGTTAAAGCGTTAAGGATCAGGGGTCTGGACAAAGAAAGAGTTAAGGTCTTTCCATGAGCACTAAAACTACAATATTTGTGATTGTTATTTGCAAGCACTTGACTGACCGCAAGATTGTTTATCAATGATTTTTTGTTTGCCGGAACAAAAATGAGTCTCTAGTTGGTTTTATGAATAATTTAAAAAAAATTATCCTTCAGGATAATTGGCAGGCACCCAGTGTTACTCAAAACAATATTTTGGTATTCTTTTCACTATTATGTAGACCTAAATGGGTCACTGAGTGAGAAACTACATCAGTTTTCACACAGCAACAAGTTGCTTTGGCAAAGGCAAGGATGGACTGCTTCATATTGCATATATTTATGTTTATGTTCCACAGAGGTATTGAAATAAATACAGTAGGGCCCCAGTTTATGGTGCTTCGCCTTACTGTGTTCCGCTAATATGGACATTTCAAATTATGACCAAAACTCGCTATACAGCTCTCCCCACCTGACTCTAATATGGTCACTGCACCCCCCCCCCCCACCTGGTTTGTTTACATTCTCCATGAGCACACGTCTCTCCATTATGTCTGGAAACTTTCCAAAATTTCATGTGTTTTAAAGATATTTCACATTTCATATATACAGCCTCTCATGGCTTAGTGATGTACTCGTTTACTGACTCCTCAAACTTACGATGGGCTCTCTGACAAGTATTCATACCTAAATAATGTACAGCCTCTCCTCACTTAACGACATACAGTAAGGCCCAGCTTTACGGCGCTTCGCCTTAAGGTGTTCCGCTAATACAGTGGACCCCCAATAACGATATTTTTTCACTCCAGAAGTATGTTCAGGTGCCAGTACTGACCGAATTTGTTCCCATAAGAAATATTGTGAAGTAGATTAGTCCATTTCAGACCCCCAAACATACACGTACAAATGCACTTACATAAATACACTTACATAATTGGTCGCATTCGGAGGTAATCGTTATGCGGGGGTCCACTGTACAGCGATGTCAAATTATGACCAAAATTTGCTATACGGCAAGCGGTCTTTTGAATACGGCGCCCCCACCCGGTTTGTTTACATTTTCCGTGACCACATCTATTATGTCAGGAAACTTTCCCAAATTTCAAGTGTTTTAAAGTTACTGCATATTTTATATGTACTCTGATAATTATATTTATGTGTACCTGTACCTAAATATACTTACACACTGTGCTGGTGTGCAGGTACACATTAAAATCGCTAAGTCTCTCTCTACTCAAGACGCCAATACTACGTAATAATAATCACTCTTGGGCACACTAAATGTCTTATTTTACATCAATATAGGCATTTTCATTAATCCATCTATGATATTTTCCTCAAAATTATGTATGAAACCCATTACATAGCATATAAACATGATACATACACTCAGAATAAAAACTGATATAAATATGAGATTTGTTTACAAAGCAGCTGTGTAGGTAGTGTCGGAAGAATTACGTTTTCTCTAATCAAACACTGGGGGGTAACTGTAGAAAAATATTCTTTTCGTATGCCTTTACTCTATGTATAGCAATTCACAACCCTTGTGGGTTTAGTGCTTTTTATAATAATAATAGTAATAATAATAATAATTATTATTATTAATAATAATATTATTATTAATAATATTATTATTATTATTAATATTATTATTATTATTATTAATAATATTATTATTATTATTATCTTCATTCACTCTAAAAATGGTGTGTTGCTGTTTGTTTATTCTGAACTAACTTGTACAACTTGTACACAATGTAAGAGTATTTGTATTGTGAGGTAATTATTGTTAAAATAAAAAAATATTGAGGTAAATGTTTTACAAACTCTTACAAATGGACGTGAATGAACTAAAAGTAGACACATTAATACACATTTATTTCGCCTGACCAAGTGATCGTCCACTACCTGTTCAGTTTGTGTTCTTACATTGTCTCAACTCTGTATCTCGTTCTCTCTCTCGTTTACTCTTTCGTTAACCAATTGGCTCTCATTGATGATGGCGTCTAAGGTTAGCTGTAATAAAAAGAGAAGTCGTAAGCCTCTTGCTTTAAGTGCCAAGTTAGAGGATGATGGTGTCTGTTCAGCCATCAGAGAAAACATGTATGAATCTGCATTTGGCCCAGCCACTCCCCCACTCCGCTTTTGTTTACAATTTTCGGCATGAATTATTCATTACTTCTAACTTCGTTTATGATGGCATCTAAAGGTAGTTGTTAGAAATGATTAAATTCAGTGAACAAGGCATGTCGATGTTAATAATATGGCTCTGGGCCACAGTATAAGTAGCCGGTAGGTGTAGCCCAGGCTACACCTACCGGCTACCTACACTGACTTTATACAAATAAATACTACTCACCTCTCTTCCTATATTAAGACTACACATATTTTAAGGTAAATAATGAGTGTACTGTATGTGCATTTTACCTCTCTGGGATGTTTTAAATATCGTATATTAAGTATGAGACAGGGAGCCAGTGCTACCTACACCTGGGCTACCTGCACCTGACTTCCTACAAATAAGTACTACTCATCTCTCTCCCAACATTAAGATTACAAATACTTTAAGATAAATAATGAATTTACTGTGACTGTATTTTACTTTGTGTGTTTTTAATGCCTAGTTCTATTACTAACTTAATATAATTTAGTGTAAACTTGTCATCAGGTATTTATATGCATTTATAAATGGAAAAAATGGAGTTCTGCTTTCTGGCAACAGTCTGGAACCTAACCCGCCGCATAAGTGGGGCCCTACTGTACTCGTTTATCGACAACTCGGACTTAGGACAGGCTCTCTGACCAGTATTCATGCCTAAATAATGTACAGTGGTCCCTCAATCATCCGGCCTGAAAGTCGTCCATTTCGGAAATAGTCCCATTATTTCATCTAAACATTGGCTCGCAAATGGTCCGTTAACTCGCTAATCGTCCTTCGTCCGGGACGGGTACTCAAGCTCTGAGCCACCTGGGCCTGCCTTCCCAGCCAGTGTGCCATTGTTTACCAGTGAGCGACGGTCCCCTCACATGCTCCTACGAAATACATTATTTCATAATACAGTGGACCCCCGGTTAACGATATTTTTTCACTCCAGAAGTATGTTCAGGTGCCAGTACTGACCGAATTTGTTCCCATAAGGAATATTGTGAAGTAGATTAGTCCATTTCAGACCCCCAAACATACACGTACAAACACACTTATATAAATACACTTACATAATTGGTCGCATTCGGAGGTGATCGTTATGCGGGGGTCCACTTTATTCCATTGATTTTAGTGCTTGCAAATGTTAAAGAAGCTACCATGGCTCCAAAGAAAGCTTCTAGTGCCAGCCCTTTGGTAAAGAATGTGAGAAACACATAATTTATGAAAAAGTTTGTAGAAAAATACAAAGGTGGTGGTGGTAGAGTGGAAGCAGTTGTGATAGTGCTTGATGGTGGTAGAAGGTTCCTTCTTTAGTGATTCAGCGATTATACCAACTTATCCAATGTTGCTGGAGTTATATAGTGCTACAGAAAACACCGCCGCCTCAGCTGCTGCTTCACTACCATTATGGACGGCTTACACTCAGTCGCCCTCATATACCCAACAACAACACAACACCTCTCGTGACATACGTAATGACTTATTTTATTTATTCTAGAGAATATTCCATGTTTCTATGTTATTAATATTGTTTATTATGTCATATTAGTTGAATTGTGATAGATAAATAAGCCATAAAGTTGATATTAGTGTCACATTCTCCAACAATAAACTTGCCATCCCTCCCTCACACAAACAAATCTCCAATAAGAACATAAGAAAGGAGGAACACTGCAGTAGGCCTGCCGGTCCATACTAGGCAGGTCCTTTACAATCCTTCCCACTAAGAACATAACAATGTTGTTGAATTAGACACATGTGCAACTCTTGGGTATCTTTATTGAGGAAACGTTTTGCCACACAGTGGCTTCATCAGTCCATACAAGTTTCTCCTTTGTATAGACTGATGAAGCCACTTTGTGGCAAAAAGTTTCCTCAATAAAGATACCCAAGAGTTGCACATGTGTCTAATTCAACATGTCGGTTCTCTGAACCATTCATCTACAAACATAACAATGGAAGAACACTGCAGGTCTATTGGCCCATACAAGGCAGGCCCTTATCAAAATGACTACCCAAAGCTACCCAAGGATTTACTCCCGTACCCAATGACACAAATCAAACTCAGCTCCTCCAACTCATATACCTGTCCAATCTCTTCTTAAAGCTACCCAAGGTCCTAGCCTCGATCACCCTACTGGTAAATGTGATGTTAAATAAGAACTTAAGAAAGTAGGAACACTGCAACAGGCCTGTTGGCCCATACTAGGCCAGTCCTTCACAAATCCAACCCACTAACAGAACATATGCTACCCAAGCAATAAGCTCAGGTGCAGGTCCTACTCAAATCCAACCTGTCTCACTCGTGTATTTATCCAACCTAAATTTGAAACTACCCAATGTTTTAGCTTCGATCACCCTACTAGGCAGACCGTTCCACTCATCAACTACCCCTATTACCAATGTTCATTTATACATTTTATTAGTGCTTTACATTTACACCTACCATCCGACTTACGACCTGCTCGACTTACGACCACTCGACTTACGACCGTGTTTTTTATGCCAAATTTCTGGGAAATAAACAACTATTTGTGTTGTACACAGTGTTTATCCTAAACCTTACAGTATAAAATACAGTACTAACAACATAAAAAGTAAAGTAAAACATGAAATACCAAAATAAAACAATAAAATAAAGTCATTACAAAAATGTTTTGTTGATATTTAGTAGTAAAGTTCGACTTTCGACCATTTCGACTTACGACCGGTTTCTCGGAACCGAACTCGGTTGTATTTGGCATTTTTTTCTGCATGTAAATCTATATTTATGCTAGGGAAGTGACCCTTGAAGTGACCTAGAGTCCTTATGCAGGGGGATTCCCTTCCAAACAATAAGCTCTCTTTCCCTCTCTCCTCCTCCCTGTCTTCCATTCAACAACAACAGCCTTCAATAAAGGTAACTGTCATGTTGAATGTTCATTCTTTTGTGCATGTAAATCTATCTTTTAGGTAAAAAAAAAAATTGCTGTTGATACTTCTGGGTGTCTGGAACGAATTAATTGGATTTATATTATTGCTTATTGGGAAAATTTATTCGAAAATGGTCTACTTCGATAATAGTCCCACTTCCAGGAACGGATTAAGGACAATAATTGAGGGACCACTGTACATTAGAGCTGATTTCCACTATTCTGTTTATTTTAATATACAGTACACTACTGTATATTTAAAAATACAGTGGACCCTCGCCTAACGATATTAATCCGTTCCTGAGAGCTCATTGTTAGCCAAAATTATTGTTAGCAAAGTTAATTTTCCCCATGAGAAATAATGGAAATCCAATTAATCTGTTCCAGACAGCCAAAAGTATTAAAATTTTTTTTTTTCATGAAATATACATTTCCCTACAAAGAAAACAATAAGACATGCACAATAACTACATAAATAAATGATAAAATGATACTTACCTTTATTGAAGAGTATTGATGAGTGATGAGACACTGTTTTTCTTGAAAACACTGGGATTTTCAGAGTGATACATGAGTAAAGGCTTCACTTTGCAATCCTCACTAGCATTACAACAAAACATGAGAGTTAGCCTGTCTTTCACAGGTGTGTGTCCTAGGAGTGCCTTTTCCTCCTGAGTAATGTAGGTCCTGTTTGGCATTTTCTTCCAGAACAGGTTTGTTTCGTCGCAATTGAACACTTGTTGGGGTTGGAATTTTTCAGCTTCGCCATGCCTTATCACACTGTGTATGCCACTACAATTCTTAAATCTCTCAAACCAACCTTTGCTGGCCTTAAATTCACCAATATGAGCACTGGTTCCAGGCATTTTTTCCTGTTCACCTGGGTGTTAGTCGACTGGTGTGGGTCGCATCCTGGGGGACAAGATTAAGGACCCCAATGGAAATAAGTTACAGTCCTCGATGATGCACTGGCTTTCTTGGGTTATCCTGGGTGGCTAACGCTCTGGGGTTCATCGTTTCTCGGTAATTGTTTCACGTTAAGCCACACCAACAACACTCTCTCCACATCTTTGAGTAGTACAGATGATGGTGGTGGAGCAACAGCTGACTGTGGTACAGCAACAGCTGACTGTGGTCCAGCAACAGCTGACGGTGGTGCAGCAACAGCTGGCTGGTCCAGCAACAGCTGACGGTGGTGCAGCAGCAGCTGACTGTGGTACGACAGTATTTCTCACCCTTTTTACCACAGGGTTGGCACTAGAAGCTTTCTTTGGGCCCATGGTGGCTTATTTAGCAGTTACAAGCACTATAAACAATGGAATAATACAAAATGTATCCAATGTATGCATGCAACTGGCCACCCTGGCTTGTAAACAATGACGGCAGTGCTGGATGGACAGGTTTGGGACGAGTCATGTTGGTCAGAAACAGCTGATGGTGGTGCAGCAGCAGCTGACAGTGGTGCAGCAACAGCTGACTGTGGTACAGCAACAGCTGACTGTAGTGCAGCAACAGCTGACTGTGGTGCAGCAACAGCTGACTGTGGTGCAGCAACAGCTGACTGTGGTGCAGCAGCAGCTGACTGATCCAGCAACAGCTGACTGGTCCAGCAACAGCTGACCATGGTGCAGCAACAGCTGACTGAACCAGCAACAGCTGACTGGTCCAGCAACAGCTGACCGTGGTGCAGCAACAGCTGACTGGTCCAGCAACAGCTGACCATGGTGCAGCAACAGCTGACTGGTCCAGCAACAGCTGACCATGGTGCAGCAACAGCTGACTGATCCAGCAACAGCTGACTGGCCCAGCAACAGCTGACCATGGTGCAGCAACAGCTGACTGGTCCAGCAACAGCTGACCATGGTGCAGCAGCAGCCGACTGTGGTACGATAGTATTTCTCACCCTTTTTACCACAGGGTTGGCACTAGCAGCTTTCTTTGGGCCCATGGTGGCTTATTTAGCTGTTACAAGCACTATAAACAATGGAATAATACAAAATGTATCGAATGTATGCATGCAACCGGCCACCCTGGCTTGTAAACAATGACGGCAGTGCTGGATAGACAGGTTCGGGACGAGTCATGTTGGTCAGAAACAGCTGACGGTGGTGCAGCAGCAGCTGACTGTGGTGCAGCAGCAGCTGACTGTGGTGCAAGAGCAGCTGACTGTGGTGCAGCAGCAGCTGACCGTGGTGCAGGAGCAGCTCTTCATGGTTCAGCAACAGCCGACTGTGGTGCAGCAGCAGCTGACTGTGGTGCAGCAGCAGTTGACCATGGTGCAGCAGCAGCTGACTGGTGCAGCAGCAGCTGATCGTGGTGCAGCAACTGCCGACTGGCCCAGCAACAGCTGACTGTGGTGCATCAACAGCTGATGGTGGTGCAGCAACAGCTGACTGTGGTGCAGCAGCAGCTGATGGTGGAGCAGCAACAGCTGATGGTGGTGAAGCAGACTGGTGCAGTAACAGCTGACCGTGGTGCAGCAACACCTGACTGTGGTATGATAGCATTTATCACCCTTTTTACCACAGGGCTGGCACTAGAAGCTTTCTTTGGGCCCATGGTAGCTTATCTAGCAGTTACAAGCACTATAAACAATGGAATAATACAAAATGTATCGAATGTATGCATGCAACCGGCCACCCTGGCTTATAAACAATGACAGCAAGGCAGCTGAGGCGCTCAGGTTGGATGGACAGGTTTGGGAGGAATCACATTGGGCGAATTTTTTATCGTTAAGCGGGCCAAAACTTTTACACTCAAACGCTTCGTTAGGCGGATTTAACGTTATGCGATGCGTTCGTTAGGCGAGGGTCCACTGTACATGTATATCAAAAATGTTATAAATGATGCAAAGGTGACATTAAACCAATATCAAAGATGGTTGACACAAACCCACTACCACTGTAGTATGCTCCTCACTTAGTGATGAATTCGTTTAATGACATGGTCTTAGGAACAGAACTCCGTCGTTAAGTGAGAGGCTGTACTCTGATAATTATACTTGTGTGTACCTGTACCTAAATAAACTTACACATTGTGCTGGCATGCAGGTACACATTCACCCTTTGGCTGTCGAGACCCCTGATCCTGAAGTCTCTCTGAGTCGAAAAACATTTGGGAAAAGAAGAAAAAAAAAAAAAAAAAAAAAAAAAAAAAAAAAAAAAAAAAAAAAAAAAATTCTAACCAAAATCTTAAGAATATTTTTGTTTAAATTTTTTTTTTTTTTTTTGCAATCACTACTTACCAAGATATAGTGACATGAAGATGACAAAGTGAACCACTTACGGCGACATCAGTGACTGCCGCTCACTTGGTAATATTATTTTTACTTTTACTGTAGAGTGGACCCCCGCATACCGGACGCATCGCATACCGTACAATCCGCATACCGGACGCTTTGATCGCAAAAATTTTGCCCCGCTCACCGCCCTTCGTCCGAGACGCGTCCAATGTGCGGCCTAAGCCACGCTCACATGTTCCGCTGGTGGCATTGTTTACCAGCCAGCCTCCGCGGTAACATCCAAGCATACAATCGGAACATTTCGTATTATTACAGTGTTTTTGGTGATTTTTTCTGGAAAATAAGTGACCATGGGCCCCAAGAAAGCTTCTAGTGCCAACCCTACAGCAATAAGGGTGAGAATTACTATGGAGATGAAGAAAAAGATCATTGATAAGTATGAAAATGGAGTGCGTGTCTCCGAGCTGGCCAGGTTGTATAATAAACCCCAATCAACCATCGCTACTATTGGTGGTACAGCTGCTGCTGCTGCTGTACCACCGTCAGCTGCTGCTGCACTGTCAGCTGCTGCTGCACTGTCAGCTGCTGCTGCTGTACCACCGTCAGCTGCTGCTGCTGCTGTAGTACCGTCTGCTGCTGCTGTAGCATCGTCTGCTGCTGCTGTAGCATCGTCTGCTGCTGCTGTAGCATCGTCTGTTGCTGCTGTACCACCGTCAGCTGCTGCTGCTGCTGTAGCATCGTCTGCTGCTGCTGCTGCTGCTGTAGCATCGTCTGCTGCTGCTGTAACATCGTCTGTTGCTGCTGTACCACCGTCAGCTGCTGCTGCTGCTGTACCACCGTTGTTGGTGTGGCTTATTGAGAATACCAAGAAACAATTAACCCCAGAGGATTTGCCACCCAGGATAACCCAAAAAAGTCAGTGTCATCGAAGACTGTCTAACTTATTTCCATTGGGGTCCTTAATCTTGTCTCCCAGGATGCAACCCACACCAGTCGACTAACACCCAGGTGAACAGGGAAAAATGCCTGGAACTAGTGCTCATATTGGTGAATTTAAAGCCAGCAAAGGTTGGTTTGAGAGATTTAAGAATCGTAGTGGCATACACAGTGTGATAAGGCCTGTTCTGGAAGAAAATGCCAAACAGGACCTACAGTACTCAGGAGGAAAAGGCACTCCCAGGACACAGTGTCTCATCAGTCATTGCTGCATCTTCAATAAAGGTAAGTGTCATTTATTCTTCATTTAGTAGAGTAGTACATGCACAATATATATTGTGCATGTACTACTCTACTATTGTGCATGTATCCTTCTCTTTGTGTGTAGGAAAATGTATATTTCATGTGGTAAAATTTTTTTTTTCATACTTTTGGGTGTCTTGCACGGATTAATTTGATTTCCATTATTTCTTATGGGGAAAATTCATTCGCATACCGAACATTTCGCATAACAGCCAGCCCTCTTGCACGGATTAAGGTCGCTATGCGGGGGTCCACTGTACTTTTTTCTTTTATTTTTTAATATTTTATTTTTTTCAAGTAACTTTCGTGGCCTGTGAGGCCAATAAAATGCATAATGTATGCATATCCTCTTATATGCAACACAATAACTGCACAAACATTGTTATCATTATGTTTACAAAACCTGTTTACACAAACCAACAATAAAAAAAGTTGTTTATTACTATTGTTCTATAATACATATACACATGTATAGTCACTGGATACATTCCAAGAACTGCTACAGCTTGTGGAAGGTTGTTGTGTGTGTGCGGCCTTTGTTGTGGATGTGCTGAGAGTGGCATGGCTGTTGTCACAATGACATACTACAAAATCACCACTAATCATTATCCACACCATCTTCCGCACCACCCACATGGAAATAAGTCACTTTGTCTGAATTTTTTGGGTTATCCCATGATGATTGTTGTCTGGGTTGTCCTTCCTTCCTACTTCCTTACTTCTTCCTTCCTTCTTTTCCTTCTTTTGTTTCTTCCTTCCTTCCTTTCCTTTTTTTTTCTCTCTTCCTTCCTTCCTTTCTTTCTTCTTTCCTTCCTTCCTTCCTTCTGGTTTCCTGGGAATTGCTTTCAGTCACAAACTCCTCAAAACCATGAAATTCATCTTTACTGACACTTCCATCTGTGTCAGAACTATCAGTTGGGAAGAGAAGAGTCCCAGATTCACAATGGAGTCATATTTCTTACTGGTAGGCATGCTGAACAAGGACTACTGAAATGGCATTCCCACAATGCGCCACTGGCTCCCCATTTTTTTGTATACTGCGCACACTGACCATGAAGACCCAGTCTCTCTCATGTAGGCCTACCAGCTTTCTCCTGTAAGATCTGAAGCCGCTAGAATTTTGGCGTAATGTCACCAACACTGGCTTGTAAGACGTATCTACACGGCACCAACAGCAAAAGGGCTAAAATCACTAAGTGTGTCTTATTAGTCTTGAGGATGTCATAATAATATTAATAATAATAATAATAATAATAATAATAATAATAATAATAATATGTAATAATAATCACTGAGGCGCATTAAATGTCATATATTACGTTAATATAAACATTTTCATTAATTCATCTATGGTATTTTTTCAAAATTGTATGTGCTACATAGCATATAAACATGATAAATACACCCCGCAGTAGAATAAATTAACATAAATATGAGATGTCTGGTGTAGATGAACGTGTATCAACCAAAACCAGACTCGTTCATCTGCTTGGTCACATACTCCGCATCTCTCTCCTCTCTCGTTTATTTGTTTTACCTTGTTTACTCACCTCTCACCCTACATTAAGACTACAAATATTTTAAGGTATGTAATGAGTGTACTGTATATGCATTTTATCGCTCTAGGGCACTTAACCCTTTGACTGTTTTCGACGTATAAATACATCTTACAAGCCAATGTTTCTGACGTATATATACTCAATAATTCTAGTGGCTTCAAATCAAGCGGGAGAAAGCTGGTAGGACCACATGTGAGAGAATGGGTCTGTGTGGTCAGTGTGCACCACATAAAAAAAATCCTGCAGCACACATTGCGTGTCGGCGTGTCAGCGTGCCTCGTTGTGTTCCGGGTTTTCTTGTGTTTTCACGGTCGCTCTTACGTGCTAGAACTTTAATTTGTGCCATCAATCCTATACGATACATCCCTCTAGCGCCTGGAACCAATCTTGGGCGGAAAACATTATATACCGAGTCAAAAAAGGAGAATTAGTGTGCACTACCTAGCAGAGTTTACTGCCAGAGGGGAATCATAGGCCTGTGTTCCGTGTGCAAAATAATAATAATAGAACTTTTCTTTGTCAGAGGAAAGAAAGTCTCCCTGATAACATTGTGTATACATAGTGTATAGTGTATACTACAGTGGCTCCCTAGTATATTGATGATAAAAGGCTAAAGTGTCATTTGAAAACAGGTGAATTTGTAAATGAAGTGATAAGCCTATAGAGGCAGGTGCCAGAAGTCGCCAGAAACTTACCACAGGTCAGCTGTTTTAATAATCTTCCTGGCCTGCTAGTGTACTCGCATATAATCTAGTGATACCAGTGAATAGCAGAATACAGTGCTGTAGTAGCAACTAACCAGTATTATAATGGTACTTAGTGGAGTGGAGTGACTTTCATTAGTTTCTTTTTTCTTGAAATACCAGACGTATACTGTGAATTTCATATAACCTGTAGTTACCAGCGGTCGCAATATACACAACGAGAAGCAATTATTACTACAGAAAAAGCGTCCTTCCTCCAAAATTTCCACCAGACAACTATAGTGATAATATAGCATTTATTGTGGTGGAGACGAAAAAAAACTAGAAAAGCTAGATACAGCGATTGAAAAACAAGGGTTGAGGCTCGACCGTTCGTCATTGTAGGAGCTGCCAGAAATCACCGGTTTCTTCAACACGCAAGTTATACTTTTGTATCAATCAAATCACATATTACTCGGGAAGATAATTTCCAGCAGATCCTTCATGTGTTAGCCCAAATCACTGACCAGTATGTTTTAAATAAGTGACCCACTGATCAGATCAGATCGACTGGTCCGAACCCTTGACTGGTTTCAAATGGATTCGTTGGACAATAAAGCAGACTGTAAACGGATGGGGTTGTAGGCGCCCTTATCAAACACAAACAATAAATATAAATCAGGAACGTACACGGTAAGCTGTCCAATATACAAGTACAGTTAGAAATAGAAATACAAATAGCTAGAGCTTCATTTAAGGAGGTTATTAATAGAATATTCAAGAGGTTGCTAGCAGAATTACAGTAAACCAACCATCCAAATCATTATGAAGCTCTGTGTAGTCTGCAGTCAATCAAACAAACGGGCTTCACATGGATAAATTGTCATTTTTGTGGAAATTGGTGTCACGCCCCTTGTGCAGATATCCAAGAACTATCTACAAGCAGTATTAAAACAGGGAAGTGTTTTTGGGTATGCCCAAATGAGAGAGGATAACATCAAAGCTGCTTTCATAGAAAACCTGGAAGTTTTCTACAACAGATGGGAACATAAAAAGTCTGGGCTGAATGGTACTGCCCTTGATACTGGCCATGTAGTCAGAAACTGTAAGGCTGGAGGTGATGTCCTGGTAGTCAGTAAATGTGGGGCTGATAGTGCTGTCCTGGGAGACAGTAATGGTGAAGCTGGAGGTGCTGTCCTGGGAGACAGTAATGGTGAAGCTGGAGGTGCTGTCCTGGGAGACAGTAATGGTGAAGCTGGAGGTGCTGTCCTGGGAGACAGTAATGGTGAAGCTGGAGGTGCTGTCCTGGGAGACAGTAATGGTGAAGCTGGAGGTGCTGTCCTGGGAGACAGTAATGGTGAAGCTGGAGGTGCTGTCCTGGGAGACAGTAATGGTGAAGCTGGAGGTGCTGTCCTGGGAGACAGTAATGGTGAAGCTGGAGGTGCTGTCCTGGGAGACAGTAATGGTGAAGCTGGAGGTGCTGTCCTGGGAGACAGTAATGGTGAAGCTGGAGGTGCTGTCCTGGGAGACAGTAATGGTGAAGCTGGAGGTGCTGTCCTGGGAGACAGTAATGGTGAAGCTGGAGGTGCTGTCCTGGGAGACAGTAATGGTGAAGCTGGAGGTGCTGTCCTGGGAAACAGTAATGGTGAAGCTGGAGGTGCTGTCCTGGGAGACAGTAATGGTGAAGCTGGAGGTGCTGTCCTGGGAGACAGTAATGGTGAAGCTGGAGATTTTGTCCAGGTAGTCGGGAATTATACGCAGGAAGGAATACATATAAATGACCTCATAGGGGACAGGAGCCGTAGTAGGGAAACAAGTGTAGTCAAAGATAAGATAAAACCAATATTGCAAACTAGAAATACCACAGGAAATAGCAAACAAGAGGACTCCACTAGCAATAGTGAGGATATATTACCAAAAACAACTGGTGGGAGCTCCATTGTTGGTGCTAGGGAGGATAGGAATACGACAGGGAAACATGCACCAACAGGGAATACAGTCACAGAAACCCAAGGCAAACGGAAACCAAGCCTGTGCACATACTATGCACTTGGTATCTGCAGGCATGGGAAATCTGGAAAAACAGACTGGACGTGCAACTATGACCACCCTAGAAAATGCCATGCCCATATGACAACAGGAAAATGCAAACTCCCTTCCTGTAAGCTTTTTCACCCTGAACTGTGTACCTCTTCAGTACAGGAAAGACTGTGCTATAACTTAAATTGCCAGGCACACCATCTAAAGGGGACAAAAAGATACAAAACATCCAAGCCATGGGAAAACATGGGTAGCCACAGCCACTCAAGAGGGAGAGGTTTTTTAGTGCCAGGAAGGAAAAAAAACTGGCAGGAAATGGCAGAAATCGTACACCAAATCCAGTCATTCCTGGAGTGGAACCACAGTCGATGGCCTCCACTCCAAACCAACAGATACAGATACTAATGCCGGAAAAAAAATCCCCCCCCCCAGTACCAACAATACCACAGTCCGATGACATTCTTCTTTGCAAATATACAGGGTCTAAAGCCAGCAACAAACAACAAAATACCTTTCATCCGTGGACTGCTTGCAGAGGCAAAGGCAATGTTCGTGGCTTTCACTGAGACCCACATAAAGGATCACTTGGACAAAGAAATATGGATCCCAGGTTACAACTTATACAGATGTGACAGAGTGAACAGGCAAAAGGGGGGGGGGGGGGTTGGCCTGTACATTGCAGAGTCACTTGTTTGCACAGAACTGCTTAATGCCTCAAATGATGTAGTGGAAGTTTTAGCAGTAAAGGTCGAGAACCAAAACCTAGTCATTGTGGTAGTCTACAAGCCTCCGGATGCAACATCCCAGCAATTCCAGGAACAGCTGTTAAAAATTGACCACTGTTTGGAAAATCTTCCAGCTCCTGCACCCAACATCTTGCTCCTGCACCCAACATCTTGCTCCTGGGGGATTTCAACTTAAGGCACCTAAAATGGAGGAATATAGCAAATAATATTGTTGCAGTAATAACACCAGGAGGCAGCTCTGATGAAAACTCACACTCACACGAGCTTTTAAATCTCTGCACAAAATTCAATTTAAACCAGCAAATAATAGAGCCTACTAGACTGGAGAATACACTAGACCTCATCTTCACTAACAATGATGATCTGATAAGAAATGTCACCATATCAAAAACAATATACTCAGATCACAACATAATTGAGGTTCAAACATGTATGCGTGGAGCCCCAGACCGACATAATGAGACTAGTCACGAGGGAGCATTCACCAAATTCAACTCAATAACAAAAACATAAAGTGGGACCAAGTAAACAAAGTCCTAACCAATATAAGCTGGGAAGATATACTAAGCAACACAGACCCCAACTTATGCCTAAAACAGATTAACTTGGTGGCACTCGATGTATGCACAAGGCTTATTCCTCTAAGAAAAAGGAGGAGTAGATGTAAAATAGAAAGAGACAGGCGCTCCCTTTACAGGCGACGGAAAAGAATAACAGAGCGGCTAAAAGAGGTCAATATATCTGAAATGCGTAGGGAGACACTGGTCAGAGAAATAGCAAGCATCGAACTTAAGCTAAAGGAATCTTATAGGAGTCAGGAATCGCGGGAAGAACTAAAAGCCATAAATGAAATCGAAAGAAACCCAAAGTATTTCTTCTCCTATGCCAAATCAAAGTCGAGAACAACGTCCAGTATTGGGCCCCTACTTAAACAAGATGGGTCCTACACAGATGACAGCAAGGAAATGAGTGAGCTACTCAAGTCCCAACATGACTCAGTTTTTAGCAAGCCGCTATCCAGACTGAGAGTCGAAGATCAAAATGAATTTTTTATGAGAGAGCCACAAAATTTGATTAACACAAGCCTATCCGATGTTATCCTGACGCCAAATGACTTCGAACAGGCGATAAATGACATGCCCATGCACTCTGTCCCAGGGCCAGACTCGTGGAACTCCGTGTTCGTCAAAAACTGCAAGAAGCCCCTATCATGAGCCTTTTCCATCCTATGGAGAGGGAGCATGGACACGGGGGTCGTCCCACAGTAACTAAAAACAACAGACATAGCCCCACTCCACAAAGGGGGCAGTAAAGCAACAGCAAAGAACTACAGACCAATAGCACTAACATCCCATATCATAAAAATCTTTGAAAGGGTCCTAAGAAGCAAGATCACCACCCATCTAGAAACCCATCAGTTACACAACCCAGGGCAACATGGGTTTAGAACAGGTCGCTCCTGTCTGTCTCAACTATTGGATCACTACGACAAGGTCCTAAATGCACTAGAAGACAAAAAGAATGCAGATGTAATATATACAGACTTTGCAAAAGCCTTCGACAAGTGTGACCATGGTGTAACAGCGCACAAAATGCGTGCTAAAGGAATAACAGGAAAAGTCGGTCGATGGATCTATAATTTCCTCACTAACAGAACACAGAGAGTAGTCGTCAACAGAGTAAAGTCCGAGGCAGCTACGGTGAAAAGCTCTGTTCCACAAGGCACAGTACTCGCTCCCATCTTGTTCCTCATCCTCATATCCGACATAGACATGGATGTCAGCCACAGCACCGTGTCTTCCTTTGCAGATGACACCCAAATCTGCATGACAGTGTCTTCCATTGCAGACACTGCAAGGCTCCATGCGGACATCAACCAAATCTTTCAGTGGGCTGCAGAAAATATTATGAAGTTCAACGATGAGAAATTTCAATTACTCAGATATGGTAAACACGAGGAAATTAAATCTTCATCAGAGTACAAAGCAAATTCTGGCCACAAAATAGAGCGAAACACCAACGTCAAAGACCTGGGAGTGATCATGTCGGAGGATCTCACCTTCAAGGACCATAACATTGTATCAATCGCATCTGCTAGAAAAATGACAGGATGGATAATGAGAACCTTCAAAACTAGGGAGGCCAAGCCCATGACGACACTCTTCAGGTCACTTGTTCTATCTAGGCTGGAATATTGCTGCACACTAACAGCACCTTTCAAGGCAGGTGAAATTGCTGACCTAGAAAATGTACAGAGAACCTTCACAGCGCGCGTAACGGAGATAAAACACCTCAATTACTGGGAGCGCTTGAGGTTCTTAAACCTGTATTCCCTGGAACGCAGGCGGGAGAGATACATGATTATATACACCTGGAAAATCCTAGAGGGACTAGTACCGAACTTGCACATGAAAATCACTCACTACGAAAGCAAAAGACTTGGCAGACGATGCAACACCCCCCCAATGAAAAGCAGGGGTGGCACTAGCACGTTAAGAGACCATACAATAAGTGTCAGGGGCCCGAGACTGTTCAACTGCCTCCCAGCATACATAAGGGGGATTACCAACAGACCCCTGGCAGTCTTCAAGCTGGCACTGGACAAGCACCTAAAGTCGGTTCCTGATCAGCCGGGCTGTGGCTCGTACGTTGGTTTGTGTGCAGCCAGCAGCAACAGCCTGGGTGATCAGGCTCTGATCCACCAGGAGGCCTGGTCACAGACCGGGCCACGGGGGCGTTGACCCCTGGAACTCTCTCCAGGTAAACTCCAGGTAATGAGAAAAAAAAACTGATCGTTTTTTTGGAATAAAACGCCGACTTTGAGGTGTATTTTCGTATAGTATTTATCGTTGTATTCGCGTTTTCATGGTCTTAGGTGATAAAATGGAAAACATATTACAGAAATAGAGATGATTTTCATTACTTTGACGATGAAAACGACCTTGAAACTGAGCTCAAAGTAGCGGAAATGTTCGATTTTTACCAATGTTCAGGAGTTAATAAATCACACCACACGTCCAATACACGTCAACTGGGGAGTCTAATATTCTTTCACTAGTGCACTGATATTATTTATACCATTTTTACAATAATGCAGTAGTCTGCATAACAGTAAATTTTGTATTTTTTTGTATGAATAAAAAATCAAAATAGAAAGCAATAATAATATAAGAGGGGCCTAGAGATGTGACTAATGAACAGAGCATATGTTATTTTAGTGCCATGAATGTCTACCTTGTTTATTCTGGATCCTATTTTGAAATTAGCATCTTTTTTAGTTTGCGTGAAATTGGCCAAATTGCCAATTTCTGACCACCATATTGGGTAGTCCAAATTAGTAATTGGGAGGTTTCTTGTACTCAGCTGATAGATAAAATGGAGTTCTAAAGAAATAGCTATGAGTTTGGTCAACTGGAACAATGGAATTGGCTGAAAATAGGGCTCAAAGTCGGCGAAATCGCCGATACGCATATGTCACCGAGACCGCTAACTTAGCGGGAGCATAATTCCATGACTTTTCGACCAAATTTCGAACTTTTGGTGTCATTACCATCGGGAAAAGATTCTCTATCATTTCATAAGAAAAAATATTTTTTTTTTTTTTTTCAAAAATTGAGCGACATAGAATGACGGTTTCAGAAAGGGGCCTGAAACAGTCAAAGGGTTAAAATGGCATAGTATATTATGCGTGGGTGGGGTGGCCTGGCCTGGCTGGCTACTATACCTCCTACACTTGACTTCCTACAATACTATTCACCACTCACCCCACATTAAGACAACAAATATTTTAAGGTAAGTAAACAAGGTAAGTTAAAAAAAGAGGTGTTCTGCTTTCCAGCGATGTCCGCTCTCCAGCAGTAGCCTGGAATCTAATCTGCTGTATAAGTGGGGTGCTACTGTACCTAATTCCTTACTGAAGGAAGAGGTTCACTAGTGCATGACTGTGAGGGGTCAGCTATACCTTGCAATAAATAAATTGTATTTTCATCACTTTATATCTATGATATACCTTTGATGAGCTGCAAGAGTTTTTCTACTCCCAGAGCCTGGCCATGGGCCAGGTTCATCTGGTGTTTGCCTGGTCAATCAGGCCATTCTCAAAACATTCCACATTTCTCTGGAATTCTTCAAGCTTTCTTCACTGTAACATCACTTCTTACCAATGTTACTATACCTAAGAATCCTCCTGATCTGACTTTTATTTAAATTACCGTATATCCTCACCATGATGTGACACTCAGTGTATTAATTGCTTGTGCCTTCCATGATACAGTGGTACCTTAACTTACGAGTGCCCCAACTTATGAGTTTTCCGAGTTACGAGCCATACCATGGTCAATTTTTTGCTTTGAATTGAGAGCCAAAATCCGAGTTATGAGCGAGCTTCAGATACGTCACCACTAGTTGGCGCAGTGAATGCCACAACAGTGCACATGGTTACCTTACGTGGAAGCATGCATCTTGTATTGTGCTTGTGTTTTGTGCAGTTATTTTTGCTAAATTCCTTTTTTCTAACCATGAGTTCTAAGAAAGTAAGCACAAAGGACAGTGCTGAGAAGAAGAGGATGATGTCCATTGAATTAAAGCATGAAATCATAGAAAAACACGAGCGAGGTGTGCGTGTAATCGACTTGGCGAGGCAGTACAAGTGTAGTATGTACTTCGTGCCTTCTTAGTTACACTGATTTACTTCCGAGACATTCACCCAAAATGTAGACCGGTCTCCTGCCTCACAAACACACTGTTTTCTCTTATAATAAGACATTAGAAGGGCAAAAATGGGAAGATATTGTCAGAGCGATAACTGTTTTTACCTCAGGAGTGGTAGCCACCACTTGTCACATAATGGCATACACCTACCATCCGACTTACGACCTGCTCGACTTACGACCACTCGACTTACGACCGTGTTTTTTATGCCAAATTTCTGGGAAATAAACAACTATTTGTGTTGTACACAGTGTTTATCCTAAACCTTACAGTATAAAATACAGTACTAAAAGCATGAAATGCCAAATAAAACAATAAAATAAAGTCATTACAAAAATGTTTTGTTGATATTTAGTAGTAAAATTCGACTTACGACCGGTTTCTCGGAACCGAACTCGGTCACAAGTCGGATGGTAGGTGTAATTTATTCATTCTAGAGTATATATCATGTTTCTACACTATTTATATTGTTTATTATGTCATATTAGATCAATTGTGATAAACCGTAGAGTTGATATCAGCCAGGAATTTCGCTGAAATGGATTAATGTATTTCAATAAATTTCAATGAGGAAAATTGATTTGATATACAAGCAAACTGAGTTACAAGCCCGGTCACAGAATGAATTAAACTCGTAAGTATAGGTACAACTGTACATCATATAGGCCAGAATTTTTTCCTATGAGAAACCAGGTCATATCCAATCCTAAAAGTTATCTGAAGGCCTAAGATTGTAGAACATCAGAAAGTTAACAGCACAAAGATTTTCGCATTTTGCTTTTAGTATTTATAAAATCCAATGTTTTCAATGTGACAGATTTTATATTGGAGGGACATGTAAAAACCTTTCAATCAAAATTACCCAGCATGAAGTGAATACAATTTTTACTGACATAAGAATCTGCAACAAATGTAACATCATACACAATAGATCCCCCCATCGAATGCAACCATGTTGAATTAATGCCGATCAATCATGATTTAAGATTCTTTTATGAATCAACTAGTGAATACAGTAAATCCTTGATATACAGTGGTACCCTGACTTATGAGTTTAATTCGTTCCATGACCCAGCTTGTAACTCAATTTGCTCGTATATCAAATAAATTTTCCTCGGTGAAATTAACTGAAATGACATTAACCCTTTCAGGATTGGTGCCGTACCAGTACAACTTGCACGCCAGGGTTGCTGCCATACTAGTACTCATAAATTCTAGAGCCTTCAAATCTAGTGAGAGAAAGCTGGTAGGCCTACATATGAAAGAATGGGTCTATGTGGTCAGTGTGTACAGTATAAAAAAAAATCCTGCAGCACACAGTGCATAATGAGAAAAAAAAAGACTAACCGTGTTTTTGCTTTAACCCTTTCAGGGTCGAGAGGCCCTCTCCTAAACTTGTTCTCAGGGTCGAAATTTTTTTGAAGAAAAAAAAAAAAAAAATTTTTTTTCTTATGAAATGATAGAGAATATTTTCCCAATTATAATGACACCAAAAGTATGAAATTTGAAGGAAAACTTACGGAATTATGCTCTCACAAAGTTAGCGGTCTCGGCTATTTCGCCCACTCTGAGCCCTATTTTCAGCCAATTCCTCTGTACCAGTCGACAAAAATCATATTTCGCTAGAACTCTATTCTTTCTATCGAATGAATACAAGAAACCACCCATTTACCAATTTCAACTATCCAATAAAGTGGTTAGAAATTGGCAATTTTGCCAATATCACACAAATTTCAGAAAATGCCAATTTCTAAATAGGGTCCAGAATAAACAAGAAAGACATTCCTGACACTAAAATAACAAGTTCTCTGTTCGTTAGTCACGTCCCCAGCCCCTCTTATATTTCTTTTGCTTTCCACTTTGAATTTTTATTCTTACAAAAAATAGAAGATTTACTGTTATGCAGACTACTGCATTAGTGTAGAAATGGAATAAATAATATCAGCGCACTTGTGAAAGAATATTAGACTCACCAGTTGACGTGTATTGGACGCTTGGCATGATTTGTTTACTTTTGAACTTTGGTAAAAATTGAACATTTCTGCTACTTTGAGCTCAATTTTAACGTACTTTTCATTGTGAAACCAATCAAAACCATCTCAATTTCTGTAATATGACCTCAATTCTATAAAATGAGACCAGGAAAACTAGAATACAGCCATAAATACCATACGAAAATACAGTGCAAATTCGCTGATTTAATCCAAAAACACAGTCAGTTTTTTTTTCCTCATTACGCACTGTGTGCTGCAGGATTTTTTTTATACTGCTCACACTGACCACATAGACCCATTCTTTCATATGTAGGCCTATCAGCTTTCTCTCGCTAGATTTGAAGGCACTAGAATTTAGGCGTTCTAGTACAGGTCCTCCATCACAAATCCGGCATCATTGGGACCTGTAGTGTGCTGGATTACTGAGTTTGTGGGATTGCAGAGTGGTTAGGTTAGAATACACTTAATAAAATTAACCAACTTGACTTACACAAAGTTCATTGAACATCGGCAAAAATCAAACATTTCCGCTACTCTGAGCTCAATTTCAAGGTACTTTTTGTCATGAAAGCAATCAAAATCATGTCTATTTCTGTAATATATCTTCCATTCTATCAAATGAGTCCAAAAAATGAGAATACAACCATAAAAACCATACGAAAATATACTGCAAAGAGGCGGCTAATGGCTGAGAAGTGAACTTCCTTATTTATCGTCTGTCTTTTTTATTTTTGTTGTACGTTAAGAAGCATCTTTCCATCATCCATTACCCACCAGTTTCAATGAGATAGCCCAACAAACAACGGAGAAAAAAAATATTTACCAAAAATCATAAGTGGCAAGCCCAAGCCAGGTACTGGATATAAGTCACTTTGTTCTCCCAGGTTCTCTATACATACACTGCTATGTATGATAAGCTATGTAACTGTATTTGTGTATACCTGAATAAACTTATTTACTTCTAGTCTGTCAACTGAGTACAAGAAACTGCCCATTCACTTATATCAACTACCCAATAAAGTGGTCAGAAATTGGCAGTTTGGCCGATTTCATACAAATTTCAACAGATGCCAATTTCAAAATAGGGTCCAGAATAAACAATGCAGACATTCCTGGCACTAAAATAACATTTTCTCTGTTCATTAGTCATGGCTACAGGCCCCTCTTATATTACTCTTGCTTACCATTTGGAACTTTTATTCACAAAAAATTAGAAGATTTACTGTTATGCAGACTACTGCATTATTGTAATAACTGTATAAATAATGTCAACCCATTCTTAACTGCGTATAGGAATTCTTGACTGGCAGGCGGACAGGTATTGGACGGTGACATCATTTGTTTACTCTTGAGATTCGCTAAGGAATTGAACATTTTCGCTACTGTGAACGCAATTTCAAGGTACTTTTCGTCATGAAAGCAATCAAAACCATATCTATTTCTGTAATATATCTTCCAATCAATTGAGACCGAAAAAATGAGACTATAACCATAAAAACATACAAAAATATACCGCTAAGTGGCCGCTAATGGCCGAGAAGTGAACTCCGCTATTTATTGTCTATTTCTTTCATTTTTGGTCTATGGTAAGAAGTATCTTTCCATCATACATTGCCCAAGTTTGAATAAGATAACCCAACAAACAACTGAGAAAATAATATAATAATAATAATAATACTAATAATAATAATAATAATAATATCTTTATTTACTACACGTACATGTACAAGGTATACAGGCCATAGCTGACATCAGTGACATACTACTACTATATAGAAAGCCATTTGTTATGCAGAGTATTTCAAGAAAATTAGGTCAGTGTCCCAGGATAACACCCACACTAGTCGGCTAACACCCAGGTACCCATTTACTGATGGGTAAACATAGACAACAGGTGTAAAGAAACAAGCCTAATGTTTCTATCCTGGCTGGAAATCGAATATTTACCACAAATCATATATGGCTAACCCAAGCCAGGTACTAAAAATAAGCCATGTTGACTTTTTTAGGTTATCCTAGGTTCTCTACACATATGCTGCTATGTGAGACAATCTATATAGAGAAAATAACTTTTGTTTCAGGTTTATGGTGCAGTACGAGTGTACATAAGAACATAAGAAAGGAGGAACACTGCAGGAGGCCTGCTGGCCCATACTAAGCAGGTCCTTTACAATTCATCCCACTAACAAAACATTTGCCCAACCCAATTTTCAATGCCACCCAAGAAATAAGCCCTCTCTACAACTCTCCCCATCTGCAAGCCTTCTCGCTACCCCTCCCCCTCATCAGAGTAAAACCCCAGAAGCCTCTCCTCTCCTCAAATCCTCTCCAACCTCCCCAACTAGGATGTAAACAAATACCTTGGGGGCCAAGTACCTGGATAAACACTGCAGCTTGCTGCCTGCCAACACCATTCTTTTGACGCTTCTTGCCGGACAAAACCGCTCACTGGGGCTTCTATTGACCCACGAAGAAAGACTCCTGATTAAGACTGGTTGCTTGGTTGGTTTATAGGGCTTAAAGCATATAGCCTACATGAAGGTCACTAAGACTGGTAGGAAAATCTTTATACCTCCAGTGATGGACACTTTAAGCTTTAAAAGAGGGTTTGAAGTAAACTCTCATTGTATATACTCTGAGAGAAAGACTCTTCTCGATGTGTATATACTGAAAGTGAAGAACTGAGTATTACCAGGAAGCGTCTCGCGATTAGTAAACGGGAAATGGAGGACTAAGAGAGACAGGGTAACATAGAGAATGCTCAAGAGGAATTGCTAGAGGGACAGACAAAGGCGGGAAATAGATACTCAAGGGCACTGGAAGCTAGACACAGATGAGTCACTGGGATGTCAAGAAGTATTTGTTCGGTCTCAGGGTAGTCGGGAAGTGGAATGACTTCGATGAAGTGGTGGGGGTAAGCCTCATACATAGTTTCAAGAACAAATATGATAGACTTCCCCTACACACACCCACACATACATTGCCTTCATATACAGTGCATATAATAATCCTATTGACTAGTCAAGTTTTAAGTTTGGTCGGTTAACAGACATCTGTTAAGTGAATATGGTGCCCCGTGGCGTGGTGGCCAAAGCTCTCGCTTCACACGGAGGGGGCCAGGGTTCGATTACCAGCGAGGGCAGAAACATTGGGCGTGCTTCCCTACACCGGCTGCTTATGCTCACCATTCAGTAAAATGGGCACCTGGGAGCCAGTCGACCGGTGTGGGTCGCATCCCGGGACAAAACCGACTTAATTGTACGTATATAACAGTTAGCCCTGTGCTATACTCCGTTTTCTCTAATATAAGCCCCAAGACAGGGATAGGAGAATGGTATTTGTATACCATATATCCTCTTCATACCTTCGTCAAACTGCTCAGTGTTATGCCAATTATTTATTCTGGAGTATTTAACATGTTTTATGTTATTTATATTGTTTATTATGTCATATTAGATCAATTGTGATAGGCAAATAAGCTGTAGTGTTGATATTAGCGTAATAATAAAGCATATTCTCCTGCTTCATGAGACTGAGTTCATGGCAACTGACAGTGGCTTCAAAGCGTTTGACACGGTAGACCACGGCATCCTACTCCACAAACTTGACCACTATGGTATAAGAGGCTATGCGCTTGCATATTTTAAATCCTACCTTTCTAATAGGTATCAGTATGTCACCATTAAAGACACAGCCTCATCAATACGACCACTTGATACTGGAGTTCTGCAAGGAAGTGTCCTTGGACCCCTGCTCTTCCTCATTTACATCAATGATCTTCCAAACATATCCCAACACCTGAAACCCATTTTCTTTGCTGACGACACGACTTATGCCATCTCCCACCCTAATCTTGCCACCCTCAACACCATTGTTAACGAGGAGCTGCTCGAAATATCGACTTGGATGACAGCCAATAAACTTACACTTAACACTGGCAAAACCTACTATACAGTGGACCCCCGCCTAACAATATTATTTCAATCCAGAAGTCTGTTCGGGAGCCGTTATAGACTGAATTTGCTCCCATAAGGAATATGGTGAATTAGATTAGTCCGTTTCAGACCCCCAAAAATACACCTACAAAAGCACTTACAAAAATACACTTACATAATTAGTCGACTTGGGAGCTCATCGTTAGGTGGGGGTCCACTGGATTATGTTTGGTAGCAGAGCAGGTGTTGCGCAACTTAATATTAAGATCGACAACACTCTAATTGCCAGACATAATGAGGGCAAATTCCTTGGCCTATACCTTGACAACAACCTAAATTTCAGCACCGATATCCAACACATAACAAAAAAAGTATCCAAAATGGTGGGGATCCTCTCCAAGATACGATACTACGTACCGCAAACTGCCCTTCTCACACTATACCATTCACTTATATATCCATACCTCACCTATGCTATCTGTGCTTGGAGTTCAACTGCAACAACACACCTAAAGCCAATAATAACCCAACAAAAAGCCGCAGTAAGAATAATCACTAAATCCCATCCCTGGCAACACCCTCCCCCCACTCTTCATAGATCTAAACTTACTCTCTGTTCAGAACATCCACACTTACTGCTGTGCAATCTATATCTACAGGACCTTAAATTCCAATATTAACCTTGACCTAAAATGCTTTCTTGATAGTTGTGACAGGATCCACAGGCATAACACCAGACACAAACATCTCTATGATATTCCCCGTGTTCGACTAAACCTTTACAAAAATTCAATGTATTTCAAAGGACCTAAAATCTGGAACACCCTACCTGAAAACTCTAGAACTGGACACATTCATCACTTTCAAAAGTACAGTTAGAAAACATCTTATCTCCCTGATCCACCCCGACAACTAATACATGATAACCACCTGGTGGTTCACAATTACACTTACTCACCCACTGACTATAAACCCAGAATTACTAATCTTAATCTTAAAAGAATAAATCCTAACTAGTCATAAGTTTGCCTATGATACTCAAATATAGACACTTTGTATTGTGCCAAAACAAAAGCATTCGCATTGCTAAACTCACAAATTATGATGTAGTCACTTAGCCTTAATACCATAATCTGTAAGGATTTAATGTTAAGAATTAATCTAAGTCTGCTCGAAATGCCTAGCCATGCTAGGTGTCCTAGTGGCCCCCTCTGTAATTAGTATTTTATAACATGTAAACCACAAAATACCCAAAACCTGTAAACCCCACATTGTAACCATTATAGAGAACAAACTTGAATTGAATTGAATCTTTAACCCTTTGACTGTCGCGGCCATATATACATGTATACGTCTTACGAGGTACCGTGTTTGACGTATATATACTCATAAATTCTAGCGGCTTCAAATCAAGCAAGGGAAAGCTGGTAGGCCCACATGTGAGAGAATGGGTCTGTGTGGTCAGTGTGCACCATATAAAAAAAATCCTGGAGCACGCAGTGCATAATGAGAAAAAAAAACTCTGAACATTTTTTTTAATTAAAATGCCAACTTTGTGGTCTATTTTCGTATAGTATTTAAGGTGTATTTTCTTTTTCTTGGTCTCATTTGATAGAATGGAAAACATATTATAGAAGTAGAGGTGATTTTGATTGATTTTACTATAAAAAGAACCTAGAAATGGAGCTCAAAGTAGGGGAAATGTTTGATTTTTGCCAATGTTCAAAAGTAAACAAATAATGCCATTGTCCAATAAATGTCCAACCAGCCATTCTAATATGCAGTCATGAATGGGTTGATGTTATTTATACAATTATTACAGTATTGCAGTAGTCTGCATAATAGTAAGTCTTCTATTTTTTGTGTGAATAAAAATTCAAAATAGAAAGCAAGAGTAATATCAGAGGGGCCTGGAGACATGACTGATGAGCAAAGAAAATGTTATTTTAGAGCCAGGAATGTCTGCATTGTTCATTCTGGAACTTATTTTGAAATTGTCATATTTTTTAGTTTTTGTGAAATTGGCCAATTGCAAATTTCTGACCACATTATTAGGTAGTTGAAATCGGTAAATGGGCAGCTTCTTGTACTCAATCGATAGAAAAAATGGAGTTCTAAAGAAATAGCTATGAGTTTGGGCGACTGGAACAATGGAATTAGCAGAAAATAGGGCTCAAAGTGGGCGAAATCGCAGATTTGTAAACAGCGCCGAGGTCGCTAACTTCGCGAGAGCATAATTCCATCAGTTTTCCATCAAATTTCGTTTTTTTTTTTTGGTGTCATTACAACCAGGAAAAGATTCTCTTATCATTTCAAAAGAAAAAAAAATTTTTTTTTTTTAAATTTTGAGACACCTCAGGATTGGGGGTTGCGACAGTCAAAGGGTTAATGGATTATGTACTAAGTAGGTGCTTTACATAATGAGAAGCATTTCTTTTATTCACTGGAACCATGGCTAGGGCTAAAAGTAAGCAGGTTAAAACAATAAATGGAGAAAAAGAAATTGGAATGACTTATGCAGTAAGTAGCACCACCAAACAGTAGCAGCAGGTTGGTGTGGCGACCCTGGAAATTTGAAATTATGCTAGCCAAAATTAGTGCCGAATAACTGAAGGAACCGAATAACTGATTGCCGGCTTTGTGATGGCGGACCTGTACGTCAATAACCATGGTGTGTAAGCTGTACTAGTACGTCGAAAACCCTGATATGGTTAACCCTTTCAGGGTCGTCAGGCCCTCTCCTAAACTTGTTCTCAGAGTCAGAAATTTTTTTGGGGGAGGAAAAAAAAAAAAAAAAAAAAAAAAAAAAAATCTTATGAAATGATAGGGAATCTTTTCATGATCATAATGACACCTAAAATATGAAAGTTGGTGGAAAACTGACGGAAATATGCTCTCACGAAGTTAGCGATCTTGACGGTGTTTACGCATCGGCGATTTTGCCCATTTTGAGCCCTATTTTCGGCCAATTTTAATGTGCCACTCGACACAAATCATACCAATTTAGCTAGAACTCCATTTTTCCTATCGAATGAGTACAAGAACCACCCATTTACAGAGTCCAACTATCCAGTAACGTGGTCTGAAATTGGGAATTTTCCCAATTTCACACAAATTTCAAAAGATGCCAATTTCCAAATAGGGCCCAGAATAAACAAGACAGACATTTCTGGCAATAAAATAACATTTCCTCTGTTCATTACTCATGTCCCCAAGCCTCTGTTACATTTCTTTTACTTTCCACTTTGAATTTTTGTTCTCACAAAAAATAGAAGATTTATGTTATGCAGACTACTGCATTAGTGTAGGAATGGCGTAGAAATGGTATAAATAACGTCAGGGCACTTGTGAAAGAATATTACACTCACTAGTTGACGTATATTGGACGTGTAGCATGATTTGTTTACCTTTGAACTTTGGCAAAAATCGAACATTTCTGCTACTATGAGCTCAATTTCAAGGTACTTTTCATTATGAAACCAATCAAAATCATCTCAACTTCCATGATATGTTTTCCATTCTATAAAATGAAACCAAGAAAACTAGAATCCAACGTAAATAGCATACGAAAATGCACTGCAAAATCACTGTTTTAAACCAACAACAGGTACGGAGTTTTTTTTTCTCATTATGCACTGTGTGCTGCAGGATTTTTTTATACTGCGTACAATGACCACAAAGACCCATTGTTTCATATGTAGGCCTACCAGCTTTCTCTCGCTAGATTTGAAGGCGCTAGAATTTGTGAGTACTAATACAGCACCAACCCTGGTGTGCAAGCCGTACTAGTACGGCACCAACCCTAAAAGGGTTAAAACAGAGACTTAGCAGGGTATTCTAGTTTTCCTGGTCTCATTTTATAGAATGGAAGACATATTACAGAAAATGAGATGATTTTGACTCGTTTTACAATGAAAAGTATCTTGAAATTGAGCCCAAAGTAGCAGAAATGTTCGATTTTTACCAAAGTTCAAAAGTAAACAAATCATGCTAAGCGTCCAATACATGTCAACTGGCGAGTCTAATATTCTTTCACAAGTGCACCAATATTATTTATACCGTTTCTACACTAATGCAGTAGTCTGCGTAACAGTAAACCTTCTATTTTTGGTGAGAATAAAAATTCAAAATGGAAAGCAAAAGACTGTAAGAGGGGCGTCGGGACGTGACTAATGAACAGAGGAAATGTTATTTTAGTGCCAGGAATGTCTTTCTTGTTTATTCTGGACCCTATTTAGTAACTGGCATCTTTTGAAATTTGTGTGAAGTTGGCAAAATTGCTAAATTCTGACCACTGTATTGGTTAGTTGAAATCGGTAAATTGGTAGTTTCTTGTACTCATTCGAAAGAAAAAATGGAGTTCTAGCGAAATAGTTATGATTTTTGTCGACTAGTACATTGGAATTGGCCGAAAATAGGGCTCAAAGTGGGCAAAATCGCCGATGCGTAAACATCGTCGAAACCACTAACTTCGCAAGAGCATAATTCCGTAAGTTTTCCATCAAATTTCATACTTGTTATCAAATCCCCTCCATCTCTCCTGTCCTCCAGTGTCATCAGGTCAATTTCCCTTAACCTCTCCTTATAGGACATGCCCCTTAGCTCTGAGACTAGTCTTGTTGCAAACCTTTGCACTTTCTCTAGTTTCCTTACATGCTTGGCTAGGTGTGGATTCCAAACTGGTGCTGCACACCCCAATATAGGCCTGACGTACACTGTGTACAGGGTCCTGAACGATTCCTTACTGAGATGTCACAATGCTCTTCTTAGGTTTGCTAGGCGTCCGTATGCTGCAGCAGTTATCTGGTTGTGTGCCTCAGGAGATGTGCCCTGTGTTATACTCACACCAATATCCTTTTCATTGAGTGAGGTTTGTAGTCTCTGTCCCCTAGACTGTACTTTGCCTGCAGTTTTCTTTGAGTGTCCCCAATCTTCATGACTTTGCACTTGCTGGTGTTGAACTCCAGGAGCCAATTGCTGGACCAGGCCTGCAGCCTGTCCAGATCTCTTTGGAGTTCTGCCTGGTCCTCGTCCAATTGAATTCTTCCCATCAACTTCACATCATCTGCAAACAGGGACACTTCTGAGTCTATGCCTTCTGTCACGTCATTCACAAATACCAGAAACAGCACCGGTCCTAAGACTGACCCCTGTGGAACCCCGCTTGTAACAGACACTCACTCTGACACCTCACCATGTACCATGACTCACTGATGTCTTCCTTACAGGTATTCCCTGATCCATTGCAGTGTCTTCTCTGTTATCCCTACCTGGTCCTCCAGCTTTTGCACTAATCTCTTATGTGGAACTGTGTCAAACACCTTACAGTTCAAGAAAAAAAAATCTACCTACCACTGTCTCTCTTGTCTTACTGCTGTCAACCTGTCAGAGAACTCCAGTAGTTTTGTGACACAGGATTTCCCGTCCCTGAAAAGGTGCTGGCTGTTGCTGATGAGCTCATTTTTTCTAGATGGTCCACTACTCTTCTGATAATCTTCTCCATGACTTTGCATACTATACATGTCAGTGACATTGGTCTGTAGTTTAATGCTTCATGTCTGTCTCCTTTTTCAAAAATTGGGACCACATTTGCCGTCTTCCATACCTCAGGTACTCGCCCGGTTTCGACATGTGTTGAAGATTGTTTTTAGTGGTACACAGCACCTCTGCTCCCCCTCTCAGGACCCATGGAGAGGTTATCCTGCCCCATCGCCTTTGAGGTATCTAGCTCGCTTAGCAGCCTCTTCACTTCTTCCTCAGTTGTATGTACTGTGTCCAACAGTTGATGGTGTACCCCACCTCTCTCTGTTTCTGGAATCCCTTCTGTCTCCTCTGTGAACACTTCTTTGAATCTCAAGTTGAGCTCCTCACATACTTTGCAGTCGTTTCTTGTGATCTCTCTGCCTTCCTTCTTCAGCCTGATTACCTGGTCCCTGACTGTTGTTTTCCTCCTGATGTGGCTGTACAATAGCTTTGGGTCAGATTTGGCTTTTGCTGAGAAATCATTTTCATATTGTCACTGGGAATCCCTTCTTACCTGTGCATATTCATTTCTGACTCTACGACTGCTCTCCTTACTCTCCTGGGTTCTTTGCCTTCTATACTTCTTCCATTCTCTAGCACACTTGGTTTTGGCCTCTCTACACCTTTGGGTGAACCAAGGGCTCATCCTGCCTTTCTCATTATTTCTGTTACCCGTGTGCGCACTCTGGCTTTGTGTTTGGTTTAAAACTGCGACATTGAGATGTTTTCTAGGATAGTTTCTATGGTTTTATTGACTGTTTCTCAGTATCATTTGATAGAATGAAAGACACACAACTGAAATAGAGATGATTTTGGTTACATTCAGGAGTGCAAATAACTTGAAACTGGGCTCATAATGGAAATACAGACTCTCCTCACTTAACGACGCACTCATTTACCGATGACTCTGTCTTACGATAGGCTCTCTGATCAGCATGCATATCTAAATAACGAATATTAAAGCAGATTTCCTCTATTCTGTTTATTACAATATACAGTATACTACTGTATAAACATTTAAAAATACACCAAAAATGTTATAAATAGTGCAAAGGTGACATTAAAACAATATCAAAGATGGGGGACACAAACCCACTAACATTACAGTATGCTCCTTGCTTAGCAACGAATTCGTTTACCAACGTGGTCTTATGAATGGAACTCCATCGTTAAGTGAGGAGAGGCTGTATTTGATTTTTGGCAATTTCCCCGAAGACAGCTGAAGCCCATCTACCTCAGTCTGTTTGATGGATTTTTACCAAGTCTGATTCAGTTATTGGGATGCCCTAAACAATGATCAATCAATTCCTAGTTATATTTTATTATCCGAGAATAAGGCTAAAACTTTGATTTTTATCAGTGACGATGAATTCAAAATGAAAAGCAAGTGTAATATAGGAGATGGTTAGGGACATGATTAATGAACAGAGGAAATGATGTTTTAGTGTCAGGAATGTCTACAATGTTTATTATGGACTCTTTATTTTTATTCGGTTTTTAATTCTGTGTAAAATTGG
>NC_091294.1:70754413-71014413 GCF_038502225.1 Cherax quadricarinatus | reverse complement strand
CATGGTGGCTCGTAAGACATATATGTATATATGACAGAAACAGTCAAAGGGTTAATCCTTTCAGGGTCCAGAATTTCAGGGTCCAAATTTCAAAGTGCACACCAGTGTCCAAGAGTGGGGGCCCCCCCCCCCCCCAAAAAAAAAAAAAAAAAAAATTATTTTTTCTTATGAAATGGTAGAGAATCTTTTTCTGAAGGTAATAAAACAAAAAGTACGAAATTTGATGAAAAATTGATGAAATTATGCTCTCGCGAATTTTGATATGGGTCAGCAATATTTAAGCATCGGCGATTTTGCCGCCTTTGACTCCCATTTTAGGCCAATTACCTTACTCCAGTCGATCAAATTCTTAGCTATTTCACTAGTATTACAGTGGACCCCCGGTTAACGATTTTAATCCGTGCAAGAGGGCTCATCGTTATGCGAAATAATCGTTATGCGAATGAATTTTCCCCATAAGAAATAATGGAAATCAAATTAATCCGTGCAAGACGCCCAAAAGTATGAAAAAAATTTTTTTTTACCACATGAAATGTTAATTTTAATACACACAAACTGAAAAAGGCATGCACAATTAAATGACACTTACTTTTATTGAAGATCTGGTGATGATTGATGGGATGGGAGGAGGGGAGAGCATTATCTTCTTACTGTTTAGAAGGGGAATCCCCTTCCATTACGACTTGAGGTAGCAAGTCCTTTTCCGGGGTTACTTCCCTTCTTCTTTTAATGCCACTAGGACCAGCTTGAGAGTCACTGGACCTCTGTCGCACAACAAATCTGTCCATAGAGCTCTGTACCTCCCGTTCCTTTACGATTTGTCTAAAATGGGCCACAACATTGTCATTGAAATAGTCACCAGCACGGCTTGCAACAGCTGTGTCAGGGTGATTTTCATCTATAAAGGTTTGCAGTTCAACCCACTGTGCACACATTTCCTTAATCTTTGAAGTAGGCACAATGGATTCCACAACTGGCATAGGCTTCTCAGGGTTAGCCCCAAACCCTTCAAAATCTTTCTTAATTTCCATACTAATTCTCACCCTTTTTACCACAGGGTTGGCACTAGAAGCTTTCTTGGGGCCCATGGTCACTTATTTTCCAGAAACAGCACCGAAAACACTGTAATAATACGAAATATTCCGAGTGTATGCTTGGATGTTACCGCGGAGGCTGGCTGGTAAACAATGGGACGGCCGGCACATGTGAGGCTGGCTGAGGGCACATTGGACGCGTCTCGGACGAAAATCGGTAAGCGGGTTTTTAATCGGTATGCGCGGCAAAAATTTTGTGATAAAAGTAATCGGTATGCGGAAAAATCGCTATGTGATGCCATCGTTATGCGGGGGTCCACTGTACTTCTATTCTATGGATTGAGTACAAGAAATCGCAAACTCAGCTGTTTCAACTACAAAATAAAGTGACTGGAAATTGGTAATTTGGCCAATTTAGTGCAAAGTTCAAAATATTCCAGTTTCAAAATAGGATCCAGAATAAACAATGCAGGCATTACTGGCACTAAACTAACATTTCCTCTGTTCATTAGTTACGTTTTCAGGCTTTCCAAATGAATTCCATTTTTATTTTTAATTCATATCATGAATTTTTATTCAAACCAAAAAATAGAAGACTTACTGTCATGCAATACTGTAATAATTGTATAAATAATATCAGCACATTTGCGAATGTATATTAGATCCACCAGCTGGTGTGTATTTGTTTACTCTTGAACATCGGCAAAAATTTAACATTTCTCCTACTTTGAGCTCAGTTTCAAGCCATTTTCAATACTAAAACCAATCAAAATCATCTCTATTTCTGTAATATACCTTCAGCTGTTTTAACCCTTTCAGGGTCCGTCCCGTAGATCTACGGCTTTACGTTCAGGGTCCAAACCGTAGATCTACGCCATGAGCTCAGCTCACTCTGATAAACTGTGAGTGGTACATTTGGGCCTAGATATGAGAGAATACATCTATGTGGTATGTGTGCACCACATAAAACAGATCCTGCAGCACACTGTGTATAATGAGAGAAAAAAAATGAAATCATGATTTTTCGATTAAAACAGCAACTTTGCAGTGTTTTTTCGTATGTTTTTTATAGTTGTATTTGCGATTTCTTGGTCTCATTTGATAGAATGGAAGACATATTACAGAAATAGAGATGATTTTGATTGGTTTTAGCATTGGAAATGGCTTGAAACTGAGCTCAAAGTAGCGGAAATGTTAAATTTTTGCCGATATTCAAGAGTAAACAAACGACCTCACACGTCTAATACACGTCAGCTTTTGGGTCTAATATACATTCACAAATATGGTGATGATATTTATACAATTATTACAGTATTGCATAACAGTAAATCTTCTATTTTTTGGTGTGAATAAAAATTCATTATGTGAATAAAAAATCAAAATGGAATTTATTTGTAAAGCCTCAAAACATAACTAATGAACAGAGGAAATGTTAGTTTAGTGCCAGGAATGCCTACATTGTTCATTCTGGACCCTATTTTGAAATTGGAATATTTTGAACTTTGTGTTAAATTGGCCAAATTAACAATTTCCGATCACTTTATTTTGTAGTTGAAACAGTTGACTTGGCGATTTCTTGTGCTCAATCGACAGAATAGAAGTAATACTAGTGAAATAGCTAAGAATTTGGTTGATTGGAATAATGTAATTGGCCTAAAATAGGAGTCAAAGTCAGCAAAATCGCCGATTCGTAAATATCGCTGACACATCAAAATTCGCGAGAGCATAATTTCGTCAATTTTACACCAAATTTCGTACTTTTTGTTTTATTACCTTCACAAAAAGATTCTCTACGATTTCATAAGAAAAAATAACAAATTTTTTTTTTTAAATTCTTGGACACTGGTGCGTGACTCCAGATTTGGGCCTTGGACCCTGAAAGGGTTAATCGAAAATTACGGTCTCAGTTTTTTTTTCTCTCATTATCCTCTGTGTGTTGCAGGATTTGTTTTATGTGGTGCACACATACCACATAGATGTACTCTCTCATATCTAGGCCAAAATTTACCGCTCACAGCTTATAAGAGTAAGCTGAGCTCATGGCGGAGATCTACGGTTTGGACCCTCAATGTAAAGCGGTAGATCTACGGCACGGACCCTGAAAGGGTTAATGCACTATAACTGAACAATTATTTTCCAAACTTCACTATCCTCATCACTTCATCAGAGACTGCAGACGACGGGCATTAAACATCTTCAACACGCCCAGAGAAGACACTGCCGAGAAGAGATACATAGTCCTCCCCACCAACTCCATTGCCAAACACGTTTCCAAAACCTCATTCCAAGTATCTACCTCCACATCCACCACCATCAGGGACATTACCAGTAACAAACAGGACAAGCTTCAATCGTCTGCAGGGGTATACACAATCCCTTGCAATGACTGCAACAAATTATATGTTGATGAAACATCCAGAGGCCTCCAAACACGTATTTCAGAACACCAGTATGCAGGCAGATCTGATGATGCAAGGACTGCCTGTGTTCAACATCAAAATTCACACAGCCATTTAATCAACTACAGAAATGCAAGACTTACTGCCAGAGAAGACAACACTCAATACTAAAGAATCCTGGAATCATCACTTATCTGTACATCCAACAACTTCAACCAGAACAACTGCTTCTATAACATAGCTGAACCTCTTGCCAAGAAACTTCATCACTATCCCACATAAGAACATAAGAATTGAGGAACCTGCAGAAGGTCTACTCATATACTTATCCAATCTCTTTCAACCCTTTCAGGGTTTTGGCTGTACTAGTACGGCTTATGCACCAGGGTTTTTGAGGTACTAGTACGCCTATATTCTAGCGCCCTCAAAACTAGTAAGAGAAAGCTGGTAGGTCTACATATGAAAGAATGGGTCTATGTGGTCAGTGTGCGCAGTATAGCAAAAATCCTGCAGCACACAGTGTGTAATGAGGAAAAAAAAACTCCGACCGTGTTTTTGGATTAAAACAATGACTTTGCACTGTATTTTCGTATGGTATTTATTGTTGAATTCCAGTTTTCCTGGTCTCATTTTATAGAATGGAAGACATATTACAAAAATTAAGATGATTTTGACTGGTTTTACAATGAAAAGTACCTTGAAATTGAGCTCAAATGAAAAGTACCTTGAAATTGAGCTCAAAGTAGCAGAAATGTTCGATTTTTACCAAAGTTCAAAAGTAAACAAATCATGCCAATCGTCCAATACACATCAACTGGTGAGTCTAATATTCTTTCACAAGTGCGCTGATATTATTTATACCATTTCTACACTAATGCAGTAGTCTGCATAACAGTGAGAATAAAAATTCGAAGTGGAAAGGAAAAGAAATGTAAGAGGGGCCTGGGGACGTGACTAACGAACAGAGAACTTGTTATTTTAGTGCCAGGAATGTCTGTCTTGTTTATTCTGGACCCTATTTGGAAATTGGCATCTTCTGAAATTTGTGTGAAATTGGCAAAATTGCCAATTTCTAACCACTATTATTGGATAGTTGAAATTGGTAAATGGGTGGTTTCTTGTAGTCATTCGATAGAAAAAATGGAGTTCTAGCAAAATAAATGTGATTTTTGTTGGCTAGCACACAGGAATTGCACGAAAATAGCGCTCAAAGTGGGCAAAATCGCCAATGCATAAACATCGTCGAGACTGCTAACTTCGCGAGAGCATAATTCCATAAGTTTTCCATCACATTTCATACTTTTGGTGTCATTATGATTGGGAAAAGATTCTCTATAATTTCATAAGGAAAAATAACTTTTTTTTTTTTCCGAAAAATTTTCGACTCTGAGAACAAGTTTAGGAGAGGGCCTCTCGACCCTGAAAGGATTAACATTTCTATCTTTATCCCATCAATCCCAGCTATTTTACCCCCTTTCATTCTACCTAGTGCCTCGCAAACTTCCCCTACACTCACAACTAGCTCCTCCTCACTCCTACAAGATGTTATTCCTCTTTGCCCTGTACACGAAACCACAGCTTCCCTATTTTCATCAATATTTAATAATTCCTCAAAATATTCCCTCCATCTTCTTGATACCTCTAGCTCACCATTTAATAACTCTCCTCTCCTATTTTTAACCCTTTGAGGGTCCGTCCCGTAGATCTACGGCTTTACGTTCAGGGTCCAAACCGTAGATCTACACCATGAGCTCAGCTCACTCTGATAAACTGTGAGTATTTGGGCCTAGATATGAGAGAATACATCTATGTGGTATGTGTGCACCACATAAAACAGATCCTGAAGCACGCTGTGTATAATGAGAGAAAAAAACTGAAATAATGATTTTTCGATTAAAACAGTGACTTTGCAGTGTTTTTTCGTATGTTTTTTATAGTTCTATTTGCGATTTCTTGGTCTCATTTGATAGAATGGAAGACATATTACAGAAATAACGATGATTTTGATTGGTTTTAGCACTGGAAATGGCTTGAAAATGAGCTCAAAGTAGCAGAAATGTTAAATTTTTGCCGATATTCAAGAGTAAACAAACGACCTCACACGTCTAATACACGCCAGCTGGTGGGTCTAATATGCACTCACAAATATGGTGATGATATTTAAACAATTATTACAGTATTGCATAACAGTAAATCTTCTATTTTTTGGTGTGAATAAAAATTCATTATGTGAATAAAAAATCAAAATGGAATTTATTTGTAAAACCTCAAAACGTAACTAATGAACAGAGGAAATGTTAGTTTAGTTCCAGGAATACCTACATTGTTTATTCTGGACCCTATTTTGAAATTGGAATATTTTGAACTTTGTGTAAAATTGGCCAAATTAACAATTTCTGATCACTTTAATTTGTAGTTGAAACAGTTGACTTGGCGAATTCTTGTGCTCAATCGATAGAATAGAAGTAATACTAGTGAAATAGCTAAAAATTTGGTTCACTGGAATAATGTAATTGGCCTAAAATGGGAGTCAAAGTCGGCAAAATCGCCGATTCGTAAATATCGCTGACACATCAAAATTCGCGAGAGCATAATTTCGTCAATTTTCCATCAAATTTCGTACTTTTTGTTTTATTACCTTCACAAAAAGATTCTCTACCATTTCACAAGAAAAAATAACAATTTTTTTTTTTTGAAAATTCTTGGACACTGGGGCACCACTTCAGATTTGGGCCTTGGACCCTGAAGGGGTTAACAATCAAATCCATTTGTTCCCTAGGCTTCCTCAACTTATTAATCTCACTCCAAAACCTTTTCTTATTTTCAACAAAATTTGTTGATAACATCTCACCCACTCTCTCATTTGCTCTCTTTTTACATTGCTTCACCACTCTCTTAACCTTTCTTTTCCTCTTCATATACTCCTCTCTCCTTGTATCACTTCTACTTTGTAAAAACGTTTCATATGCTAACTTTTTCTCTCTTACATCATCATTCCACCAATCACTCTTCTTCCCTCCCGCACTCACTTTCCTGTAACCACAAACTTCTGGTGAACACTAACACTACATTCCTAAACCTACCCCATACATCTTCAACCCCATTGCCTATACTCTCACTAGCCCATCTATCATTCAATAGTTGTTTATTTCTTACCCTAACTGCCTCCTCCTTTAGCTTATAAACCTTCACCTCTCTCTTACTTGCTGCTTCCCTTTTCCTTGTATCCCATCTACCTTGTACTCTCACTGTAGCTACAACTAAAAAGTGATCTGATATATCTGTGGCTCCTCTATAAACATGTACATCTTGAAGTCTACCCAACAGTCTTTTATCTACCAATACATAGTCCAACAAACTACTGTTATTACACCCTTCATCATATCTTGTATACTTATTATCTTCTTTTTCTTAAAATATGTATTACCTATAACCAAACACCTTTCTACACAAACTTCAATCAAAGGGCCACCATTATCACCTACACCTGGCACCCCAAACTTATGTACCACACTCTCTTTACATGTTTCTCCTACTTGAGCATTTAGGTCTCCAACCACACACTCACTTGACATCCAACCTACACACTCACTTGACATCTACCAAAATCTCTCAATCTCTCTCTCTCTCTCTCAATGTCTCTCTCTCTCTCTCTCTCTCTCTCTCTTCTCCAGGTGCATACACACTTATTATGACCCACTATTTGCATCCAACCCTTATTTTAATTCACATAATTGTTGGATTTATACATTTATATTCCCTCTTCTCCTTCCATAACTGATCCTTCAACATTATTGCTACATCTTCCTTAGCTCTAACTCTCAGATACTCCTGACTTTATCCCATTTATTTCTCCCCACTGAAACTTACCTAGGACAGGATTCAAACAGATTCGTTGGAATAAATAATATATATACAATACAAATAGACAGATCACTTTAACCCTTTGACTGTTTTGGTGGTATATATACGTCTTACGAGCCAATGTTTCCGACGAATTTATATGTGTAATTTCTAGTGGCTTCAAATCAAGCGGGAGAAAGCTGGTAAGCCTACATGAGAGAGAATGGGTCTCAGTGGTGGGTGTGCACCCTGTGAAAAAAATCTGGGACTCAGTGGTGCATTGTGGGAACGTCATCCTGGTAGTCCATTCTCACCATGCCTCGCGGTAATTAGTACCTCACTCCTTGGCAGATTGGAGGTCTATTGTTCCCAAGTGAAAGTTCTAACAGCGAAGGAAGTGCCAGTGAAAGTTAATTTCATGATTTTAGAGAGGGTGTGACCGAAAGCAGTGCCCAGGATAACGTAATTAGTGATGAAAACCCAGATGACCCACAACCGTCCACCTCTGGTGCTGGCACATCTCATTCATGTTCATCTGTACCAGGACAAAAAAGGGAACTATTTCCCTGTTTACACGACTCAGATCAGATTTCAAAGTTATTGAAAGCAGCTCGAGTAGTGACAGTGAGGGGGAATATTCACCAGTGAAACGGCAGTATGTACGACACAGCATGCGTTCTGGTAGTGTGTCCTATGCCCTTCCAAGGCAAAGGAGTAAATCTGGGAGTACATCCCATGGCACTACACCACAACCTGACAGTGAAGATGACGATATTGTTACAATGGGGATGTGTAATGTGCGTGGGGAAGAAGGTGATGGAGATGGTGATGTTGACGGTGGCATGAGTCATGTGGCACAAGCAGCGGGCCACACTACTACCGACACCGCTGACTCTGCACAAGCACAACCAGCCTCACCGAACCCCACACTCCCACAACCACAACCTGCACAACCACATTTCAATATCCAGAACCCACCAGCAGATCGCATCTGGGATTGGCAGCAAGGTGACGATTTTATTCCCAATCCCCACGACTTTGACGAAACACAAAGTGGAATATGGCCATCGTGTACACTTGGGAACAATGCCACTGAACTAGAATGTTTTCAGTTATTCTTTGATGAACCCCTGATGGAAATTATTGTCAGGGAAAGCAACAAATCCTATGAGTACACCATGGCAAATACAATTCTTTCACCAAGGTCATGACTACACCAGTGGAAGGACAACTGTGGCAGAGATGTACCTGGCAGAGATGTACCTAAATATCACTGACACATCAAAATTCGCGAGAGCATAATTTCGTCAATTTTCCATCAAATTTCGTACTTTCTGTTTTATTACCTTCACAAAAAGATTCTCTACCATTTCATAAGAAAAAAAAAAAAAAAATTTTTTAAATTCTTGGACACTGAGGCACCACTTCAGATTTTGGCCTTGGACCCTGAATGGGTTAAACCAGGGAAGTGTTTTTGGGCATGCCCAAATGAGACCGAACTGTGGAATAAAATCACATTGATAATAAATGATGATATCAAAATGGCCTTCATAAAAAAACATGACAGCATTCCATAGCAGTTGGGAAAATAAAAAAATCTGGGCCAGAGGATGTAATTGTCCCTGGTACAAATGTTGTCCAGGTAGACAGAAACTGTATGAATAGAGAAATAAATGATGGTGGCCTGGAGGGGGACAGGAGCTCTAGTGGAGAATCAGGTGTAGACAAGGACAAGGACATGCAAAAACCAATGTTATAGACTAGAAATACCACAGGATATAGTAACCAAGGGGATGCCCCGAGAAATAGTGAAATTACCAAAAATAACTGATGAAGTCTTCATTGTTAGCATTAGTGCTAACAAAGGCAAACCAAGGCAAACAAAAACCAGGTCTATGCAAATACTATGCACTTGATATCTGCAGGCATGGAATATCTGGAAAAAACAGAGGGGACGTGCAACTTTGACCACCCCAGAAAATGCCATGCCCATATGACAACAGGAATATGCAACCTCCCTTCCTTTAAGCTTTTCCACCATGAAATGTGCCAGTCTTCAGTTCAGGAAAGACAGTGCTATAACTTATATTGCCAGGCACACCACCTAAAGGGTACAAGAAGACACACAACATCCAGACCATGGGGCAACCTGAGTAGCCACAGCCACTCCAGAGAGGTTTTTTAGTGCCAGGAAGGAAAAAAGCTGGCAGGAAATGACAAATTGTACACCAACTCCAATCATTTCTGGAGTGGAATCACAGTCGATGGCCTCCACTCCAACTCAACAAATATTAGTGCCAGGAAAAAAAAGACCCCCCCCCATACCACCAATCTGATGACATTCATCTTCGCAAATACGTATACAGGGTCTAAAGCCAGCAACGAATAACAAAATATCTTTCATTCATGGACTGCTTACAGAGTCAAATGCAATGTTCACGGTTTTCACAGAGACCCACATAAAAGATCACTTGGACAACAAAATACGGATCCCGGGCTACAATGTATACAGATATGACAGAGTGAACTGGCAAGGGGAGGTTGGGGGGTGGACTGTATATCACAGATTCACTTAATGCTCAGAATTACTAAATGCCTCAAATGATGTAATTGAAGATTTAGCAGAAAAGATTGAGAACCAAAACCTGGTCACTGTAGTTGTATACAAGCCTCCAGATGCAACATCCCAACAATTCCAGGAACAGCTTTTGAAAATTGACCACTGTCTGGAAAATCTTACAGCTCCTGCCCTCAACATCTCGCTCCTGAGGGATTTAACCTAAGGCATCTAAAATGAAGGAATATAGCAAATAACGTTGTAGCAGAGATAACACCAGGAGGCAGCTCAGATGAAAACTCGTACACACACGAGTTTTTAAATCTCTGCACCAAATTCACCTTAAACTAGCAAATAATAGAGCCTACAAGATTGGAGAATATGCTGGACTTCATCTTCACTAACAATCATGAGCTGATAAGAAATGTCATCATATCAAAAACAATATACTCAGATCACAACATAATAGAGGTCCAGACATGTGTGCGGGGAGCCCCAGACCGACAAAATATGATCAGTCACGAGGGAGCCTTCACCAAATTCAACTTCAATAACATAAACATAAGGTGGGACCAAGTAAACCAAGTCCTAAATGATATAAACTAGGAAGACAGACTAAGCAACATGGATCCTACCTTATGCTGAGAACAAATTAACTCTGTGGCACTTAAGGTATGCTCAAGGCATATTCCCTTAAGGAAAAGGAGATGATGTAAACTAGAAAGAGAAAGGTGCTCCCTATACAGGCGAAAGCAACAAATAACAGAGTGGCTACAGGAGGCCAATATATCTGCAATATGTAAGGAGACACTGGTCAGAGAAATAGCAAACATTGAACTGAAGCTAAAGGAATCTTACAGGAGTCAAGAAACGCGAGAAGAACTAAAAGCCATAAATGAAATTGAAAGAAGCCCAAATTATTTCTTTTCTTATGCCCAAACAAAGTCTAGAACAACATCCAGTATTGGGCCCCTACTTAAACGGGATGGGTCCTACACAGATAACAGCAAGGTAACGAGTGAGCTACTCAGGTCCCAATACGACTCGGCTTTTAGCGAGCCACTAACCAGACTGAGAGTCGAAGACATAAGTGAACTTTTTTATGAGACAGAATCTGGTAGACACACACCCATCTGATATTATCCTGACACCAAATGACTTCTAAAATGTGACAAATGACATGCCCATGCACTCTGCCCCAGGCCCAGACTCATGGAACTCCATGTTCATCAAGAACTGCAAGAAACCCTTATCATGTGCTTTGAACATCCAGTGGAGAGGGAACATGGGCACTGGACTTGTCCCACAGTTACTAAAAACAATAGACATAGCCCCACCCCACAAAGGGGGCAGTAAAGCAATAGTAAAGAACTAAAGACCGATAGTACTAATGCCCCATATCATAAAAATCTTTGAAAGGGTTCTAAGAAGCAAGATCACTACTCATCTATATACCCATCAGTTATGCAACCAAGGGCAGCATGGGTTTAGAGCAGGTCACTCCTGTCTGTCCCAACTGCTGCAACATTACGACAAGGTCCTAGATGCTCTAGAAGACAAGCAGAATGCAGATGTAATATACACAGACTTTGCAAAATCCTCTGACAAGTGTGACCATAGTGTAATAGCGCACAAAATGCGTGATGAAGGAATAACAGGAAAAGTCGGTAGATAGATCAATAATTTTCTAACAAACAGAACACAAAGAGTAGTAGTCAATAAAGTAAAGTCTGAGGAGGCTAAGGTGAAAAGCTCTGTTCCACCACCATTTTGTTCCTCATCCTTATATCGGACATAGACAGGGATATAAGCCACAGCGCAGTGTCTTCCTTTGCAGATGACACCCGAATTTGCATGACAGTGTCCTCCATTGAAGACACTGCAAGACTCCAGGCAGACGTCAACCAAGGAGTATAAAACAAATTCCAACCACAAAATAGAGCGAAAAACTGAAGTCAAAGACCTGGGGGTGATCATGTCAGAGGATCTCACCTTCAAGGACCATAACATTGTATCAATTGCATCTGCTAGAAAAATGACAGGATGGATAATGAGAACCTTCGAAACCAGGGATGCCAAGCCCATGATGACACTCCTCAGGTCACTTGTTCTATCTAGGATGGAATATTGCTGCACACTAACAGCATCTTTCAAGGCAGGTGAAATTGATGACCTAGAAAATGTACAGAACCTTCACGGCACGCATAACTGTGATAAACCGCCTCAATAACTGGGAACGCTTGAAGTTCCTAAACCTGTACTCCCTAGAATGCAGGAGGGAGAGATGTATGATTATATACACCTGGAAAATCCTAGAGGAACTAGTACCAAACTTGCACACGAAAATCACTCCCTACGAAAGCAAAAGACTTGGCAGACGGTGCAACATCCCCCCAATGAAAAGTAGGGGTGCCACTAGCACGATAAGAGACAACATATTAAGTGTCAGGGGCTCAAGACGGTTCAACTGCCTCCCAGCATACATCAGGGGGATTACCATTAGACCCCTGGCTGTCCTCAAGCAGGCACTGGACATGCACCTAAAGCCAGTATTCAACCAGCCGAGTTGTGGTTTGTACGTTGGATTACACGTGGCCAGCAGTAACAGCCTGGTTGATCAGGGCCTGATCCACTATGAGGCTTGGTCACAGACCAGGCTATGGGGGCGTTGACCCCCAGAACTCTCTCCAGGTATACCCTCTTCAGGGGTTAGGTGATAATAAGTGGTTATAACATTAAATGGAGAAAAATAAATTGGAATGACTTACGATGCAAAGACCACCACCAAACAGTAGTGGCAAGTTGGGGGAGTGACCCCAGAAATTTGAAATTACTCTGGCTGAAATTAGTGCCGGATTACTGATCGAACCGGATTAGTGATTGCTGGATTAGTGATGGCCGACCTGCATCAATAATTTACATACTACCCTTAAAATGCAATGCATGCTAGTAGCTTTCTTTGCTAAACTACATTTTATATACTGAAGAAAACAAATAAAGTTTTATTATACTGTATCAACCATACTTCAAGTTCACGTGTTATCAACCATACTTTGTTTTCCTCTATTTTTCTTGTGTTGATCAACAGTCATTCATTATAGATTTATTTAGTATTTCTACATACATAATACAATGCAGGTAGGGCAGAGCTTATGAAAAAGCTACCCTGGTCTTCAACTCTCATGACGTGGATTGTTTTGATTCAAACTAATCATGAAGCACCTAGAGCAGAGAGTCAATTGTGGAAGAGATTGTTGATCAGGATAACAATATAGAACACTGACAAGTAGGTGAGTATGACACCACCAGTGCAATACTCTCTTATACTGACTGTTGAAACCTTGCATCTACTCTGCAAGTGCAAGTCTTTTGACAATAAAAAAAATACCCAACTATTGCAATTACTTAAATCGCTTTTGTTTTACGTATGTCTGGTATGAATTCTTTGGTTTCTGTTTTATTACAGTAGTTATTTGTGTAGATTTTGTTTCTTTGTGACATTCGGATTTGTTTTGAGCAGTCAGGCAACCATTTTTTCTATCAAGTTTTCTACATTCTAGTTATAAGTTTGACCTTGCAGGTTTTCTCAGTAGGACAATTTTATATAAATCTTGTATGCTTCTACATCTATCTTTTCCATGCGCTGGTTTAATTGAGGGTCTGTCCCATAGTTCTACGGCATTGAAGCCTGGGTCCAAGCCGTAGTTCTACGCCATGAAATCTAGCTCATTCAGATGAGCTGTGAACAGTCAATCTGGGCCTAGACATGAGAGAATGGATCTATGTGGTAAATGTGCACCATATGAAACAAATCCTGCCACATGCAGTGCATAATAAGAAAAACTGTGACAGTATTTTTGGATTAAAACAGTGACTTTGCAGTGTATTTTCATATTATTTGCTGTTTCTTGGTCTCATTTGATAGAATGGAAGATATGTTACAGAAGTAGAGATGATTTTGATTGGTTTTAGTACTTAAAATAACTTGAAATTGAGCTCAAAGTAGCAGAAATATTTGATTTTTGCTGATGTTCAGGAGTAAACACGATGTCAGGCATCCAATACATGTCAGCTGGTAAGACTAATATATGTTCATGAATGTGCTGATATTATTTATAAAATTACAATATTGGTGTGAGTAAAAATTCTTTATGTAAACAAAAAATCAAATTCATTTCTAAAGTCTGGAAACATAACTAATAAACAGAGGAAATATTATTTTAGTGCCAGGAATGCCTGCATTGTTTATTCTGGACCCTATTTTGAAACTGAAATATTTTGAACTTTGTGTGAAATTGGCCAAAATACCAATTTCTGATCACTTTATTGGTAGCTGAAATAGTCGACTGGGCAGTTTCTTGTGCTCAGTCAATAAAATAGAAGTGATACTAGCAAAATAGCTAAGAATTTGGTCAATTGGAAAAATATAATTGGCTTAAAATAGGAGTCAAAGTGGGTAAAATCGCCGATGCGTAAATATTGCTGAAGTAAAATTCGTGATAGTGAAATATTGTCAATTTTCCATCAAATTTCATACTCTTTGTTTTATTACCTTCAGAAAATGATTTTCTAACATTTCATAAGAAAAAATTTTTAAATTTTTTTGAAAATTCTTGGACCCTGTACACAAGGCATAGAACTACGACCTGGACCCTGAAAGCGTCAAGATATTTTTCACAGGAATATTTTTCAGTTCTTTATCTTGAGTCAGACAAATTTCTTATTACTGGGGTACAATTTACTCTCAAAGACTGGCATGGCTACATACTTCATAGGCCAGCCACACGTGAAGGTACAGTCTGCTTCTTCATAACAAACCTCAATGAGGTTGTGATCAGAGAACTGTCTCAGGTTAGTTCTTTACTCTTTGTGAAAATCAAATCTAGAATCATGTCATTACAAGTTATAATACTTGTATTTGTACAGTGGACCATCTAATTTCATGATTAATCAATTCCAGAGAGTCTCCCGAAAGTCAAAATTCACTAAAATCGAAACCATTTTCCCTATAAGGAATAATGTAAATCCAATTAATCTGTTTCACACACCCAAAGGTACATCAACAAAAAATACGTTTTTTACAGATTAAATATAGATTTACATACAGAAAAGAATGACAAAATCAATATAAAGCATTAATAAAATGTATAAATGAACATTTGACCCTTTGCCTGTCGAAACCCCAACTCCTGAGGTGTCTCCTGGTGTCACAAAATGTCTGAAAAAAAAAAAAAATTCTCATGAAATGGTAGAGAATCTTTTCCCGATTGTAATGACACCAAAAGAAAGAAATTTGATGGAAAACTGACGGAATTACGCTCTCGCAAAGTTAGCGACCTCGGCGATAATTACGAATCAGCGATTTCACCCAATTTGAGCCCTATTTGCGCCTAATTCTATTGTTCCAGTCGTCCAAACTCATAGCCATTTCTGTAGAACTCCATTTTTTCTATCGACTGAGTACAAGAAACTGCCCATTTACTGATTTAAACTACCCAATAACGTGGTCAGAAATTTGCAATTTGCCCAATTTCACGAAAATAAAAAAATGTGACAATTTCAAAATAGGGTCCAGAATGAACAATGCAGACATTCCTGGCTCTAAAATAACATTTACTCTTTCTTTCTATTTTGAATTTTTATTCAAACAAAAAATAGAAGATTTACTGTTATGCAGACTACTGCAATATTGTAATAATTGTATAAATAATGTCAACCCATTCATGACTGCTTATTAGAATGGCTGCTTGGACATTTATTGGAAAATGACATCATTTGTTTACTTTTGAACATCGGCAATACACAAACATTTCCTCTACTTTGAGCTCCAATTAAAGGTTCTCTTAATAGTAAAACCAATCAAAATCACCTCTATTTCTATAATATGTTTTCCAGTCTATCAAATGAGAATACAACCATAAATACTATACGAAAATAGACTACAAAGTCGGCATTTTAACCCTTTCAGGGTCTGTCCCATAGATCAACGGCTTCACGTTCAGTGTCCAAACCGAAGATCTATGCCAAAATTCTAGCGCCATCAAATTTAGTGCAAAAACGCTCGTACGCCTACATGTGAGAGAACAGGTCTGTGTGGTGGGTGTGCGCCATACACAAAAAATCTAGGCGCCCGCATAGCATTGTGGGAACGCCGGCTCAGTTACCCTTGTTCACCATGCCTCGTCGCAAGGCAGCTCTCACTCCAAGGAAAACTGGGACTCTCCTCTTCCTATCTAATAGTTCTGACACTGATGGAAGTGGAAATGAAGACGAATTCTTTGGCTTTGATCAGTTAGTGACCGAAAGGAATGACCAGGATATCGAAAATAGTGCAGAAAACCCTGACGATCCTCAACCTTCTACCTCTGGTGTGGGCACTCGTGACTCAAGGTCAGTTGTACCTCAAAGCAAGAGAAAACTATTACAGTGGACCCCCGGTTAACGATATTTTTTCACTCCATAAGTATGTTCAGGTGCCAGTACTGACCGAATTTATTCCCATAAGGAATATTGTGAAGTAGATTATTCCTTTCAGACCCCCAAACATACACGTACAAACGCACTTACATAAATACACTTACATAATTGGTCGCATTCGGAGGTAATCGTTATGCGGGGGTCCACTGTATTTTCGCGTGGCCAGGCCTCTGACTTCAGTAATGATGATGATAGTGACGTGGATTGTGATTTTATTGCTCTTGACGATCATTCGAGTAGTTATAGTGAGGAAACACGTTCACCAGTGAAGAGTCGGTATGTACGCCGCCGCATGCACTCGGGTAGTGTACACTATGCAGTGCCAAGGGGACGGAGTAAATCCCGGAGTACATCCCATGGCCCTACACCAAGAATAGACAGTGAAAGTGAGGATGATGTGGCTACACTAGGCATGGATACACCACAGGCATCAGTAGATGGTGGTAGTGGTGATGGTAGTGCCACGGCCATGAGTGACTCACCAGCCCAGGCTGGGAGCCATGCTGCTGACTCAGCAGTTCAAGGACAAAGTGGAGCGTCAGCCACCAGCTCACCACAACCACAACTACCCGCACAACCAGTCTATGATGTCCAGTATCCACCAGCAAACCGTATCTGGGATTGGCAGCAAAATCCCAATTTTGTTCCCAAGCCCCACCACTTTGATGACTCTCAAAGTGGAATTCTACCTACTTGTCCCCTTGGAACCACGGCCAATGAACTGGAATTCTTTGAATTATTCTTTGACCAGCCATTGATGGAAACTATTGTCAGGGAAAGTAATAAGTATTTTGAGTACACCATGGCAAATACAATCATATCACCACAGTCAAGACTACACAGGTGGAAAGAGACGACTGTTGCAGAAATGTATTTGCTTTTTGCAACAATAATGCTTATGCCTCATGTCTATAAGCATAATATAAAAGCATACTGGTCCACAGATTGGCTAATTTCTACCCCGTTCGTAAGTGAAATCTTCCCAGTGAACAGGTTTATCTTACTGTTACGTATGTTGCACTTCTCTGACAAAACCAGGCCTGATAGAAGTGACAGGTTATACAAGATTAGAAATGTTTTTATGTATCTCAAACAAAAGTTCAGCATGTACTTTTATCCATTCAAGAATATTGTAATTGACGAGTCTTTGATTTTGTTCAAAGGTAGGCTGTCATTCAAGCAGTATATACCGAACAAGAGGAAATGCTTTGGTATAAAACTGTTTGTACTCTGTGACTGTGACAGTGGCCTGGTATTGGATATTGTTGTATACACAGGAAGTAAAACATTGAAAGATGCCAAGATGTTATTGGGTATCTCAGTTGACGTAGTGAGAAGCATGATGGCACCTTATCTTGGTAAGGGGCATACATTATATACAGTGGTCCCTCGCTTTTCGTAGTTCTCGGCAATCGTAAATTTCGCCAATCATAGGGATATTTTTGTATAAACATGGACTCGCTTTTCATAGGTTGACTCGCAAATAGTAGTTTGTCCGGGACGCGTACACATGGTGTGACCCAGGGCGGCCTCCCTACCCAGCCAGTCTGGCATTGTTTACCAGTGAGTGAAGGTCCCCTCAAGTGCTCCTACGAAATATTTCATAATATTCCACTCATTTTAGTGCTTGCAATTACTAAATAAGCTACCATGGCTCCAAAGAAAGCTCCTAGTGCCAAGACTGTGGTAAAGAAGGTGAGAAATATGTACAGTGACAAAGTCTTGGGCCATTTTAAGAAAGTGTTAAAGAGACACCAGAAATAGAGCTCTCTCCACAGTTACTTTGCGAGACAGGACTAGAGTGACTCTCAAGGTGGTCCTAGTGGCATTAAGAAACAGAAGAGAAGCAACCCCAGAGAAGCAATTGGTACCTGAGGTGTTGCTGGAAGGGGATTCCCCTTCCAAACTGTAAACAGTCCAATCTCTCTCCTCCTCCAGTCTCCCATACACTAAGAAGAATCTCCAATAAAGGTAAGTGTTATGCTGTTAATGTTTCATTCATCATTTCCCATTGTATTGTTTATGTACTATATGCATATTTCATGTAAATTTTTTTTTGTTTTAATACTTCTGGGTGTCAGGAACGGATTAATTGTACAGTGGACCCCCGCATAACGATTACCTCCGAATGCGACCAATTATGTAAGTGTATTTATGTAAGTGCGTTTGTACGTGTATGTTTGGGGGTCTGAAATGGACTAATCTACTTCACAATATTTCTTATGGGAACAAATTCGGTCAGTACTGGCACCTGAACATACTTCTGGAGTGAAAAAAATATCGTTAACCGGGGGTCCACTGTATTTACATTATTTCTTATGGGGAAAATTGATTCGCAAATCGTAAATTTTATTTATAGTACCTCCTCCAGGAACGGATTAATTATGAAAAACGAGGGACCACTGTACCGATAACTGGTACACAAGCCCATTACTCAGTGATTTCTTGCGAGTGAACAAGACAGATGTGTGTGGCACAGTGCGTTCTAATCGTAAACATATGCCCAGGCTCAACGCAGGTGCTTGTGATGACGACATGCAGGTGTTTACTGCCAATGACATCATGGCATTACGGTGGCATGACAAACGAGATGCCACATTGTTGACAACCATTCACCGTAATGAAATGCAAGACAGTGGCAAAGTTGATCGAGTGACTAATGAACGTATTCGAAAACCAGTGACAATGATTGATTATACACAAAACATGCGCTTGGTTGACAAATGTGACATGCAGATTGACTTTGTTGATTGTGTTCGTAAAAGTTACAAGTGGTACATGAAACTTTTCTTCCATGTCATGGACATTTCAATGCTCAATGCATATACAGGTCTCCCTCAACATTTGCGAGGGTTAGGGGATCAAGAGCCTCGCAAATGTTGAAAAACCGTGAATGTTTGGTGCCCCAATATATTGTAGGGAAATATATTACAATACTGCTTCCTTAACTTGTTGAACCATGAATAATCATAAAATACATGAAAACATCGCAAATTGTACTAAATATATATATGTTATGCTTTAATAACGTATGTTATTTAATAACATGTATGTTAATAACATGTATGTTATTAAATACCACAGACTCCACCACTGCGAGTTCCTACTACCCTCCCTCCGACCCCCGCAACTGGCAGCCAGCCCTCCCACCACTGTCTGGCGAGTGTTTTGTTTGTTCATTATTTGCTATTAAACTACAGAATAAATAATGTAAACCCATTCGTGACTGCATATTGGAATGGCTATTCGGACAGGTATTAGACGGTGACATCATGTGTTTACTCTTGAACACAGCAAAGAATCGAACATTTCTGCTAGTGCTAATAATAACAATAGTAATAATAATAATAATAATAATAATAATAATAATAATAATAATAATAATAATAATAATAAATGCAATACAATTGAAGAAGGAAATTGTACAAAAATACGAGGGAGTGGTTGACACATCGTCAGTGTGACTTTGTTTATGCTGGAGTGAACATTAGTCTCCCTGCTCTTCCAAACATTTCACAATAATTCAGCAGTTGAGGCAGTGGTATTTAATAACATATATGTTATAAATAATAATAGTACATGTTATTATTAATAACATGTATTATTATTAACATGTATGTATTTAATAACATAAGTTATAAATAATAATAGTACATATTATTAATAACATGTATTATTATTAACATGTATGTTATTAAATACCATTGCCTCAATCACTGCCTCTACCACTCCAGTCACACTCAATCTACAAGCACCAAACACAGTGAATTATTGTGAAATGTTAGGAAGAGCAGGGAGACTAATGTTCACTCCAGCAGAAACAAAGTCACACTGACGATGTGTCAACCACTCCCTTGTATTTTTGTACAATTTCCTTTTTCAATTATATCATATTTATTATTATTATTATTATTATTATTATTACTATTGTTATTATTAGCTGTAGCAGAAATGTTCAATTCTTTGCAGTGTTCAAGAGTAAACACATGATGTCACCGTCTAATACCTGTCCGAAGCCATTCCAATATGCAGTCATGAATGGGTTTACATTATTTATACTGTAGTATAATAGCAAATAATGAACAAACAAAACACTCACCACACTGAGTGGTGGGAGGGCTGGCTGCCAGTTGCGGGGGTCAGAGGGAGGGTAGTAGGGACCCGCAGGTGGCGGGAAACTTAAATATGATTTGGCGGCTGCGAATTTGGCGGTTGGGAATTCGCGAATGTGTGAAGCCCGTGAAAGTTGAAAACGTGAATGTTGAGGGAGACCTGTAATATGTACCAAATATAAACTGACAACAGACCACAGTATGGTGAATTTTGTTTGTCTGTTGTCAGACAACTCATAATGAAGTACCAGATAACAACACCTGCTATACAACAAGGTCCTCGAACTCCTCAGGATATACCCAAGCGTTTGAGGAGGGAAGGTGATCATTTCATAATACAGCTTCCTTCAACTCAGAAGAAATTTGCTCAGAAGAGATGCATCGTCTGTGCACAAACAAAACGACGGCAACAAAGACGCAAAGACACTCGGTTTATGTGTGAGGAATGTAAGGTACCTCTGTGCATGGTGCCTTGTTTCAAGGAGTTCCACAAGCTCCAGCAGTTCTAAAACCATGTCCAGTGATTGTAAATATGTAAATATATGATAGAACATTAGTATTATACAAGATTTGTGCATGTTTATTGTAATAAACAACAGTGGTAAACAATAATATGATAATAACTTTAGTGCAGTTATTGTGTTCAATACAGTGAGTTTATATACAGTGGACCCCCGGTATTCGATATTAATCTGTTCCTGAGAGCTCATCGAATACCAAAAATATCAAAAAGCTTATCAATTTTCCTCATAAGAAATAATGGAAATCAAATTAATCCGTGCAAGACACCCAAAAGTATGAAAAAATTTTTTTTTACCACATGAAATATTAAGTTTAATGCAATTGAATAATTACAATAACAATAGAATAATTGACACTTACCTTTAATGAAGATCTGGTGATGATTGATGGGATGGGAGGACGGGAAAGGTGTTACTGATTAGGAGAATCCCCTTCCATTAGGACTTGAGGTAGCAAGTCCTTTTCCAGGGTTACTTCCCTTCTTCTTTTAATGCCACTAGGACCAGCTTGAGAGTCACTGGACTTCTGTTGCACAATATATCTGTCCATAGTGGCCTGTACCTCCCGTTCCTTTATGACATTCCTAAAGTGTTTCACAACATTGTCAGTGTAATAGTCACCAGCACGGCTTGCAATAGCTGTGTTAGGGTGATTGTCATCAAAAAAGGTTTGCACTTTAAGCCACATTGCACACATTTCCCTAATCTTTGAAGTAGGCAACTTCTTCCATTTCTCTATTCCCTCCTCCGAAGCAGTTTCCTCAGGTCTGGCCTCTTGCTGTTGAAGATGATCTAGCAGCTCATCAGTGGTTAGTTCTTCATTGTCCTCCTCCACCAACTCTTCCACATCCTCCCCAATAACCTCCAACCAAGGACTTCCCCAATGGATTCCTCAACTGGCATAGGCTTCTCAGGGTTAGCCTCAAACCTTTCAAAATCCCTTTTGTCTACACATTCTGGCCACAGTTTTTTCCAAGCAGAGTTCAAGGTCCTCTTAGTCACTCTCTCCCAAGCCATACCTATAAGGTTTATACAATTGAGGATATTAAAGTGATCCTTCCAAAACTCTTTTAGAGTCAGTTGAGTTTCTGTGGTCACTACAAAGCACTTTTGAAACATAGCTTTTGTGTACAGTTTCTTGAAGTTGGAAATGACCTGCTGGTCCATGGGCTGCAGGAGAGGAGTGGTATTAGGAGGCAAAAACTTGACCTTAATGAAGCTCATGTCCCCAGAAAGTCGCTCTGCCAAGTCTGTAGGATGACCAGGGGCATTGTCTAATACCAGGAGGCACTTAAGGTCTAATTTCTTTTCAATTAGGTAATTTTTCACAGTGGGGGTGAATGCATGGTGTAACCAGTCATAGAAAAAGTCCCTAGTGACCCATGCCTTACTGTTTGCCCTCCACAGCACACACAAATTAGCCGTGAGGACATTGTTTTTCCTGAACACTCTGGGAGTTCAGGTTTCAAGTCTTCACTGTCTATGTAATCCTTGAATTCCTTCACATATTTTTCAGCTGCTTTTTGGTCCGAACTGGCAGCCTCACCATGCCTAATCACACTATGTATGCTACTATGATTCTTAAAACTTTCAAACCAACCTTTGCTGGCCTTAAATTCACTCACATCAGCACTAGTTGCAGACAATTTCTTCACCAAATCGTCATGCAACTGCCTAGCCTTTTCACAAATGATCGCTTTAGAGATGCTATCTCCTGCTATCTATTTTTTATTTATCCACACCAATAACAGTCTCTCAACATTTTCTAACACTTGCGGTCGCTGTTTCATAATCACAGTTGCACCTTTTGCAAGAACAGCTTCCTTGATTGCCATTTTCCTGGTCACTATAGTAGAGATGGTTGATTGGGGTTTACTATACAACCTGACCAGCTCCGACACACGCACTCCACTTTCGTACTTTGCAATTATCTCTTTCTTCATTTCAATAGTCATTAGCACCTTTTTTTCTCGAAGGGTTGGCACTAGAAATTTTCTTGGGGCCCATGGTGACTTATTTTGCAGAAACAAGCACCAAAAACAGTGATAATATGGATAATATGGAATGTACCGAATGTATCCTTAGATGCGTGCACACTGGCTGGCTTGTAAACACTGGCACACACGGGGCAGTTCAGGCCACACGTGGACACGTCTCGTACGAATCGCATCAAATACCAGGTTTTCGATCAGATACCGAGGCAAAATTTTTGCAATACAATGCATCGAATACTGGATTTATCGAATACCGATGCCATTGAATACCGGGGGACCACTGTGTATACATTATATACAGTATTGGTCTCTCAGGCCCCAAATGTTAGTAGGAAAAGAAAAAAATTAGAAAAGAAAAGACTACAAAAACGTTAAATAAAGTAATGCAAGTACAGTGGACCCCCGCTTAACGATCACCTCCAAATGCGACCAATTATGTAAGTGTATTTATGTAAGTGCGTTTGTACGTGTATGTTTGGGGGTCTGAAATGGACTAATCTACTTCACAATATTCCTTATGGGAAAAAATTCGGTCAGTACTGGCACCTGAACATACTACTGGAATGAAAAAAGTTCGTTAACCGGGGGTCCACTGTATGTGGAAATCGCCGATGTTGCCACCACCACGTCATTTTGGGTCAACTTCTCGGCACTGTATCTCGGTAAGTACTGATCAGAGGTTTTTTTTTTTTGTCTTATTACCTTCACAAAAATATACTCTTGAATTCTGTAAGAATTTTTTTTTTTTTTTTTCAAAATTTCTTGGACACTGGAGCACCACTTCAGATTTTGGCGTTGGACCCTGAAGGGGTTAATTAAAAAAAAACAAACAAACCCGGTCGGAGTTTTTTTTATCATTATGCACTGCGTGCCGCAGGATTTTTTTTTATATGGTGCACACTGACCACACAGATCCATTCTCTCACGTGTGGGCCTACCAGCTTTCTCCTGCTTGATCTGAAGATGCTAGAACTTATGAGTACAGTGGAACCTCAAATTTCGAACGTATCGCTTATAGAACTCTTCGAAAATAGAACCCTTTTTTCAAACCAACTTTGTCCCTATTATTGAACCGCCCCTATTTTCGAACCGCCGGGTACCGGACCTGTCCGGCAGCCTGCTTTGTCCGTGTCCCCACGCAGGCGCCGTGAGTCAGTCTGGTTTTGTTGATGCTTGAGTGAACACTAACCTGCACTCTCATTCAAACATTTTACGATTATTTCATTGTGTTTAGTGCTTGTGGGGCTGTGAAATAAGCTACAATGGGAGCAATGAAACTTGCTAGTGGTACCCTTGTGGTAAAGAAAGTGACAAACACCATAGATGTGAAGAAGGAAATAATACAGAAGTGGAATGATGCCCAAGTGGAATGATGTCCAAATGCTTGTGGAGAAGTACCACCCTGAGCAAGCTGAAACAAGCCATCTTTGCAACAAGTTCAGTGACAGAACCATGTCCCATTTTAGGGAAATCTTAAAGAGGCACCAGAAACAGAGGACTGTGGACAGTTATTTTGTGAGACAGGGGTTCAGTGACTCTTCAGCTGGTCCTAGTAGCATTAAAAGACAGAGAAAGGAAGTAACCCCAGAGAGGGCTTTGATACCTTGAGTCCTCATGGAGGGGGATTCTCCTTCCAAACACTAACCCCAACTCCCTCTCTTCCAGATGCCATCACCAATCTTCAATAAAGGTAAGTAAAATGTTATTTTATACGTTTATTTAAATTTATTAATACATAATTGAACACTATATTTGTTGTGTGTATGTAAAACTATAATTAATCTCTATGAAATGTATTTTTTTTTTTTTTTGCAAATATTTTTGGGTTTCTGGAACGGATTAATTGTATTTCCATTATTTCTTATGAGAAATATTGCTTCACTTTTCAGACTTTTTGAATTTAGAACTAAATCCTGGAAAGGATTAAGTTCGATATTTGAGGTTCCACTGTATATATATAATAAAAAACAGTGGCTTGTAAGACGTATATATACGACCAAAACAATCTTTATTGAAAACTCTTGCTGGTGTATGGAAGATGGGGAGGAGGGGAGAGGGAGGCAAGTTTGTTTGGAGACAGGACAATATGCTTCAATATGACATTAATATCAAATCTACAGCTTATTTATCTATCACAGTTCATCCAATATGACATAATAAACAATATTAATACCACAGAAACATGATATACTCTAGAATGAATAAAATATGTCAATATGCATGACTAGTGGTGGTTCTTTGTTGTTGTTGGGTTATCAGGGCCACTGAAAGCATAAGCCCTATATACCTCCAATAACACTGGAGCAGTTAAGTTTCATGTCGAATTTTCTCTATCACTTAATCTCTTAACTTACTTCTTACATTGTTATATCGTAGAATCACTGAAGGCGGGACATTCTCCCCTCTCTCTTCCTCCTCCACTTTGGTACTCTGCTACGATTTCTTTCTTCAATTCTATCATGTTTCTCACCTTCTTTACCAAAGGGCTGGCACTAGGAGCTTTCTTTTGGCCCATGGTGGCTTATTTAACAGTTGCAAGCACAAAAACAATGGATTATTACAAAATGTTTCTATGAACAAGGGAGGTGATGCTCACTCACCGATAAACAATGCCAGACTGACTCTTGAATGCATCTGTGGGAGGCTTTTTGTGCGCAAGGCCACTGGGTCACGTACCGGACGGTCGCCGAATTTAGAGGGAAGTCATGAAAATAGAGGCTATATTTTGACAAAAGAAGTTGCAGATAATTGAAATTCACAAAAATAGAGCCTCATGAAATTAGAGGGTCCACTGTATTAGGCTGTGCAAATGATGGCAAGATCTAAGGAAGTTCTCGGGTGTGTACTTCCTGAGCTACAGTACTTCCCTGTGTACTGCCTGAGCTACAGTAGTTCCCTGTGTACTGCCTGAGCTACAGTAGTTCCCTGTGTACTGCCTGAGCTACAGTGCTTCCCTGTGTACTGCCTGAGATACAGTGCTTCCCTGTGTACTGGCTGAGCTACAGTACTTCCCTGTGTACTGCCTGAGCTACAGTACTTCCCTGTGTACTGACTGAGCTACAGTACTTCCCTGTGTACTGCCTGAGCTACAGTACTTCCCTGTGTACTGCCTGAGCTACAGTACTTCCCTGTGTACTGACTGAGCTACAGTACTTCCCTGTGTACTGCCTGAGCTACAGTACTTCCCTGTGTACTGCCTGAGCTACAGTACTTCCCTGTATTGTTTCAAGTACAATGTTTATGTCAATCATCTTCCATTTGACTAAACAAGTGATGGTAACAAGTTCTAAAACCAGCTTAGATTATCAGTTATCCATCACTCCGGTTAATGACATGCCCAAAGAATAATACATCGTACAACTCTTGTGCTCAACTTTGTATACCAATATATGTATGGAGAGCAGAAATGAGTTTACCCAAAATGGGCAGGACTAGGAGTATCTCAGTGAATAAAGGTGGTCCTCAACTTACGATGGGGGTTCACGTTCCGACAACCCAATTGTAAGTTGAAAATACTGTGTCAAATATGATATGAAAAATAAGTAAATAAATAACTGTCACTGAATAAGTCAATTAACAAATAACTGCTGAAACTAAATATCAGTACTGAAAAGTAAATAAATGAATACAAGTTTATGCTATCTATAAATGGAGAGTACTGAACAGTACTTCTCTACTCACTTCAAACACACTCATTCATGCTTGCTGGAAGTCCAAGCCACTCACATACAAAATATCTCATAACCTTTCCTAGGCCAACCCCTACCCCACCTTCCTTCCACTACAGATTTATACACTCTCCAAGTCATTCTATTTCATTCCATCCACTCTAAATGTCTGAACCATCTCAACAACACATCCTCAGCCCTCTGGATAATACTTTTAGTAACCCCATAGTTTGGAAATTAGAAGTTACTAAAAGTAACTCCTAATTTCCAAATTATGGATTCTCTGTATTATATTCACTCCGTACATTGCCCTCAGACACGACCACTTCCTCCAGCCTTCTCCTTGTTGCAATATTCACCACCCATGCTTCACATACATATATATGAGCGTTGGATAACTATGCTCTCATACATTTCCCTCTTTGCTTCTATGGATGAAGCTCTCTGTCTCCACAGACTCCTCAGTGTACCACTCACTATTTTCCCTTCATCAATTTTATGATTCACCTCATCTTTCATAGATCCATCTGCTGACACATCCACTCCGAAATATCTGAATACATTCACTTCCTTCATACTCTCTCCCTCCAATCTGACATCCAGTCTTTCATCACCTAAATTTTTTTTATCCTCATCACCTTACTCTTTCCTATATTCACTTTTAACCCTTTCACTGTCAAGACCCCTGATTACAAACTCGCTCTCAGTGTCGAAAAATATTCTGAAAAAAAAAAAAAAAAAAAAAAAAAAAAAATTAACAAAATCTTAACCTTTTAACTGTCCAAAACATAGATCTATGTTAATACTGTTAGAGCTCCAAACGTAGATCTACGTTTTTTTTCCTGCCTCCAAATTTGGTGCGATTGGCCTGAGATGCCTGGTCAGTGTAGAAAGGGACTTATCATTCAGTGTGCACAGTATTAAAAAAATCTGGGACCACTTAATATCTTGTGAGAGCACCAGTTCAACTGAGCACCAGCTAGTGCAAATAGAGTGCAAACACCGGGGATTCACTGATGTCATATTAACACTACTTTTCATAGGAAAGTGATGTTGACCCAAGGTTAAGTGACTTTGCAATGGATGTGGCCACAAGTGGTCAGGGAAATATCAAAAAACCTCAATAATAACTCATGTGCAACATCTTCCATTTTTGATACCACTGGTAGTGTCATCTTACCAGAATGTCCTTTAACCTATGCCCTAGGTAAAAAGAAACGATTCTGGAACATGTGTAATACGTACTCGGTAGGCTGGCTGGCTGGCTGGCTAGCTAGCTGAATGACTTTGGCTGTCTCTCTGTATCTGTGTGTCTATAACTCCGTCTGTCTGTATCTCTGTCTATATATATATCTCTCTCTCTCACAGGTACACATAAGTAGTTATACATAGTGTAAATAACCTAGGATAACCCAAAAATTCCAGGCAGTGCTATACAGTGCTTGTTGATATAAGGCATAATAAGCATGACTGGCATGTCAGACGTGACGACTGCATTGTGTGTAATACCAGTTGGTTTACGAGCTGCTCTCTGAGAGAGACAAGCAGACGGAAAGACAGACACACACACGGGCAGACAGAAAGACACACACAGGCAGACAGAAAGACACACACAGGAACACAGAAAGACAGATACACACAGGCAGACAGAAAGACAGATACACACAGGCAGACAGAAAGACAGATACACACAGGCAGACAGAAAGACAGATACACACAGGCAGACAGAAAGACAGATAAGCAGAGTTAGACATATAGATAGACAGACAGACACACATGTTTGTGTGTAACAGTGAAAACAAAGCAAGGGTTCCCTGGAGCAGTGCACTATCATCAAGTGTCACTCCACTGCTGCAATGTCATCAGTTTAGTGACACTCGTCTTAACACCATGATTCAAGGAGTTTCATATACAGTGGACCCCCGCATAACGATCACCTCCGAATGCGACCAATTATGTAAGTGTATTTATGTAAGTGCGTTTGTACGTGTATTTTTGGGGGTCTGAAATGGACTAATCTACTTCACAATATTCCTTATGGGAACAAATTCGGTCAGTACTGGCACCTGAACATACTTGTGAAGTGAAAAAATATCGTTAACCGGGGGTCCACTGTATATTCCAGCATGTCTAAAACATTGCTGAGACCTATAAATACTCTGTATATATTTCTAGACAATAGCAAATGACCAAGGCAGGTGAAAATATTCACCTGTCAGTATGTTTGTGACTATATATTTGAGTACTATTTCAGAACCTAGTGTCAGAACAAGAATGGCTATGAAATCACAAGAACTATTATAAATTGTAATTATCAAAACATAAAAATTATATAAATTAAAATAAAAACAAGAAAAAAGGTATATTGGCAACACTTCTGCAAGTGGCAGGACTCCATATTGTCATCCGGTGAGCATCCAGCACCAATTTCGCAGGCTTATATCTCGATAAGCACTGATCCTAAATTTTTTTTCTTATAACGTGCAATAATTTCTTTAGCTTTTTTTTTTTTCAAAATATTTGGAGAGCCGGTCAAGTAAATGTAGATCTATGTTTGAACAGTTATGGGGTTAAGAATGTGTTTATGAGTCTTTTAACCCTTTCAAGGTCGAGAGGCCCTCCCCTAAACTTATTCTGGGGGGGGGGGGGGTTAGAACAGATAGAGAACCTTTTCCCGATCATAATGACACCAAAAGTATGAAATTTGATGGAAAACTTACGGAATTATGCTCTTGCAAAGTTAGCAGTCTCGATGATGTTTACGCATCGGCGATATCGCCGACTTTGAGCCCTATTTCCAACCAATTCTAGTGAATTAGTCGATAAAAATCATAACTATTTCACTAGAGCTCCATTTTTTCTATCAAACTAGCACAAGAAACCACATATTTACCGATTTCAACTATCCAATAAAGTGGTCAGAAATTAGCAATTTTGCCACTTTCACACAAATTTCAAAAGATGCCAATTTCCAGTGTCCAGAATAAACAAGACAGACATTCCTGGCACTAAAATAACATTTCCTCTGTTCATTAGTCATGTCCCCAAGCCCCTCTTACATTTCTTTTGCTTTCCGCTTTGAATTTTTATTCTCACAAAAAATAGAAGATTTACTGTTATGCAGACTACTGCATTAGTGTAGAAATGGTATAAATAATATCAGCGCACTTGTGAAAGAATATTAGACTCACCAGTTGATGTGTACTCGACACGTGGCATGATTTGTTTACTTTTCAACTTTGGTAAAAATTGACCATTTCTGCTACTTTGAGCTCAATTTCAAGGTACAGTGGAACCTCAAAAATCGAACTTAATCCGTTCCAGGAGCTAGTTCTAAATTTGAGAAGTCTGAAATTCAAAGCAATATTTCCCATAAGAAATAATGGAAATACAATTAATCTGTTCCAGAAACCCAAAAATATTCACAAAAATAATACATTTTATACAGATTAATTACAGTTTTACATACACACAACAAATGCTATAGTCTTTAATTATGTATAGTAATACATATAAAATAAAATTTTTACTTACCTTTATTGAAGATTGGTGATGGCATCTGGAAGATAGGGAGGAGGAGAGAGGGAGTTGGGGTTATTGTATGGAAGGAGAATCCCCCGCCATGAGGACTTCCGGTACCAAAGCCCTCTCTGGGGTTGCTTCCCTTCTCTGTATTTTAATGCCACTAGGACCAGCTTGAGAGTCATTGGACCCCAGTCTCACAAAATAACTGTCTACAGTCCTCTGTTTCTGTCTCACAAAATAACTCCACAGTCGTCTGTTTCTGTCTCACAAAATAACTGTCCACAATCGTCTGTTTCTCACAAAATAACTCCACAGTCGTCTGTTTCTGTTTCACAAAATAACTGTCCACAATCGTCTGTTTGTCTCACAAAATAACTCCACAGTCGTCTGTTTGTCTCACAAAATAACTGTCCACAATTGTCTGTCTCACAAAACTCCACAGTCGTCTGTTTCTGTCTCACAAAATAACTATCCACAGTCGTCTGTTTCTGTTTCACAAAATAACTGTCCACAGTCCTCTGTACATCCTGGCAAGCTCAACAAGTCCCACTCCAATCTCATACTTCTGTATTATTTCCTTCTTCACATCTTCACATCTTCTTCACTTTCTTTACCACAGGGGTACCGCTAGCAAGTTTCTTTGGGCCCATGGCAGCTTATTTCACAGCCCCACAAGCACTAAACACAATTAAACAATTGTAAAATGTGTGAATGAGATCGCAGGTTAGTGTTCACTCAAGCATAAACAAAGCTAGACTGCTCACGGCGCCTGCGTGGGGACGCGGACAGAGCGGGCCAGCAGACAGGTCCCGTACCTGGCGGTCCGAAATTTGAAACGCGTTCAATTTTTGGTACACAGTTTGTCCGAAAAAATGGTCTTATTTTCGAAACGTTCGATATTTGGTACCTTCGATTTTCAAGGTTCCACTGTACTTTTCATTGCGAAACCAATCAAATCATCTCAGTTTCTGTAATATATCTTCCATTCTATAAAATGATACCAGGAAAACTAGAATACAACCATAAATACCATATGAAAATACAGTGCAGTCGCTGTTTTAAACCAAAAGCACAAAGTTTTTTCTTTTCTCATTATGCACTCTGTGTTGCAGGATTTTTTTATACTGTGCACACTGATCACATAGACCCATTCTTTCATATGTAGGCCTACCAGCTTTCTCTCGCTAGATTTGAAGGCGCTAGAATTTAGGCATACCAGTACGTCAATAACCCTGGTGCACAAGCCGTACTAGTACGTCGGAAACCCTGAAAGGGTTAACCCCTTGACCGTTTCGGTCGTATATATATGTCTTACAAGATACCGCGTTTGACGTATCTATACGCATAAATTCTAGCGGCTTCAAATCAAGCGGGAGAGGGCTGGTAGGCCTACATGAGAGAGAATAGGTCTGAGTGGTGGGTATGCACCCTGTGAAAAAAATCTGGGACTCAGCGGTGCATTGTGGGAACGCTATCTTGGTAGTCCATTTTCACCATGCCTCGCGGTAAGAAGTACCTCACTCCTCTGCGGATTGGAGGTCTTTTGTTCCCAAGTGATAACTCTAACAGCGATGAAAGTGTCAGTGAAAGTGAATTCCATGGTTTTCAAGCACGTGACCGAAAACAGTGCCCAGGATAACGTAATTAGTGATGAAAAACCAGATGACCCACAACTTTCCACCTCTAGTGCTGGGCCGGCTCGTTCATGTTCACCTGTACCAGGATGAAAGAGGAAACTATTTGCCCGTGTACAAGACTCAGATGTGAGCAGTGAAAGTGATAGTGATTTCAAAGCTATTGAAAGCAGTTCTAGTTGCGACAGTGAGGGTGAATATTCCCCAGTTAAGTGGCAGTATATACAATGCCGCTTGCGGTCTGGTAGTGTGCCATATGCTGTTCCAAGGGCAAAGTGTAAATCTTGGAGCACATCCTGTGGCCCTACACCACGACCTGATAGTGAAGATGACGATATTGTTACTGACAACTGGTACACAAGCCCTTTAATCAGTGATTTCTTGCGAGTGAACACGACAAATGTGGCACAGTGCGTGGAAATCGTAAGCATATGCCTAGGTGCGACGCTGGCAGTTGTAGAGGTGAGGTGCAGGTGTTTGCTGCCAATGACATCATGGCATTTTGGTGGCATGACAAACGTGATGTCACACTGCTGACATCAGTTCACCGACACGAAATGGTAGACAGTGGCAAGCAGACTAGAGAGACCAATGAACCCATTGTAAAACCTGCAACTGTCATGGATTACAACCTCAATATGCGCTTAGTGGACAAATGTGACATGCAGATTGGGTTTGCTGATTGTGTTCGCAAGAGTTATAAGTGGTACATAAAACTCTTTTTCCATCTTCTTGACATTTCCATGCTGAATGCTTATAATATGCATAAGTTGAAGACCAACAACAAACCCAAATATAGTGAATTTTGTTTGTCAGTCATCAGACAAATAATATTCAAGTACCAAGGAACAACACTTGCAATAGACCAGCACCCACGAAATAATCAACACATGTCCTCTCATCTGAGGCCTGGTAATCACTACCCCGTACCACTGCCTGCTACTGCTCTCAAGAAAAATGCTCAGAAGAGGTGTTTTGTCTGTGGACATACCACAAAACGCCCACAAAAACACAGACACTCGTTTTGTGTGTGAGGAGTGTAAAACACCATTGTGCTTATACCCATGTTTCAAAGAATTCCACAAGCTGCAGCAGTTCTAGAAAAGTGTCCAGTGTTTGTATATATGTGCAGTAGGGCCCCACTTTATGGTGTTTCGCCTTACAACGTTCCGCTAATATGGCGATGTCAAATTATGACCAAAATTTGCTATACGGCAAGCGTTTTTTCAAATACGGCGTGCCCCACCAGGTTTGTTTACATTCTCCGTGACCACATCTATTATGTCAGGAAACTTTCCAAAATTTCAAGTATTTTAATGTTACTGCGTATTTCATATGTATTCTGATAATTATACTTACGTGTACCTGTACCTAAATATACTTACACACTGTGCTGGTGTGCAGGTACACATTAAAATTGCTAAGTCTCTCTCTACTCATGATGCCAATACTAGGTAATAATCACTCTTGGGCACATTAAATGTCTTATTTTACATTAATATAGGCATTTTCATTAATCCATCTATTATATTTTCCTCAAAATTATATATGAAACCCATTACATAGCATATAAACATGATACATACATTCACAGAATAAAAATTTACGTAAATATGAGATTTGTTTACAAAGCAGCTGCGTAGGTAGTGTCGGAAGAATTACGTTTTCTTTAGTCAAACTGGGGGATAACTGTAGAAAAATATTCTTTTCATATGCCTTCACTCTATATATAGCAATTCACAACCCTTGTGGGTTTAGTGCTTTTTATTATGATTGTAATAATAATAATAATAATACAGGTCCTCCATCACAAATCAGGCATCATTGGGACCTGTAGTGTGCCGGATTACTGAGTTTGCCGGATTACAGAGTGGTTAGGTTAGAATACACTTAATAAAATTAACCAACTTGACTTACACAAAGTTCATTGAACACAAGCAAAAATCGAACATTTCCGCTACTTTGAGCTCAATTTCAAGGTACTTTTCGTCATGAAAGCAATCAAAATCATGTCTATTTCTCTAAAATATCTTCCATTCTATCAAATGAGACAAAAAAAAAACGAGTATACAACCATAAAAATCATATGAAAATATACCGCAAAGAGGCAGCTAATGGCTGAGAAGTGAACTCCCTTATTTATCGTCAGTCTTTTTTATTTTTGGTGTACGTTAAGAAGCATCTTTCCATCATACATTGCCCAAGTTTCAATGCGATAGCCCAACACACAACTGTGAAAAAAAAATATTTACCAAAAATCATGTATGGCAAGCGCAAGCCAGGTACTGGAAATAAGTCACTTTCACTTTTTTGGGTAATCCTAGGTTCTCTATACATACGCTGCTATGTATGATAATCTATGTAACTGTATTTGTGTATACCTGAAAAAACTTACTTGTTTACTTATTTCTAGTTTGTCGACTGAGTACAAGAAACCGCCCATTCACCGTGCTGTTGGAGTGTGAGCAAAGTAACATTTATGAAGGGATTCAGGGAAACCGGCAGGCCGGACTTGAGTCCTGGAGATGGGAAGTACAGTGCCTGCACTCTGAAGGAGGGGTGTTAATGTTGCAGTTTAACCCTTAAACGGTCCAAAGAGATTGACGTTCAAATTCGTAGTGCTACAAAAGTAGATCTACTTTTTTTACATATTTTCAAATATAACAAAAAAAAAAAAAAAATGTAGATAAAAGTTTTTTTTACACGTTTTCAAATGTAAAACAAAACAGAAGATCTACATTTTTTACATACTTTCAGATGTTGAAAACGTATATATACGTTTGGACCATTTAAGGGTTAAAAACTGTAGTGTAAAGCACCCTTCTGGCAAGACAGTGATGGAGTGAATGATGGTGAAAGTTTTTCTTTTTCGGGCCACCCTGCCTTGGTGGGAATCGGCCAGTGTGTTAATAAATAATAAAAAAAAATAATAATAATAATAATAAAAATAATATCTTTATTTAATACACGTACATGTACAAGGTATACAGGCCTAGCTGACATCAGTGACATACTACTACATAGAAAGCTGCTTGTTATGCTGAGTATGTCAAGCAAATTTGGTCAGTGTCCCAGGATAACACCCACACCAGCCAACTAACACCCAGGTACCCATTTACTGATGGGTGAACATAGACAAGAGGTGTAAAGAAGCACACCCAATGTTTCTACCCTGGCTGGGAATCGAATATTTACCAAAAATCATATATAGCTAACCCAAGCCAGGTACTAGAAATAAGCCACTTTGACTTTTTTGGGTTATCCTAGGTTCTCTACACACATGCCACTGTGTGTGATAATCTATGAAGAGGAAATAGCTTATTTGTTTCAGTTTTATGGTGCAGTACGAGTATATATCATAGTTAGCCCTGTGCTACACTCCGTTTTCTCTAATATAAGCCCCAAGACAGGGACTGGAGAATGGTACTTGCATCCCACGTCCTCTTCATACCTCCATTGTGAGGGAAAAGTTCAGTAGATAGGAGTAGCAAGGGAGTATATAGTAACAATAGTTTCACTGCCGGCTGCTTGTTAAGGTAGGGTCAGTCTAGCTCCCGCTATCCCTTTCCCTCCTTCTTCCCCCCCCCCCCCGAAAGGTGACGTGTGGGGCTCCGGTCCAAACAGTAATCACTAGACTCACAGCTCCCAGCACTACTTTAAGTACATGCCTGCCTTGTATTCTAGTGGATTTATTGGTTAAAAGCTTCACTTTTGACCAATAATAAACTGGTACTGTACTTATCATGGAGACTGATTTCTTAAGCAGCGGGTAACCTGTCTATCTTTCCAGCTTGGATGACAGAGGGGGTCACCTGCCAATCAACGAGTAAAACTGATGGAGATGGACTAACGTCCTGAGACTTCCCCTTTTTGGATTTAATTACCTGTGCACCTGTATGAAATTGCAGGACGTAACCCCTCATCATTGCAACGGTAAAAACCTGCTTTCCTGTCATTGCGATAGAATACTCACGGATATACTGTGAATAACGAACCGGTGGGTTGTAACCAACACCTGCGACCCCCCCCCCCATCATCAGCAACAGCTACGATTTCAACAACACAGTGTCACCAACACCAGACACCCAAGTTTTATATTAGCGTTGAATTCAGTTATCATTTATATTTTTCATTTTTCATTTTCTTTAATGTAGGATTAATACTTCATATTTAAGTGTTTTATATTTTATATTTTATATATAATGAAGTGTTTATGTTTGTCTGTTATTATTTCTTTTTCTATTCATTAATTTTCCTGAGGAGGAGCCAGCCTTGGTAAAACTGTCTGAAGTTATTACAGGGCTGAGTAAGCCTTCACATCCATCGAACTGCTCGGTATTATGCCAATTATTCATTCTGGAGTATTTAACATGTTTATGTTATTTATATTGTTTATGATGTCATATTAGATCAATTGTGATAGGCAATAAGCTGCAGTGTTGATATTAGCATAATAATAAAGTACATTCCCCAGCATCACGAGACTGAGCTCATGGCAACCGACAGTGGCTTCAAAGCCATCTTATCTTTAATGGACTATGTACTGTCCACATTTTTTATTCATTGGAACCATGGCTAGGGCTAAAAGTAAGCAGGTTATAACAATAAATGGAGAAAAAGAAATTAGAATGACTTATGTAGTAGGTAGCACCACAAAACAGTACCAGCAGGTTGGTGTGGCGATCCTGGAAATTTGAAATTATGTTAGCCGAAATTAGTGCCGAATAACTGAAGGAACTGAATAACCGAGTGCCGGATTTGTGATGGTGGACCTGTAATAATAATAATAATAATAATAATAATAATAATATCTTCACTCTAAAAATGGTGTGTTGCTGTTTGTTTATTCTGTACTAACTTGTACAACTTGTACACAATGTAAGAGTATTTGTATTTTGAGGTAATTATTATAATAAAAAAAATTGAGGTAAATGTTTTACAAACTCTTACAAACGTATGTGAATGAACTAAAAGTGGACACACATTAATACGCATTTATTTCACCTGACCAAGTAATCGCCCACTACCTGTTCAGTTTGTGGTCTTACATTGTCTGAACTCTGTATCTTGTTCTCTCTCTTGTTTACTCTTTCGTTAACTTGTTGGCTCTCATTGACGATGGCGTCTAAGCTTAGCTGTGATAATAAAAGGAGTCGTAAGCCTCTTGCTTTAAGTGCCAAGTTAGAGGATGATGGTGTGCCATTCTGATTTTATTCAATAAACACCCTGCCACTCACCTCTCACACATTAATATTAATATTTTAAGGTAAGTAATAAGTGTACTCTGTGCATATCTTACCTTTTATTGTGTTTTTAATGCCTATTTCTATTGCTAACTTAATATAAGTTAGTGTAAACTTGTTGTCTGGCATTTATTACATATTTTATATGTGCTCTGATAATAATACTTGTGGACCTGTGTGGTAGCCAGGTGGAGGGACAACATTACGTTTTCTCTGCTCAGCCATCAGAGAAAACGTGTATGAATCTGCGTTTGACCCAGCCACTCCCCCGCTCCGCTTTTGTTTACAATTTTCGGCATGAATTATTCATTACTTCTCCCTTTGTTTATGATGGCATCTAAAGGTAGTTGTTAGAAATTATTAAATTCAGTGAACAAGGTATGTCAATGTTAATAATATGGCTCTGGGCCACAGTGTAGGTAGCCAGTAGGTGTAGCCCAGGTGGGCTACACCTACCGGCTACCTACACTGACTTCCTACAAATAAATACTATTCACCTCTCTTCCTATATTAAGGCTACATATATTTTAAGGTAAATAGTGAGTGTACTATATGTGTATTTAAACTCTCTGGGATGTTTTAAATATCGTATATTAGAGATGAGACGGGGAGCCAGGGCTACCTACACCTGACTTCCTACAAATAAGTACTACTCACCTCTCTCTCTACATTAAGATAAGTAATGAATGTACTGTGAATGTATTTTACTTTGCGTGTTTTTAATGTCTAGTTCTATTACTAACTTAATATAATTTAGTGTAAACTTGTTGTCTGGCATTTATATGCATTTATAAATGGAAAAAATAGCGTTCTGCCTTCCGGCGATGTCTGCTTTCTGGCGACAGCCTGGAATCTAACCTGCCGTATAAGTGGGGCCCTACTGTATATATATATTACAGAACAATCGTAATAAAAAAAAATTATATTGTTAGTTTGTGTAAACAAGTTTTATAAACAGTATGATGATACTAGTAATATTAGTGTATTAGATGATATTAGTGTATATATGAACATTGCACCATACTTTGGTCTCACAGGCCACAAAAGTTATGTAAAAAAAAAAAAAAAAAAAAAAAAAAAAAAAAAAAATCGTCGAATAAAAGTAAACCAAAGTTTACCAGGCGAGCGGCAGTCACCACTGTTGCCATACGCGGCAAACTTATTTTTTATTTTTTTATTATCACACTGGCCGATTCCCACCAAGGCAGGGTGGCCCGAAAAAGAAAAACTTTCACCATCATTCACTCCATCACTGTCTTGCCAGAAGGGTGCTTTACACTACAGTTTTTAAACTGCAACATTAACACCCCTCCTTCAGAGTGCAGGCACTGTACTTCCCATCTCCAGGACTCAAGTCCGGCCTGCCGGTTTCCCTGAATCCCTTCATAAATGTTACTTTGCTCACACTCCAACAGCACGTCAAGTATTAAAAACCATTTGTCTCCATTCACTCCTATCAAACACGCTCACGCATGCCTGCTGGAAGTCCAAGCCCCTCGCACACAAAACCTCCTTTACCCCCTCCCTCCAACCCTTCCTAGGCCGACCCCTACCCCGCCTTCCTTCCACTACAGACTGATACACTCTTGAAGTTATTCTGTTTCGCTCCATTCTCTCTACATGTCCGAACCACCTCAACAACCCTTCCTCAGCCCTCTGGACAACAGTTTTGGTAATCCCGCACCTCCTCCTAACTTCCAAACTACGAATTCTCTGCATTATATTCACACCACACATTGCCCTCAGACATGACATCTCCACTGCCTCCAGCCTTCTCCTCGCTGCAACATTCATCACCCATGCTTCACACCCATATAAGAGCGTTGGTAAAACTATACTCTCATACATTCCCCTCTTTGCCTCCAAGGACAAAGTTCTCTGTCTCCACAGACTCCTAAGTGCACCACTCACTCTTTTTCCCTCATCAATTCTATGATTCACCTCATCTTTCATAGACCCATCCGCTGACACGTCCACTCCCAAATATCTGAATACGTTCACCTCCTCCATACTCTCTCCCTCCAATCTGATATTCAATCTTTCATCACCTAATCTTTTTGTTATCCTCATAACCTTACTCTTTCCTGTATTCACCTTTAATTTTCTTCTTTTGCACACCCTACCAAATTCATCCACCAATCTCTGCAGCTTCTCTTCAGAATCTCCCAAGAGCACAGTGTCATCAGCAAAGAGCAGCTGTGACAACTCCCACCCTGTGTGTGATTCTTTATCTTTTAACTCCACGCCTCTTGCCAAGACCCTCGCATTTACTTCTCTTACAACCCCATCTATAAATATATTAAACAACCATGGTGACATCACACATCCTTGTCTAAGGCCTACTTTTACTGGGAAAAAATTTCCCTCTTTTCTACATACTCTAACTTGAGCCTCACTATCCTCGTAAAAACTCTTCACTGCTTTCAGTAACCTACCTCCTACACCATACACTTGCAACATCTGCCACATTGCCCCCCTATCCACCCTGTCATACGCCTTTTCCAAATCCATAAATGCCACAAAGACCTCTTTAGCCTTATCTAAATACTGTTCACTTATATGTTTCACTGTAAACACCTGGTCCACACACCCCCTACCTTTCCTAAAGCCTCCTTGTTCATCTGCTATCCTATTCTCCGTCTTACTCTTAATTCTTTCAATTATAACTCTACCATACACTTTACCAGGTACACTCAACAGACTTATCCCCCTATAATTTTTGCACTCTCTTTTATCCCCTTTGCCTTTATACAAAGGAACTATGCATGCTCTCTGCCAATCCCTAGGTACCTTACCCTCTTCCATACATTTATTAAATAATTGCACCAACCACTCCAAAACTATATCCCCACCTGCTTTTAACATTTCTATCTTTATCCCATCAATCCCGGCTGCCTCTATATCTCGGCAAGTACTCATGGGAATTTTATTTTTTTTTTTGGGGGGGGGGGGGGACTAAAACAATCAGAAAAATAATCTTAACATTTTCATAAGAAAAATTTTTTTTTTTTTTTCCGAATATTTTGCAACACCAGGAGAACTTCAGGATTGGGCCTTTCGACAGTCAAAGGGTTAAAAGATTTTTTTTTTTTTACGATCAGTACTTACCGAGATATAGAGGCATGAAGCTGACAAAGTGAACCGCTTATGGCAACATCTGTGACTGCTTCTCACTCGGTAATATTTTTACTTTTATTCTATTTTTTTTTATTTTTAATATTTTATTTTTTTCAAGTAGCTTTTGTGGCCTGTCAGACCAATATAGTGTATAATGTATATATATCCACTCATATGCAACACAATAATTGCACAAACATTATCATTACATTGTTTACAAAACCGGCTTACACAAACCCATGCTGCCTTCCCCACACACACACCATCACCTCCACCACCCACGCTGCCTTCACCAACACCCACACAGTCTTCCCCACCTCCCATGCTGGAAATAAGTCACTTTGACTTTTTTGAGTTATCCTAGGTTCTCTACACATGCTGCTATGTATGATAATCTATGTAACCATATTTGTGTATACCTGAATAAACTTACTTACCATCTTCCCAACCACCCACACCTTCTTCCCCACCATTCAAGCTGCTGTCATCACCACCCAAGCTCCCTTCCCTTTTCACTATCTGTATCTCATATCCTGGGCATTGCTTTCGGTCACAAACTTCTCAAAACCATGAAATTCATCTTTACTGACACTTCTGTGTTAGAACTATCACTTGGGAAGAGAAGAATCCGTGAGATATTGCTTACTGCGAGGCATGATAAACAAGGATTACCGAAGTGGTATTCCCACAATGCAGTGCGGGTGCCCTGAATTTTTTTTATACTGCACACACTGACCACACAGACCCATTCTCTCACATGTAGGTCTACCACCTTTCTCCCGCTAGATTTAAGCCACTAGAATTTTGGCGTATTAATATGGCACCAATAGTGGTTCGTAAGCCATACCTATACAGCACCGACAGTTAAAGGGTTAATTATCTTCTTTTACATACCTAACCAAACTCATCCGCCAACCTCTGCAACTTCTCTTCAGAATCTCCCAGAAACAGTGCCATCAGCAAAGAGCAACTGTGACAGCTCCCACTTTGTGTTGACTTTTTATCCTATAACCCCACACCTCTTGCCAACACCCAAGCATTCACTTCTCTTACAACCCCATCTATAAATAATCTCCCTTTCTTCTACATACTCTAACCTGAGCCTCACCATCCTCGTAAAAACTCTTCACAGCTTTCAATAACCTGCCACCTATTCCATACATTTGCAACATCTCCCACACTGCCCCCCTATCCATCTTATCATATGCCTTTTCCAAATCCATAAATGCCATAAAAACCTCTTTACCCTCATTCTTTTCTTTACCCTCATTCTATTCAAGATTGATGGACTGACCACATCGACTCAAGGTTGAGGGACTGATTACCTCATTGTTCCTTGATAATCTCTGTGAAGACCTGTTTGTGTGCTCTGTGAATCTGAACCAGGATGCCCTCTCTTGAGCAACTTTACCAGCAGCTGAAAGAAGAGCATAGGGTTGCTAAGCTGGAGATACGGCAATTAACGGAGGAGAACAAGAGGATTAGTAGTAATCCTCCTGTTGTGAGTCCCCAGGTTAAGAGAGGAACTTGGTCAGTGGCCGGGCAACATGGAACCAAGCTGAGGATCAAGACGACTGTTGGAGAGGCAGAAACAATGAGAAACCAGAAGACTACTGTAGAAACTTTCAACCCATTTTCGGTGCTACCTGATGAATGTACGTGTTCTACTGGGAATGCCACAGCGAGCACCAAGGAAGCATTGGCAGAAGTGAGTGAGACATCCCAAGAAACCCCAATGAAGACCATCGAGAACATCTTGACGAAATTCACAAGTGAAGGTGTAGTGCTATCTAACGAATGTGAGCCAACTACTGGTGGCCCAGTGGCCTGGTGGCTAACGCTCCCGCTTCACACACGGAGGGCCTGGGTTCGATTCCCGGCGGGTGGAAACATTTCGACACGTTTCCTTACACCTGTTGTCCTGTTCACCTAGCAGCAAATAGGTACCTGGGTGTTAGTCGGCTGGTGTGGGTCGCATCCTAGGGGACAAGATTAAGGACCCCAATGGAAATAAGTTAGACAGTCCTCGATGACGCACTGACTTTCTTGGGTTATCCTGGGTGGCTAACCCTCCGGGGTTAAAAATCCGAACGAAATCTTATCTTAACATCACGACGGACGCTGCCGAGGAAGGTAAAAACATTGTTGTTGTTGGGGAAAGCCAGATTAGGTACATGGATAGGGCATTCTGCTTGAAGGATAAGAGTAGGAGGCATTGTGTGTGTTTTCCTGGGGCTGGGATGAAGGATATCGTTAGCCGTCTGGATGACAGTATGAGAGGTAATGGGAGCAATCCTATTATCTGTCTCAGTGCTGGAGGCAATGATGTTGGCAGATGTAGGAGTGAGGACCTAATTAGCAGGTATAGGTTAGCAATAGAGATAATTAGGAGTAAGGGTGGGAATCCTGTCATATGTGGTATTTTGCCAAGGAGAGGAGTTGGAAATGAATGGTTGTCCAGGGCAATTGGTGTCAATTGCTGGCTGAACAAATACTGTAAGGAAAATGCGGTAACATTCACTGACGACTGGGACCTCTTCTATGGCAGAAATGACATGTATGCCAGGGATGGGATTCATTTAACTAGGTTTGGGGTGGGAGCACTGGCGGGAGCTGTTATGTCTTTAAACTAGGAATAGTGGTATGGGTTTTAGCGGGAAAACAGTGAAGCCCCAGTGTAGTAATATGAGTACATGTACTAGGAGAATTAGTAACAGGCAAAATTAGGTGGATATTGGAAAGCCAGTGGCACTAGGTGACAAAGACAGTACTGTAATAGGTTTAGTGGAATAACAGAAAGGAGCAGAAAGGAAAAGAGAAAAGAGGGTCCTTAAAAACAGTGGACCCCCGGTTTACGATATTTCATTCCAGAAGTATGTTCAGGTGCCAGTACTGACCGAATTTGTTCCCATAAGGAATACTGTGAGTTAGATTAGTCCATTTCAGACCCCCAAACATACACATACAAATGCACTTACATAGTTGGTCGCATTGGGAGCTGATCATAAACCGGGAGTCCACTGTATATATTACACAAATAGTTGTAGTGCTAGGAATAAGATGGACGAGTTGAGACTAGTTGCTAGTGCAGGTAACATTGATGGATTTGCTTTAACTGAGACGTCGTTCAATACGAAAAATCGGGACATGCCTGCTGAATGTCACATACAGGGTTTTAAGTTGTTCCAAGTAAACAGAAGTATCGGGGAGTGGGGTGGGGTGGCACTGTATATCTGAGATCGCTTGAACTGCTGCATAAAAATGGGTATTAAGTCTGAAGTAACGCATACAGAGTTTGTTTGGATAGAATTTTCAGAGGGACACGAAAAATTGATTTTAGGTGTGATATACCGTCCCCCAAACTTAGACAGGGACCAAGGGAGACTACTAGGGGAGGAAATTGTTAAGGCCACAAGGCACGATAACATAGGAGACTTTAACTTTAGTCATATTGATTGGAATTTCTTGACTGGGAATTTAGAATCAAATGACTTCTTAGAAGTAGTTCAGGATTGTTTTTTGAAGGAGTTTATGACAGAACCTACAAGGGGAAATAACCTGCTTGACTTAGTTTTGGAAAACAAGGAAGCCCTTGTTAATAATTTAGAAATTACAGAGGAACTCGGCACAAGCGATCACAAATCAATTACATTTAGCATTGAATGGAAGTATGATAGAAGGGATAATTCAGCACTGGTCCCAGATTTTTGCTTAGCAGATTACAATGGGCTTAGAGAACACTTATCATCTATAGGCGCATCAAAAGAGGTGAAGGTCATCTTATGAATTGGTATATTGACAGTAAGAGGGACGTTAAAAAGGGGATAAGAAAAGCTAAATGGGACTATGAAATTAAAGTTGCTAGGGATTCGAAAACTAACCCAAAAAATTTTTTCCAGGTTTATAGAACAAAAGTCAGAGATAAGATAGGTCCCCTTAAAAATAACTCCGGGCATCTCACTGACAAGGAGAATGAAATATGCTCTGTTCTTAATAATTATTTTCTCTGGGTTTTCACTCAGGAAGACACTAACAATATCCCAGTAATTAATTTTTATAGTGGGTCTGATGACGATAAATTATGCAATATCACAGTCACTACCAAACTGGTTATCAAACAGATAGACCAGTTAAAGCATAATAAATCCCCGGATCCTGATGAACTTTTTTCAAGGGTTCTTAAAGAGTGTAAAATGGAACTTTGTGAACCACTGACTAATATTTTTAATATTTCTCTTCAAACAGGTGTAGTGTCTGATATGTGGAAGATGGCTAATGTAATTCCTATTTTTAAAGCAGGGGACAAGGCGTTACCGTCAAATTACCGCCCAATAAGCCTAACCTCAATTGTAGGCAAATTACTAGTCAATTATAGCTGATAATATAAGAAGCCATCTCGATAAGCACAGCTTGATTAATGATACTCAGCATGGATTCACGAGGAGCCGTTCCTGCCTAACTAATTTATTAACCTTCTTCATTAAAGCTTTTGAGGCTGTTGATCATAGTAAAGAATTTGATATTGTTTATTTAGATTTTAGTAAGGCTTTTGATAGAGTACCGCACCAGAGACTGTTAAAAAAAGTGGCAGCTCATGGCATTGGGGGAAAAGTGCTGTAATGGATCGAATCATGGCTCACAAATAGGAAGCAGAGAGTATGTTTAAATGGGGTTAAATCCGAGTGGGGATCTGTAACAAGTGGCATACCACAGGGATCAGTCTTAGGCCCGTTGTTGTTTATAATATATATCATGACACAGAGATAGGTAGGATGATCGATTCAAACGTGGATGTTAGGGAACTTCAGGAGGATTTAGACAAACTCAATACCTGGTCAGCAAAGTGGCAGATGCAGTTCAATGTAGATATATGCAAGGTTCTGAAGCTCGGGAGTGTCCATAACCCTAGCACTTATAAGTTAAATAATGTAGAACTTACCCATACAAATTGCAAAAAGGCCTTGGGGTTATGGTGAGCAGCAACCTTAAACCAAGACAGCAATGCCTAAGCGTACGTAATAAGGCAATTATATTATTGGGATTTATATCAAGAAGTGTAAACAACAGAAGTCCAGAGGTTATACTGCAGCTTTATACATCATTAGTAAGGCCTCACCTACATTATACAGCTCAGTTCTGGTCTCCATATTACAGAATGGACATAAATTCGTTAGAAAACATTCAGCGTAGAATGACTAAATTAATACATAGCATTAGAAATCTTCCTTATGAAGAAAGACTGAAGACTCTTAAATTACATTCACTTGTTAGACAAAGAATGAGGGGAGACATGATCGAAGTGTATAAGTGGAAGATGGGTATTAATAAATGGGATATTAATCAGGTCTTGAGGATGTCTCTCCAAGAGAGAACTCGCAGTAATGGATTTAAATTAGATAAGTTTAGATTTAGAAAGGACATAGGAAAGTATTGGTTTGGAAATAGGGTAGTTGATGAGTGGAACAGTCTACGTAGTTGGGTTATTGAAGCCTAGACTATGGGTAGTTTCAAATTTAGGTTGGATAAATATATGAGTGAGAGGGGTTGGATCTGAGTGGGACTTGCAAATGAGTGGATAGAGTTATCAGAGCTTATTTCTTGGGTAGCAATGAAAATTGAGTTGGGCAAATGTTTTGTTAGTGGGATGGATTGTAAAGGACCTGCCTAGTATGGGCCAACAGGCCTGCTGCAGTGATCCAATTTCTTATGTTCTTATCTAAATACTGTTCACCTATATGTTTCACTTTAAACACTTGGTCTACACACCCCTACCCTTCCTAAAGCCTCCTTGTACATCTGCTATCCTGCTCTCCATCTCACTCTTAATTAAACCATACCATGGGCGGGGCTAGAACACATGGTTGGTAAAACTCCAGATGTGTTAGCTAGTCCAGGCCAGTGGCTTACACACTGGCCTAGAGTTTTACCACTCACTAACCTCAAGTTCAAGCCCAGCCCGTGCAATGGCTTATTTTCTGCTATCACATCATTACGATTTCGTGAGTTACTCTTAATTCTTTCAATAATAACTCTATTATACACTTTACCAGATATACTCACTGGCTTATCACCATATAAATTTTACACTCTCTTTTCTCCCCTTTGCCTTTATACAAAGGAACTATGCATGCTCTTTGCCAATCCCTAGATACTTTATCCTCTGCCATATACATCCTCTCCTCATTTACTGACGTACTCATTTTTTCTTACGAAATGATAGAGAATCTTTTCCTGATGGTAATGTCACCAAAAGTACAAAATTTTATCGAAAACTTATGGAATTACACTCCCGCAAAGTTAGCAATCTCAGCGATATATACACATTGGTGATTTTGAGCCCTATTTTCGGCCAATTCCACTGTTCCAGTCGACCAAACTCATAGCTATTTCTTTAGAACTCCATTTTTTCTATCAACTGAGTATAAGAAACAGCCCATTTACCGATTTCAACTACCCGACAAAGTGGTCAGAAACTGGCAATTTGGCTAATATCATGCAAATTAAAAAAGATGCCAGAATAAACAATGCAGACATTCTTGGCACTAAAATAACATATCCTCTGTTCATTAGTCATGTCTCCAGGCCCCTCTTATATTACTCTTGATTTTTTATTCACACAAAAAATAGAAGATTTACTGTTATGCAGACTACTGCATTATTGTAAAAATAGTATAAATAATATCAGTGAACTAGTGAAAGAATATTAGACTCCCCAGTTGACATGTATTGGACGTGTGATGTGATTTGCTTATTCTTGAACATAGGTAAAAAATCGAACATTTCCACTAATTTGAGCTCAATTTCAAAGTCGTTTTCATCGTTAAACTAATCAAAATCATCTCTATTTCTGTAATATGTTTTCCATTCTATCAAATTAGACCAAGAAAACGAGAATACAACCATAAATACTATAGGAAAATACACCTCCAAAAACACGGTTGGAGTTTTTCTCTCATTATGCACTGCGTGCTGCAGGATTTTTTTATTATACAGTGCACACTAACCACACAGACCCATTCTCTCACATGTGGGCCTACCAGCTTTCTCCTGCTTCATCTGAAGCCTCTAGAATTATTGAGTATATATACAGCCAAAACAGTCAAAGGGTTAATGGAAATGGGCAGCACTGCATCTCAGTGTCAAGCCCCTCCATCTCCTTCCTACAGGCACTCGGTACACTAGCTTTCACAGTCTCCAAGACAACATATTTGTATAAATTTTTACTTTATTGTGCACCCCATAGTACAAGATAGAGTTAGAAGTGCAGCAGCACTTGGAAGAAGAAAAAGAAGAGAAAAATGGAAGAAATACAAAAGAAGTTCACAGTAAAGGGGGTTAGATGGTGTCTTCATCTGTGTGTTTACATACTCTGTCTCTCTCATGGCATCTTAAGAAATTATTAAACTCAGTGAACAAGGTATGTCAATGGTAATAATAATAATAATAATAATAATTTATAATAATTAATAATAATAAATAAAGGTGAGTGGTGCATTCAGGTTATATGTGGAGACAAAAAAAAAAACGTTATCTATGGAGGCAAAGAAGGGAATGTATGAAAGTATAGTGGTACCAACACTCTTATATGGGTTTGAAGCATAGGTCATAAATGCTGCAGCGAGTAGGTGGCTGGAGGCAGTGGAGATGTCCTGTCTAAGGGAATGTGTGATGTAAATATTATGCAGAGAATTCGGAGTGGAAATTAGGAGGAGGTGTGGAGTTAATAAAAGTACATGTATTAGTCAGAGGACTGAAGAGGGTTTGAGGTGCTTTGGTCATTTAGAGAGAATGGATCAAAGTAGAATGACATGGAGTGCGTATAAATCTGTAGTAGAAGGAAGGCAGGGGAGGGGTTGTCCTCGAAAAGGATGGAGGGAGGGGGTAAAGGGGGTTTTGTGGGCGAGGGGGCTTAGACTTCCAGCAAGCGTGTGTGAGTGCGGTAGATAGGAGTGAATGGAGACAAATGATTTTTGGAACCTGACGGGCTGTTGGAGTGTGAGCAGGGTAATATTTAGTGAAGGGACTCAGGGAAACCGGTTATTTTTATATAGCCGGACTTGAGTACTGGAAATAGGAAGTACAATGCCTGTACTTTAAAGGAGGGGTTTGGGATATTGGCAGCTTGGAGGAATATGTTATATATCTTTATATATGCTACTAAACTGTTGTATCTGAGCACCTCTGCAAAAAACAGTGATTATGTATGAGTGAGGTGAATGTGTTGAATGAAGATGAAAGTTTTTTGGGGGTGATTTTCTTTCTTTTTGGTCAACCTGCCTCGGTGGGAGACAGCTGACTTGTTGAAAAAAAAATAATAATAATCAATAATAATAATAAACTTATATGGGTGTGAAGCATGGGCGATTAACCATTAAACTGTCCAAACATAGATCAACATTTTATTTTTCATTCCTTCAAATTTGGCACAATAGGTTTGAGTCGCCTAGACATGAAGGAATGGGTCTGTGCATTCAGTGTGCGCAGTATTAACCCTTTCAGGGTCCAAAGGACAAATTTCAAAGTGTGCACCAGGGTCCAAGAATTTTCAAAAAATAATTTTATTTTTTCTTATGAAATGGTAGAAAATCTTTTTTTGAAGGTAATAAAACAAAAAGTATGATATTTTATGGAAAATTGACGAAATTATGTTCTCGTGAATTTTGATATGTCAGTGATATTTACGCACTGGTGATTTTGCCGACTTTGACTCCCATTTTAGGCCTTTACATTATTCCAGTCAACCAAATTCTTAGCTATTTCACTAGTATTACTTCTATTCTATCGACTGAGCACAAGAAATCACCAAGTGAACTGTCTCAACTACAAAATAAAGTGATCGGAAATTGGTAAATTGGCCAATTTAATGCAAAGTTCAAAATATTCCAATTTCAAAATAGGGTCCAGAATAAACTATGCAGGCATTCCTGGCACTAAACTGACATTTCCTCTGTTCATTAGTTATATTTTCAGGCTTTACAAATTAATTCCATTTTGATTTTTAATTCACATAATGAATTTTTATTCAAACCAAAAAATGGAAGATTTACTGTTATGCAATATTGTAATAATTGTATAAATAATATCACTACATTTGTGAACGTATATCAGACCCACCAGCTTGCGTGTATTTGACGTGTGAGGTTATTTGTTTACTCTTAAACATTGGCAAAAATTTAACATTTCCGCTACTTTGAGCTCAGTTTCAAGCCATTTTCAGTACTAAAACCAATCAAAATCATCTCTATTTCTGTAATATATCTTCCATTCTATCAGATGAGACCAAGATATCGCAAATACAACTATAAAAAACATACAAAAAAATACTGCAAAGTTGCTGTTTTATTCGAAAATTATGGTCTCGTTTTTTTTCTCTCATTATGCACTGTGTGCTGCAGGATTTGTTTTATGTGGTGCATGCATACCACATAGGTCCAAATTTACCGCTCACAGCTTATCAGAGTGAGCTGATCTCATGGCGTACATCTATGGTTTGGACCCTCAACGTAAAGCCGTAGATCTACGGCACGGACCCTGAAAGGGTTAAAAAAATCTGGTAGCACTTAGTACCTTGTCAGAGCACCAGTTCAATTGAGCGCCAGCTAGAGCAAATAGCGTGGCAAACACCAGGGATTCAGTGATGCCATGTCGCATTAACACTCCCATTTTAAGAGGGAAGTAAAAATTGGTTAGATAAATACATGAGTGAGTTTGGGAGGGTGTGAGTTGGACCTGACTAGCTTGTGCCACTGGGTCTGATGTCATGTTCCTTCCTTCAGTGTATGTGACCTGACTAGGTGGGGGTGGGGGGGGGGGGGTTCACATGTACTTGCCTGGCATGGGCCAGTAGGCCTGCTGCAGTGTTCCTTCTTATGTTCTTATGTATTTGGCAGGCTGGCCAGCTGGCTGGCTGGTTGGCTGATGTGCTCTGATTGGCTCTCTGTCTATACCTCTATCTGTCCATACCTCTATCTATATCTCTGTCAATCTATATATCTGTCTGTATCTCTTTGTCTCGCTTGTACACATAAGTACAGTTATTATAGTGTAAATTACCTAGGATAACCCAAAAATTCCAGGCAAAGATAGACAGACAGATAGACAGAGAGATTGACAGACAAACATGTTTGTGTGTATCAGTGAAAACAAATAAAGCCAGGGTTCCCTGAGCACCCATTTATCTAATGTCACTGAGCTGTCAACAGTTGTCATAACACCATTCTTCAAGGAGTTTCATATTATACTCCAAGCAGACAGAAAGACAGATAAGCAGAGAGAGACAGATAGACAGACATGTTTGTGTGTAACAGTGATAACAAATACAGGGAGAGTTAGCTAAATACATGAGTAAGTGTAGGTGGGTGTGAGTTGGACCTGACTAGCTTGTGCTACTAGGTCTGATGTCATGCTCCTTCCTTCAGTGGATGTGACCTGACTAGGTGGGTCATTGATCTAAGTCAGGGAAGGGGGGGTGAACCTGCCTTGCATGGGTCAGTAGGCCTGCTGCAGTGTTCCTTCTTTCTTATGTTCTTATGTATCCGGCTGGCTGGCTGGCTTTGGCTGTCTGTCTATATCTGTGTCTGTGTCCTTCTCACATGCACATCAGTACAGTTATTATAGTGTGAATTGCCTAGGATAACCCAAAAATTCCAGGCAAAGATAGACAGACAGACGGACAAACATGTTTGTGGGTATCAGTGAAAACAAATAAAGCCAGAGTTCCCCGAGCGCCCATTTATCAAATGTCACTGGGCTGTCAACAGTTGTCATAACACCATTCTTCAAGGAGTTTGATATATGTATACTCCAGGCAGACAGAAAGACTGATAAGCAGAGACAGATAGACACAGATAGACAGAGAAAGACAAGACATATTTGTGTGTAACACTGATAACAAATACAGCTAGGGTTAGCTGGAGCAGTGGGCATTTATCAAATGTCACTGGGCTGTCAACAGTATAGGGATGCCTTTCGTAACACCAAACTTCAAGGTACACAAGGTGTCTAAAACAGTGCTGGGACCTATAAATACTCTGTATACGTATATTTTTAGACAATAGTAAATAACCCACGCAGGTGAAAATGTTCACCTGTCAATGTGACTGTGACTATTTGAGTACTATTTCAGTACCTAATATTAGTGTCAGAACAAAGACTGGCTATGAAATCACAAGAACTATAGAAATTGTAATTATCAGAACATAAAAAATATATAAATTAACATAAAAACGAGAAAAAAAAGGTATATCGGCCAACACTTCTGCATGGCACAGGATTCGATGTTGCTGTCAGGTGAGCATCCAGAGCCAAGTTCACGGTCTTATATCTCAGTAAGTAGTGACCTAAAAAAATTTTTTTTTTTTTTTTAATTTTCAAAATATTTGGAGCGCCACGTGAGTGAACGTAGATCTACGCTTGGACAGTTTAAGGGTTAATGCTGCAGTGAGAAGGCTGGAGGCAGTGGAGATGTCATGTCTGAGGGCAATGTGTGGTGTGAATATAATGCAGAGAATTCGAAGTTTAGAAGTTAGGAGGAGGATGTGCAGGATTGCCAAAACTGTTGTCCAGAGGACTGAGGAAGGGTTACTGAGGTGGTTCGGACATGTAGAGAGAATGAAACGAAACAGAATGACTTCAAGAGTGTATAAATCTGTAGTGGAGGGAAGGGGGGAGTAGGGGTCAGCCTAGGAAAAGTTGGAGGGAGGGGTAGAGGAGGTTTTGTATGTGAGGGGCTTGGACTTCCAGCAAGCATGCGTGAGCATATTTGATAGGAGTGAATGGAGACAAATGGTTTTTAATACTTGACATGCTGTTAGAGTGTAAGCAAAGTAATATTTATGAAGGGATTCAAGGAAACCAGCAGGCCGGACTTGAGTCCTGGAGATGGGAAGTACAGTGTCTGCACTCTGAAGGAGGGGTGTTAATGTTGCAGTTTTATAAACTGTAGTGTAAAGCACCCCTCTGGCAAGACAGTGATAGAGCGAATGATGATGAAAATTTTTCTTTTTTGGGCCACCCTGCCTTGGTGGGTAACGGCCGATGTGTTAATAAATAAAATAAAAATAGTATTTGTTCTGGAGCACTTTAAATGTCTGCTACCTAACCTTACAAAATACGTACGACATTTGAAGTATTCCAGAGTGATTATTTATTATTATTATTAATTATTATTATTACAGAGTTTAATCATTTCTTAAAATGCCACAAGAAAGACAGAGAATGTAAATACACAAACACACCAGCTAACTCCTTTTCTGTGAACTTTTGTACTTCTTCCATTCTTTCTTCTTTTTCTTCTTCTTCCTCTTTCTACAATAAATATTCATCTCTCACCCTACATTAGGACTACAAATATTTTAACGAGTGTACTGTATATACATTGCATGCCACAATAAATACTACTTGCCTCTCACCCTACATTTGAACTACAAATATTTTAAGGTAAGTAATGAGTGTACTGTGTGTGTATTTTACTTTTTTCTTGTTTTCTTTAATATGAAAGAGATATGCAAATTAAAACAAAGTTATCAAGTTGGAGTTGCCTTTTTATTTTTTCTAATATACATATTTAATTCACCATTTAGCATTGTTACAAAGTGGGTGGGGCTAGCTATAGCAGAGAGAGAGCAGTAAACAGCATCCCAGTAACTCATGACTGCCCATGATGCATGGAGGGGTGTGCCTCTTTGCACTATAAAATACTACTATATAATCATACTATTACTATCAATAAAGGTTATCTACCATCATATTTATTCCAGAATAATATTAAGTATAACATAAATAACAGAAGCATAATAAAGATGCCCAAATTAATAAAAACTGACATTATATAGAGAAGTATTGGAGGGTGGCCAGAGTTATATGAGAGGGAGAAGGTGAGATCAGTCTGATGCATGGAGGGATATGCCTCACGCCACTACAAAATATTGTACAATTATACAATTACTATCAATAAAGGTTATCTATCATATTTATTCCAGAATAATATTAGGTAAAGATGATAAAGATGCCCAGATTAATATAAACTGACATTACAGCCTCTCCTCACCTAGTGACGTACTCATTTACCAATGCCTTGGACTTACGATGGGCTCTCTGACCAGTATTTATACCTAAATAATGTATATTAGAGCTGATTTCCTCTCTTCTGTTTATTTAAATATACAGTTCACTACTGTATAAACATTTAAAAATATACCAGAAATGTTATAAATTGTGCAAAGGTGACATTAAAACAATATCAAAGATGGCTGACACAAACCCACTTCCATTATAGCATGCTTCTGACTTAGCGACAAATTCATTTAACAACGTGGTCTTTGAAACGGAACTCCGTTTTTAAGTGAAGAGAGGCTGTATATGGAGAGGTATTGAAGGGTGGGCAGCAGGGAGGGATTAAAAAAGAAGAAAAAAAAATCGACTATGCGCTCATTTCCTGGAATATCTCGGAAGTAAGTTATTGACCTATTTTATGTGGTATTCCCATTAATAATAAACAGATGGAAAGGATTTTCACCACAAACAAACTGAATGGGTGGTGACATTTTTGAAGTATCAGTATGGGGTGGTTCCTCGATTAGCGATGAATTCGTTTACTGACGTGGTCTTAGGAACTGAACTCCATCAGTAAGTGAGGAGAGGCTGTACAGCCTCTCCTCATTTAACAATGAAGTTGTGTTCCTAAGACTACATCGGTAAATGAATTCATTGCTAAGCGAGGAGCATACTACATATATGGTAGTGGGTTTGTGTCAACCATCTTTCATACTGTTTTAATGTCACTTTTGCACCATTTTAGTATACAGTACTTTTAAATGTTTATACAGTAGTGTACTGTATATTGTAATAAACAGAACAGAGGAAATCAGCTTTAATATACATGTACATGATTTAGGTGTGCATACTGGTCAGAGCACCTGTCGTAAGTCTGAGATGTTGGTAAACGATTATGTCACTAAGCAAGACAGGCTGTATTTATATAAAAGAACTACCCATTCCAAAACTATATACCCACCTGCTTTTAACATTTCTGTGTTTATCCAATCAATCCCAGCTGCTTTACCTCCTTTCGTGCTACCCACTGCCTCACGCACTACCCCCACACTCACACGTGGATCTTCCTCACTCCTACAAGATGTTATTCCTCCCTATTTTCATTTTTTGCAATAGAATTGTCAAACATTCATTGATGAATGCTTACTGTAAAAATCGTTTCAATCCATTCATTATTAATAGTGAAATTACAGTAAATAAGTCAACCCTTCGAGGGTCCAGACTTCCAATCTGAAACTTTTCCACAGGGTCCTAGAATTAAAAAAAAAAAAAAAAAAAAAAAAAAAAAAAAAAAAAAAAAAAAAAAAAAAAAAAAAAAAAATTCTTATGAAAGTAATAAAACAAGTACAAAATTTAATGGAAAACTGACAAAAAGTGTCAGATCAATGGTCTGGACAGTGAAAGAGTTAAAAAATATAATGACAATATTAAAATATTATATGTATTTAGAGGACTCGGTTGTCTCCTGGTAGAGGGAAGAACAGTGCTTGTACACTGAAGGAGGGATGGTGGAGAGAAGAACAGTGTCTGTACACTGAAGGAGGGGTGGTGGAGGGAAGAACAGTGCCTGTACACTGAAGGAGGGGTGGTGGAGGGAAGAACAGTGTCTGTACACTGAAGGAGGGGTGGTGGAGGGAAGAACAGTGCCTGTACACTGAAGGAGGGGTGGTGGAGGGAAGAATAGTGTCTGTACACTGAAGGAGGGGTGGTGGAGGGAAGAACAGTGCCTGTACACTGAAGGAGGGGTGGTGGAGGGAAGAACAGTGTCTGTACACTGAAGGAGGGGTGGTGGAGGGAAGAACAATGCCTGTACACTGAAGGAGGGGTGGTGGAGGGAAGAACAGTGTCTGTACACTGAAGGAGGGGTGGTGGAGGGAAGAACAGTGTCTGTACACTGGTCATGTAACAGTCAGAGGGTAATCTGAAGTGTGACGTCAACATACTTGGGGACACATCCACTCAATAAATTATGGTGAATGTGTTTTCTTCTCATCACTCTACCTTGGTGGGAGATGGCTGCTGAGGTTATAAAAATGAGCTAAAGCCAGAGGAGCAAAGTACCTGCTAAAGAAATTATCAATAGCAACAAGAAGAAAAAAAATGACTTGCCTAACTGAATAGAAATTATGAATTATGACAAGCAAGATGAAGTTCCATTGATCCAAAGAATCTGAACAAGCCTTCCTTCTTATAAGGTAAAACATGATTATGGTACCTCACATTCTCCTTGCACCTCCCATGAATACAATAATAATGTTGTGATGAATGGTTTGAAAAACCGACAAGTTGAAGATTGAGACACTTATGCAGCGTATGGGAATCTTTATTCAGGAAACGTTTCGCCACACAGTGGCTTCATCAGTCCAATACAAAGAGGAAGGCGTAAGGAGAGGAGGAGTATGAGGTAATCAGTCCCTCAGCCTGGAGTCGATGTGTTCAGTCCATCAATCTTGTAGAATGTACAGCATAGGGCCGTAGACGTGGCTTATATACTGTAGTGAGGTGAGGTGAAGCAGGCGGAGGCAGGGTCATAGTGGTACCATCCACTAGTCGAAGTAGGTCTTCGTCCAAAGGTTGAACAAGTGTTGAAGAATTCTTTGTAACAAGATCCCATGATGCTGCAGTGTCTGACAGTTGTGATGAATGGACTGATGAAGCCACTGTGTGGCGAAACGTTTCCTGAATAAAGATTCCCATATGCTGCATAAGTGTCTCAATCTTCAATAATAATGTTGTAAAAGATACAAAACCCTACACAAAATTAAGTAATAAAAATGACTAAGTCTTGCAATAAGATCTCAATAAATTGTACAGTCTTGTTGAGAAGGAATGATGGAATTGAAAGTATACAATGACATGAAAAGAAAATGGTAGAAGATGGAAAGTGGGCACACCAAGAACATGAATTTTTAACCCTTTAAGTAGCTTCAAATCCCTCTCAAAATAGAAGAAATATTATTAAATTTTTTGCCAAATTTCCTGAGGACAGTTAAGTCCCCCCTACGACCCTCCTCAGTCTATTCTATGGGGTTTTATTAAGTTTGAGTCAATTATTGGGACACCATAAACCATGACAAATTATTCCTTGTTATATTTTATCTGAGAAATAGGGTATTTTTTTTTACTTTAAGAATTCAAAATGGAAGGCAAGTGTAATATATGAGAGGCCTCAGTATGTGATTACTAAACAGAGCAAGTGTTGTTTCAGTGCCTGGAATGTCTACATTTTTCAAGTGATATTTTTTCTTAATTTCTACTTTTTTTTTTTTTTTTTTTTTGTAAAATTGGCCAAACTGATAACTTCTATGCTCATTCAAATAGAACAGAAGGCATACTAGTGAAATAGCTAAGAATTTCCCAAACTGAGAAATGCAATTGGCTAAATGTAAGATTCAAAGTGAGTATAATTGATACATAAATTGTGCCCGGACTCCTAATTTTGTGCCATTCTAATTCTGTAAGTTTTCCATCAAATTTCATACTTTTGGTGTCATTACCTTCAGAAAAATATTCCCTACCAATTCAGAACTTTTTTTTTTTAACCCTTCTGAGGTCCATGCCACAGTACTAAGGTTTTGAGCTCTGAGTCGGTGCCTTATAAATAAGTGATGAAATCAGCTCACTCAGATGAGATGCGATCTGCAAATTTAAGCCTAGATATGAGAGAATGGGTCTGTGTGGTTAGTGTGCACCACATAAAAAAATCCCGCCCCACACACTGCATAATGGGAAAAACCGTAACCATATTTTTGGTTTAAAATAGCATCTCTGCATTGTATTTTTTGTATGGTTTTTATGGCTGTATTCTCAGTTTCTTATTCTCACTTGATAGAATGAAGATATATATTACAGAAATAAAGATCATTTTGATTGGTTTTAGAACTGAAAGTGTACTGAAATTGAGCTCGAAGCAGCAAAAATGTTCAATTTTTGTCGATATTCCAGAGTTCACAAATTACGTCACTCGTCTAATGTGCGTTAAGGAATGCACTGACATTATTTATACATTTATTATTACAGTAACGGAGTTATCTACAAAACAGTAAATCTTCTATTTTTTGTGTGAATAAAAATTCTAAATGGAAAGAAAGCATAATATAAGAGGCCGAGGATATAACTAATGAACAGAGGAAATGTTTCTTTTAGTGTCAGGAATGTCTACATTGCTTATTCTGGACCCCATTTATAAATTGGCAATTTTTTTATTTTGTGTGAAATTGGCCAAATTACTGATTTCTAATCACTTTATTGGGTAATGGATATAGGTAAATAGATGGTTTCTTGTACTCAATCGACAGAATAAAAGGAATACTAGCGAAATAGCTATGAGTTTGGTCGACTGGAACAATGAAATTGGCCCAAAAAAGGATTCTTTATCAATCCATAAGAAAAAATTCTTGGATCAGGGGGGTCTGGACCCTGAAAGGGTTAAAATATGGACATTGTGAGCACTTTTAATTTCTGGGCTTAGGACAGCGGAAGGGTTAAAAACACAGAAAAAATACAGAAAACATCATTGAACGAAATATCAACGAAAGCTTAAGAAAGTGCCATGGTATACAGAGAAACTATGGCACAGCTTTTGTGTATGAGCATCACAAGACACATTAACCCTTACACTGTTGAGACCCCTGCTCACAAACTTGCTCTCAGTGTTGAAGAATTAAAAACAAAAAAAAAATTTTTTTTTTTCTTATGAAATGACGAGAATCTTTTTCCGATGGTAATGACACCAAAAGTATGAAATTTGATGGAAAACTTATGGAATTATGCTCTCGCGAAGTTAGTAGTCTCAGCAATATATATGTATCGGCGATTTTGCCCAATTTGAGCCCTATTTATGGCCAATTCCATTGTTCCAGTCGACCAAACTCATAGCTATTTCGCTAGAACACCACTTGTTCTATCGACAAAAAATAGAATATTTACTATTACACAGACTACTGCATTATTGTAATAATTGTATAAATAATGTCAAACCATTTGTGACTGCGTATTGGACTGGCCAGTTGGACACGTACTAGACGGTGACATCACTTGTTTACTCTTGAACATCAGCAAAAATCGAACATTTCCGCTACTTTGAGCTCAACTGAAAGGTACTTTCCGTCATGAAACCAATCAAAATCATCTCCATTTCTGTAATATATCTTCCATTCTATCAAATGAGACCAAGAAAACGAGAATACAACCATAAATAGCATATGAAAATACACCTCAAAGTCAGCGTTTTAAAGTCAGATTTTTTTTTTTCTCATTATGAACTGCATGCTGCAGAATTTTTTTTATACTATGCACACTGACCATGCAGACCCATTCTCTCATGAGTAGGTCTACCAGCTTTCTCCAAAATTCTAGAATTTTGGTGGATTAATACGGAACCAACACTAGATTGTAAGCCGTATTAATGACAATGACAGCGAAAGGGTTAACATGTGTCGACAATATGTCGGACTAAAATTATAGCACAACAGTACTAGTGTGTTATCTACACCTAAGAAACATATGAAAAATACAACATGATAGACAAAGTGCAAACACAAGCTACAAAATTATTCGCACGGAACATACAGGATGCAGAAAAAAGATCATGGAATTATTTTCTACTACTGTACCATCAACAGTGGTAGAACAACATGTTACAACTAATGTTCAACAGTGGTAGAACAACAATGTTACATCCCATGTTCAACAGTGGTAGAACAACAATGTTACATCCCATGTTCAACAGTGGTAGAACAACAATGTTACAACTGTTCTTCAACAGTGGTAGAACAACAATGTTACAACCAATTTCTTCAACAGTGGAAGAACATGTTACAACCAATGTTCTTCAACAGTGGTAGAACATGTTACAACCAAAGTTCTTCAACAGTGGTAAACAACAATGTGTTACAACCAATGTTCAACAGTGGTAGAACAATGTTACAACCAATGTTCTTCAACAGTGGTACAACAATGTTACAACCAGTGCTCAACAGTGGTAGAATGTAACAACGTTCAACTGTGGTAGAACAACAATGTTACAATTAATGTTCAACAGTGGTAGAACAACAATGTTACAGCCATTGTTCAACAGTGGAAGAACATGTTACAACTAATCTTCAACAGTGGTAGAACGTGTTACAACTAATGTTCTTCAACAGTGGTAGAATGTGTTACAACTAATGTTCTTCAACAGTGGTAGAACAACAATGTTACAATGCTCTTCAGTAGTGGTAGAATAACAATATTACAACCAATGTTCAACAGTGATAAAACAACAATGTTACAACCAATGTTCAACAGTGATAAAACAACAATGTTACAACCAATGTTCAACAGTGGTAGAACGTGTCACAACCAGTGTTGTTCAGTGGTGTTAGAACAACAATGTGTTACAAGAGCAGCTAGTGTTACAACCACAGCAACCAGTTATCAATACCAAGCAACCACCACCACCAGACTCCATCTGGAACTGGCAGGAAGATGCACATTTTGTGACCAATCCTTAACAATATGACGACAGAGTAGAATCCTACCTAAGGAATTTCCATCAGTGCAGTTTCGGTAAGTGGTTAATAAAAATTGTGTTTTAATGGTTATTTTTTCACCAAATTCATTCATAGTGTGTATGCTCATTTTATGCAAGTACTGAGAGCTCATATTTGTTTGGAAGAGATTGGCCAAGAACTATACATTTTATATTTATATTGTTAATGTTCAATTATTAACAATAATTTTTCCCTAAGTTAATTTTAAACCTCGTTTATTAACAATGCACATGATCACTAAGTTTAGAGAGCAAACATTTATTTGGAGAAGACTGATCAAGGACCACAGATTTAAGAGTTAACAACCACAAGTGAATAGAAAGAGGTCTCTACTGAGTGACTGCTGTCTCACAAGACAGAGAGAGTAAGCTAGTGCTGCTGCCTGCTAACCTGCCTCACTCACTCAGCCTCACAATGAGTGAGATGGCTGGTGCAGCTGGTTTCTAGCCTGCCTCACTCACTCAGGCTCACAATAAAGTGGTTGGTACAGCTGGTGCAGCTGGTTGCTCACCAGCATGATGCTGCATCACAGCACAATAAAGTATGATGCTGCAGTGTCAGCTACCAACATAACCCTTAACCCTTCACTGTCCAACCTGAACATCTTTGTTATTGATGCCAGGGTCCCTCATGTAGATCTACATCTTGAATTCAGCTCCTTCAGAGCAGCTGTGAGTGGTAAATTTTGGCCTAGATATGACAGAATGAGCCTGTGGTGTGAATGTGCAGGGTATATAAAAAACATTCCTGCCTGATGAAAGGCATGATAAGTAATGGAAAAATCTGACCCCGTGTTTGGTTTAAAATAGTGACCAAGATGTTTACTATGATGGATTTTGTGGTTTTACTGAATCTTTTATTGTCTCATTTTATAGAATGGAAGACACAATACTGTAAAACTATAGGCTTATTGTTGGTTCCAGAACCACAAGTATGTAGTTTGAAATTGGCCTCAAAATAGAAATTTTTTATTTTTTTTCGACTTTCTTAAGGATGGGTAAGGCCTCCCTACACCCCCAGTCTGCTTTAACTAGATCCAATTCAATTATTGGAATGGCATAAACTATGACTAATCATTCCTGGTTATAATTTTATTATCCGGGAAATAAGGTAAATCTTAAATTTTTTGTGGTGATGAACTCAAAATGGAAGGCCTGGGGATGTGATTAATGAATGGAGGAAATGTTGTTTTAGTGCCTAGAATGTCTAGTGTGTTTAAAACATTTTAGACTCAAAATCCATAATTTTATCTTCTAAAATGGTAAAGAAATATGATGACAAAACATGGAATTACAGAGGCGAAGTTGATGGTCTTGACACAATTTACACATCATAATTTTGCTTAATCTGAGGCCAATTCCACTGTTCAAACTGACCCAATTCTGTCAATGCATTGCAAGAAAGAGCTCGTTCAACCATCAAAGCTGCCATATCAAGTGCTCAGAAGTCAGCAATTTGGCAAATTTTACACAAAATTTAATAAATTCCAATTTAAAAATGAGGAGTCCAGAACAAACATTGTGGACATTCCAGCCACTAAAGCAACCTTTCTTCTGTTCAATAATCACATCTCCAGGCCTCTCCTATATTTCACTTAATCTCCATTTTGAATTTATCATTATACAAAAAAAAAAAATCAAAGCTTTACCCCACTTCTTGGCTTAATAAAATATAACCCCGAATGATTGGTGATGGTTTAGGCCATCCCAGTAAATGAAGCAGACCTAGTAACAACCCATAAAACAGACTGGAGACAAGGGAGTACAGCTCCTGCCCTTTCTCAAGACAATTACCAAAACATGAATGTTTCTCCCATTTTGAGGCCTATTTCAAGCCAATTGACAAGTATGTCCTCTAATCTATTAACTGATACTAAGGAACAGGAAGACGACGTGAAGCTAATGAGAATTCAATCGGATGAGGACTAGGCAGGACTACAAAGGGATATGGATAGGCTGCGAGCCTGGTCCACCAACTGGCTCCAGGAGTTTAACCCCACCAAATGCAAAGTCATGAAATGTCTCAAAATTATTTTAACCCAAACACAAGGTCAGAGGTTAGCTGTTCCCATGAGGCACTGCAGCAAGCAGGAGGATTTTTTTATATTGTGCACACCCACCTGGGCTAAAATTTACCATTCACATTATATTTGAGGATGCTTTGATTAAGAGTATGTACATGCATGCAGGTGTCACTGGCCTCAATAATGTAAATCTACGTGAGAGAGTGAAAGGGTTAAAATGCATTATCAGAGTTGCAGTAGTGCTGCACTACTGCAACTTTGATACTGCATTTTTTTTTTCCTTTAACCCTTAAACTGGCCAAACATAGATCTACGTTTGCTCGCATAGCACTCCAAACGTACATCTACATTTGGACAGTTTAAGGGTTAAAAGGGAAAAAAAAAAAAAAAAAAAAAAAAAAAAAAAAAAAAAAAAAAAAAAAGCCAAATGATATGGTAAAAGAAAATAAAAATTGGGGAACGGGCAAGAAGTAACTTAAGTAGTGCTACCTCCCCACTACCCCTAGTGCAACTTATCCTACATGGACACATGTTGCCAGGTGACTACTTACCTCTGCCAACACACGGATACCTAATCCAGAATCTTTAGCTACACTCTGCACTACACAGAAAGTATATGTATGTGGTGAGTAAGTTGCTCTGTATGACTTCATAAAGCTGACTTCTGAGTGCAACATTACCCAATCAAATGCTTGATGTGCTCTGAATGTTCTAGCAAGGTTTACCTCAAGGATATCTTTAACAAAGCTCAGAGTTAAAAGTACAAACAATAATATTAACATCTAGAAGGTACAAGTAAAACCAGTTAACATATTGTGAAACTATTCTCTCTGTAACTTTATGCAAATGTTTGCAAAGGATGACAGAGTCATAAAGGCATGAAGTAATGAGATCCAGCTCCTGTCATCAGCAGCACAATAATGGCTATAAACACCATCATGTGTACTGACGCAATCAGCTACCACCCTCACCACAGCACTGGAAGTAACACTTGCCACAAGCACTTTCTAGGCAACACACCAAAACTACCTGTCTGCCACACAGTACATGGAAAGATTATTAATGAGCCTGTCAGAGCAGCCAGAATATCTGCCAGCTTGCCAGACAGCACAAACAATACCTATTACCCAACTATCCTTCTAGGTGACCTATTCCCAGGTTTAACGTTACCTAATGTTACATGTTTAAAATGGATAACACAGCTAAGCGTTAAAGTAAAATACATGTTTAGGTTACCCTCACTACTTGCAAGACACAACAGCCAACATTCACAATGAATGCTATTTGATGCAACAATCATGAAGTCTATAAAGATACTTCAACAATGTAAGGCTGACACAATGATGATGATGTATATATGATGATACTTCAACAGTATAAAGCCTCAGCTAAACTTACTTGAGCAGAAGAGTCGAGCTTGGCTTTTTTAGGCTTGCGATTTCCTGCAAATAAATAAGAAATTGACAATTAATATTTGCTAAACAAGTTAGCATCTTCTTATGCACTTGCTGATACATATTAAGGTACTGTATATACCAGTGGTAACACTTAAGCTGAGTGTATACATCATATTATTATAATCATGGCAAGCGCTAAACCCATAGGATTATATAGTGCCAGGGAGGGGGGGGGGGAAATGGAAGGTATTCAGGATTAATTCAGGGAACTGGAGCACAGATCATGTTCCCTAGACCAAGAGCCCCTCACCAGCATCAAGGAATCTCCCTTGAGAAGTATATACATCATAATGTGTATACATGCCAATATACCCAGCATAACACCTGCATGCAATTACTATGGTATATATAAGCTTGGTAATACTTGATCTGAATGTTAAATATTGTGTATATATATCTCATACAAACCTGGAAGCATAACACCAGTGTCCGATTATAGAAGTACAGTGGTGCCTTGACTTACAAGTGCCCCAACTTATGAGTTTTCAGAGTTATGAGCCATCGCTTGGTCGATTTTTTGCTTCGAGTTGCGAGCCAAAATCAAGTTACGAGTGAGCTTCAGATACACCGCCACTCGCAGTAGAGAGGAAATATCAAAAACCTTGATAATAACCAATGTGTAACCTTTCAATTTTGATACCACTGGTAGTGTCATGCTGCCAGAATATTCTATAATGTATGCCCTAAGTAACGAGAAACAATTCTGGAACATGTAATACATGTTCGGCAGGCTGGCTGGTTGGGTGGCCGGCTGGCTGGCTGGTTGGGTGGCCGGCTGGCTGGCTGGTTGGGTGGCCAGCTGGCTGGCTGGTTGGGTGGCCGGCTGGCTGGCTTGCTGCCTGATTTGCTTTGGCTGTCTCTGTCTCCTCCTGTCTGTCTGTATCTATCTCTGTATCTCACAGGTACACAAATACAGTTATACATAATTTAAATTACCTAGGATAACCCAAAAAAGTCCAGACAAAGTGCTGTATACTATGCTTGTAGATATAAGGCATAATAAGCATGACTGGCAAGTATAATACACATTTTCACTTGCTCAGAATTAGAAGTAACAACTGCATTGTGTGTAATACCTTTTGGTTCATGAGTGGCTCTCTGAGACAGAGAGACAAGTAGAGAGACAGGAAGACAGAAACACAGGCAGACAAAGAGAGATAAGCAGAGACAGAGATAAACATAGAGCTAGACAGATAGACAGGCATGCTTATTTGTAATAGTGAAAAATAAATCCAAGGCAGTGCACGATCATCAAATGTCACTCCACGAGTGACATTCCACTGGCAGTGGAGTGATGGACAGACAAACACATAGACAGAAACAAACAGATAGACATGTTTATGTGTAACAGTCAAAAATAAAGCCAAGGCAGTGCACGATCATCAAATGCCAATCCAAGAGTGTCACTCCACTGGCAATGGGGCGGCACTCATCTTACACCATGCTTCAAGGAGTCTCGTATATACTCAAGCATTTCTACCCCTCAAGGGAGGTTCCTTGATGCTGGTGAGAGGCTCTTGATCTAGGGAATTGGATCTATGCTCTAGTTACCTGAATGCCTCCCCCCACATGTGCTGTATAATCCTACAGGTTTAGAGCTCCCCCATGATTATAATAATAATAATCCAGCGTTTCTAAAACATTGCTGGGATCTGGCTAAAAAGGCAAAAATAATTTCTTATTTATACACTTTTATTTAAAAACCCATAACAAAAAAAAATGGGATAGTTTTTTGGGGACTGGAACAGATTAATGGCATTTCGGTTAATTTAAGTGAGGAATATTGATTTGATATACGAGCAAATTAAGTTACGAGCTCAGCCACGGAACAAATTTAACTCTTAAGTCCAGGTACCACTGTATATATAAGCGTTGAAACACTCAACACTCAATCAGAATATTTTCAACATGGTGTATGTACTGCAGATCATATATACCTGGTAAGTATCATGATAATACCACTGAGTAGAGTACCTACATATGCACAAACTTTTATTTTTAATGTTTTTTATTCTGGAGTGTGTCACATTCTAAGTACAAGAGAGCATTCCCCAATCTTACAGAGAACTACAACACTTGCCTTCCTGACTTTTTTACTCATAACCTGGTGGGAGAGCCAGTGACCCCACAAGTGGACAAAATGTAAAACAGTGTATGCTGTTATTATAACCACGTTTTTCTAAAGGGGAGTATTACCAAGTTACACAGGAAACATAGACACTACTATTCATGAGTTGGGTCAACGATAAGTGACAATCTTAGTATGTATCTTGCCGTTGCTGCTGCCTGGGCGAGGTTACAGGATAGCAGGTGGTGTAGCAGAAATTTGGATAAACACGAATGCACTCTGATTCTCCTTTATATTGTCACTGGTGTGGATGAAAGCAGTTGCATGCACTTTTTTGACCTTATATCATCCTTGTGTAGTGTAACCTGGTATTTGTCGAAGGCCACGTATCATACGCACTGTTGATGTGAAGCATTTTACACACACGCACACACACACACACACACACACTTGTGTTGTAAGACGTGTCTTGAGATTACTACACAGAGCCATCACATCTTGTGATGTGATGGCTCTGTGTAGTAGTGTAATGTCTGGACAGTAGTAACTACTATGAAGAAAGTTGCATTTCGTGATTTCCATTAAGAGTCTTTAACAGATTCTGTATCAGCAACACAGGTAGCAGTGCTACAGTAAATACTGCATAGAGAAGATGGCCCATGATCTCAAAACAAGAACATAAACGAGTGTAGCACACACAATCTGTGTGCACTACATATGAACACCTATGACTGGTAATAAGAGCATAAAACCAACTAAATGAAGATTACAGAATCATAATAAAATGAATGTAAGCCACCATCTTCCAAACCTACAATACTATGGAATGCAATAAACAAGACACTTATGCAACAACTGGGTATCTTTATTCTGGAAACATTTCACTAGCCAGTGGCTTCTTCAGTCTGATGCACAGAAAGGTGGAAGATAAGGAAGAGTTTGAGGTAATCAGTCCCTCAGCCTGGAGTTGGTGTGTTCAGTTCATCAGTCTTGCGAAGTTGACAAATGATAAAAGTACAGCATATTCCATGAATATGACGCACTTTTATCATTTATCAACTTGTCAGTTTTCTAAACCATTTATTCAAACTGTAGAAGACAATCATTCACATTATCATGGGGGAGCACTAAACCCATATGAATTATATAGTGCCTGGTGGGGGGAGGGATGGAAGGTATTCAGGCTTGATTCAGGGAACTGGAGCACAAATCCAATTCACTGGATCAAGATCCTTTCACCAGCATCAAGGAACCTCCCTTGAGGGGGCAATCATTCACAGCTACAAAATCTCCGAGTCACATTCTTCAACATTACGTAGTTACACTTGACCTCTCCCATGCAGTCACATGATGCCACTCTTAATAAGTAATAGTTCACATATTTTCTTTATAATTTGATAAAGCTTCCCTTTAGCAAAACATTGTTATAAAAAAGCTAACACAGCTTTGTCTCTCTTCTTCAGCTTGTAAGCTAACTTAAGTGTTCCTGGCTTCTAACTTTAAAACTACAGTGTTCCTCACTTTTAACTTAAAAAGTATTTGTGTTCCCAGCCTAACAATTTACAAACTAGTGTTCCCAGCCTAACAATTTACAAACTACAGGCCTCCCTCAACATTCGCGAGGGTTAGGGGATCAAGACCCTTGCGAATGTTGAAAAATCATGAATGTTTGGTGTCTCAATATATTGTAGGGAAATCTGATACACTACTGCTTTCTTAACCTATTGAACCATGAACAATCATAAAACACATGAAAACATTGTAAAATACTATGTATTGTATATACATTCATACTCCTTCCACTCAAATATTTGTCCAATCTCTTTTTAAAACTACCCAAGTTCCAATCGAAGCTAAAATATTGGAGAGTTTCAAATTTAGGTTGAACATAAGAACATAAGAAAAGAGGATAACTGCAGCAGGCCTGTTGGCCCATACTAGGCAGGTCCTTTACAATCCATCCCACTAACAAAACATTTGCCCAAGAAATAAGCTCTGATAACTATCCACTTACAGAAGACCCCCGGTTCGCGAAGTCATCGGTAACCGATAAATCCGGTATCCGAAGCGTTATATCACATAAAATTTGCCTCGGTTCCCGTTACAAAACCCAGTATGCGATACGATTCGTACGAGATGTGTCCAGTGCTTACAAGCCAGCCAGTGTGCGCGCATCTAAGGATACATTCGGTACATTCTATATTATCCATATTATCACTGTTTTTGGTGCTTTTTTCTGCAAAATAAGTCACCATGGGCCCCATGAAAGCTTCTAGTGCCAACCCATCGAGACCAAGGGTGCTAATGATTATTGAAATTAAGGAAATGTGTGCAAAGTGGCTTCAAGTGCAAACCTTTTTTGATGAAAATCACCCTGACACAGCTACTGCAAGCCGTGTTGGCAACCTGTACACTGACAATGTTGTGAACCACTTTAGGAAAGTCATAAAGCAACGAGAGGTACAGGCCTCTATGGACAGATATGTTGTGCGATGTAAGTCCAGTGACTCTCAAGCTGGTCCTAGTGGCATTAAAAGAAGAAGGGACATATCCCCGGAAAAGGACTTGCTACCTCAAGTCCTAATGGAAGGGGATTCTCCTTCTAAACACTAACGCCTTTCCCCTCCTCCCATCCCATCAATCATCACCAGATTTTCATTAAAGGTAAGTATCAATTATTCTATTGTTATTATTGTTATTGTAATTATTATATTGCATTAAACTTAATATATCATGTGGTAAAAGTTTTTTTTTCATACTTTTGGGTATCTTGCACGGATTAATTTGATTTCCATTATTTCTTATGGGGAAAATTGATTAGCTTTCCGATAATTTTGGTTTACGATGAGCTCTCAGGAACGGATTAATATCGTGGACCAGGGGTCCACTGTACAGTGGACCCTCACCTAACGATATTAATTGGTACCCGAGAACGAATATCGTTAGGCGAGTTTTTTAGCGTTAGCCGAGGCAAAAGTTAACGTTAAAATGTATCGGTAGGCGAATTTAATGTTATGCGATGCGTTCATTAGGCGAGGGTCCACTGTACAGTGGACCCTCGACCAGCGATGGCATCGATTAACGATAAATCTGGCTAGCAATACATTTTATCGCAAAAATTTTGCCTCGATTAGCGCTAAAATACTCGACCAACACTATTCGTTCCGTCTGAGACGCGTCCACTTCTGGCCAGTGTTTACAAGCCAGCCAGCCACCTCGGTCGCTTCCAAGCATACAATCGGAACATTTCTTATTATCACAGCCTTTTTAGTGATTGCACCTGCAAAATAAGTCACCATGGGCCCCAAGAAAGCTTCTAGTGCCAACCCTACAGCAAAAAGGGTGAGAATTACTATGGATATGAAGAAAGAGATCATTGCTAAGTATGAAAGTGGAGTGCGTGTCTCCGAGCTGGCCAGGTTGTACACAAAACCCCAATCAACCATCGCTACTATTGTGGCCAAGAAAACGGCAATCAAGGAAGCTGTTCTTGCCAAAGGTGCAACTATGTTTTCGAAACTGAGATCGCAAGTGATAGAAGACGTTGAGAGACTGTTACTGGTATGGATAAACGAAAAACAGATAGCAGGAGATAGCATCTCTCAAGCGATCATATGTGAAAAGGCTAGGAAGTTGCATGACGATTTAATTAGAAAAATGCCAGCAACTAGTGGTGATGTGAGTGAATTTAAGGCCAGCAAAGGTTGGTTTGAGAGATTTAAGAATCGTAGTGGCATACATAGTGTGATAAGGCTGCCAGTTTGAACCAAAAAGCAGCTGAAAAACATGTGCAGGAATTCAAGTAGTACATAGACTGTGAAGGACTGAAACCTGAACAAGTGTTTAATGGTGACACTGACAATGTTGTGAAACACTTTAGGAATGTCATAAAGGAATGGGAGGTACAGGCCCCTATGGGCAGATATGTTGTGCGACAGAGGTCCAGTGACTCTCAAGCTGGTCCTAGTGGCATTAAAAGAAGAATGGAAGTAACCCCAAAAAAGGACTTGCCACCTCAAGTCCTAATGGAAGGGGATTCCCCTTCTAAACACTAAGACCATCAACACACTCCCCTCTTCCCATCCCATCAATCATCACCAGATCTTCAATAAAGGTAAGTGTCATGTAACTGTGCATGTCTTCTTCAGTTTGTGTGTATTAAAATTAATCTTTCATGTGTTAAAAATTTTTTTTTCAATACTTTTGGGTGTCTTGCACGGATTAATTTGATTTCCATTATTTCTTATGGGGAAAATTAACTTGACTAACGATTATTTTGACTAACGATGAGCTCTCAGGAATGGATTAATAGCGTTAGTCGAGGGTCCACTGTATTTGCAAGTCTCACTCAAATCCAACCCCTCTCACTCATGTATTTATCCAACCTATACATGTATTTGAAACTACCCAAGGTTTTAGCCTCATTAACCCAACTAGGTAGACTGTTCCACTCATCAACTACCCTATTTCCAAACCAATACTTTCCTACATCCCATCTAAATCTAAACTTGTCCAATTTGAATCCATTACTGTGAGTTCTCTCCTGGAGAGATATCCTCAAGACCTTACTAATATCCCCTTCATTAAGTTCCTTGACAATGTGAGTAGTCACGAAAGAGCTTGGAATTTCACCTGTACTTAGCTCAGTGAGGACGTGCCGAGTGTGCTCTCTATGGACTGAACCAAGATGCCCTCCATCGAGCAACTTTACCAACAGCTTAACCCTTTGAAGGTCGACAGGCCCTCTCCGAAACTCGTTCTCAGGGTCGGCCAAATTTAAAAAAAAAAATAATAATTTTCTCTTATGAAAAGATAGAGAAACTTTTCCCGATCATAAGGACACCAAAAGTTTGAAATTTGATGGAAAACTTACGGAATTATGCTCTCGCGAATTTAGCGGTCTCGGCAATGTTTACGCATCGGCGATTTTGCCCACTTTGAGCCCCATTTTCGGCCAATTCCACTGTACTAGTCGACAAAAAACATGAATATTTCGCTAGAGCTCCATTTTTCCTATCGAATGGGTGCAAGAAACCACCCATTTATGAAATTCAACTATCCAGTACAGTGGTCAGAATTTAGCAATTTTGCCAATTTCACACAAATTTCAAAAGATGCAAATTTCCGAATAGGGTCCAGAATAAACAAGAAAGACATTCCTGGCACTAAAATAACATTTCCTCTGGTCATTAGTCACGTCTCAAGGCCTGTCTTATATTCTTTTACTTTCCTCTCTGAATTTTTCTCACAAAAAAGATAAGATTTACTGTTATGCAGACTACTGCATTAGTGTAAAAAATGGTATAAATATTATTGGCGCACTTGTGAAAGAATATTAGACTCGCCAGTTGACATGTATTGGACGCTTGGCACGATTTGTTTACTTTTGAAATTTGGAAAAATCGAACATTTCTGCTACTTTGAGCTCAATTTCATGGTACCTTTCATTGTAAAACCAGTCAATATCATCTCAATTTCTGTAATATGTCTTCCATTCTATAAAATGAGACCACAAAAACTAGAATACAACAATAAATACCATACGAAAATACAGTGCAAAGTCGCTGTTTTATTCCAAAAAAACGGTCAAAGTTTTTTTTTTCTCATTATTCACTGTGTGCTGCATGATTTTTTTTAGACTGCGCACATTGACCACATAGACCCATTCTTTCATATGAAGGCCTACCAGCTTTCTCCCACTAGATTTGAGGGCGCTAGAATTTAGGTGTACTAGTACATCAAAAACCTTGGGTCGTAAGCCGTATTAGTACGTCCGAAACCCTCAAAGGGTTAAGGAAGAATTGAGGATGACGAAGATGGAGATTCGGCGACTGACCAAGGAAAACAAGAAGATTCGTAGTAGTCCTCCTGTTTTGAGTCCTCAGGTCAAGAAGGGAAACTGGTCAGTGGCTGGACAGCATGGAACGAAGATGACGATCAAGAAGACGTATGGAAAGGCAGAAACGATGAAGAAGAAAGAGATGCTGTGGAAACTACTGTGGAAACATCTAATGCATTCTCCGTGCTACCCGATGAATGTGAGTCGACTACTGGGAACGTCACGACGAACGACACCAAGAAAGGTAAGAATATTGTTTTTGTTGGGGATAGCCAAGTTAGGTACATGGATAAGGCATTCTACTTGAAGGACACGAGTAGGAGACAGAAGGTTTGCTTTCCTGGGGCTGGGATGGAGGATATTGTTAGCCGTCTGGATGACATCGTGAGAGATAATGGGAGCAATCCTATTATCTGTCTCAGTGCTGGAGGCAATGATGTTGGCAGAAGTAGGAGTGAGGACCTGATTAGCAGGTATAGGTCAGCAATAGAAATAATTAGGAGGAAGGGTGGGAACCCTATCATATGTGGTATTTTGCCAAGGAGAGGAGTTGGAAATGAATGGTTGTCCAGGGCAATCGGTGTCAATTGCTGGCTGGACAAATACTGTAAGGAAAATGCAGTAACATTCATTGACAACTGGGACCTCTTCTATGGCAGAAATGACATGTATGCCAGGGATGGGGTTCACTTATCTAGGTCTGGGGTGGGGACACTGGCAACTGCAGCGGAGGGAGCTGTTAGGACTTTAAACTAGGAATAGTTAGTGGTATGGGTTTTGGCAGGAAAACAGTGAAGTCCCAGTGTAGTAATATTATGAGTTCTAGGGGAACTAGTAATAAGCAGAACGAGGTAGATATTGAAAAGCCAGTGACACTAGGTGATAAGGACAGTAATAGGTTTAGTAGAAAAACAGAATTGAGCAGGAAGGGTAAAGAGAAAGGAGAATCTTTCAATGTATATTATGCTAATAGCCATAGTGCTAGGAATAAGATGGACAAATTGAGATTAGTTGCTAGCGCAGGTAACATTGATATTTTTGCCATAACTGAGACGTGATTTAATTCAAAAATTCGGGACATGCCTGCGGAATGTCACATTTAGGGTTTTAAATTGTTCCAAGTAGATAGAAGTACCGGGAAGAGGGGTGGGGTGGCATTGTAACTCCGAGATCGCTTGAACTGTTGCATAAAAATGGGTATTAAGTCTGAAGTAACACATACAGAATCTGTTTGGATAGAATTTTCAGAGGGGAATGAAAAATTTATTTTAGGTGTGATATACCGTCCTCCAAACTTAGATAGGGACCAAGGGAGACTACTATGGGAGGAAATTGTTAAGGCCACACGGCACGATAATGTAGTAATTCTTTAGTAGTAATTCTTTAGTCATATTGATTGGAATTTTTTGACTGGGAATTTAGAATCATACGACTTCTCAGAAGCAGTTCAGAATTGTTTTTTGAAGCAGTTTGTGACAGAACCTACAAGGGGAAATAACCTGCTTGACTTAGTTCTGGCAAACAATGAATCCCTTGTTAATAATTTAGAAATTTCAGAGGAACTCGGTGCTAGCGACCACAAATCAATCACATTTAGCATTGAATGGAAGTATGATAGTAGGGATAACTCAGTAACAGTCCCAGATTTTCACTTGGCAGATTACGATGGGCTTAGAGAACACTTATCATCTGCTGACTGGGGTAACGAAGAGAGGTATCAATATGACAGTTTTCTGAACACTATACATGCTGCTCAAAGAACGTTTATCCCGAATAAAGAAATTAGATCAAATAGAAATGGCCCAAAATGCATTAATAATAGGCTGAAATATCTACTAGGGCATAAGAAGGGAATTTATAGGTGTATCAAAAGAGGTGAGGGCCATCTTATGAATCAGTATATTGACATTAAGAGGGACATTAAAAAGTGGATAAGAAAAGCTAAAAGGGACTATGAAATTAAAGTTGCTAGGGATTTGAAAACTAACCCAAAAAGTTTTTTCCAGGTCTATAGAACAAAAGTTAGAGTTAAGATAGGTCCCCTTAAAAATAACTATGGGCATCTTACTGAAAAAGAGAATGAAATGTGCTCGATTTTAAATAATTATTTTCTCTCGGTTTTTAAACATGAAGTCACTAACAATATTCCAGTAATTAATTTTTATAGTGGGCCTGAAGAAGATAAATTATGTAACATCACAGTCACTAATGAAATGGTTGTGAACCAGATAGACTGACTGAAGCAAAATAAGTCGCCGGGTCCTGATGAGCTTTTGTCTAGGGTTCTTAACCCTTTCATGGTCTGTCCCATAGATCTACGGCTTCACGTTGAGTGTCCAAACCATAGATCTACGCCAAAATTCTAGTGCAGTCAAATTTAGCGCGAAAGCGCTCATAGACCTACATGTGAGAGAACGGGTCTGCGTGGTGGGTGTGCGCCATAAACAAAAAATCTACGCGCCCGCATAGCATTGTGGGAACGCCAGCTCAGTTACCCTTGTTCACCATGCCTCGTCGCAAGTCAGCTCTCACTCCCCGGAAAATTGGGACTCTCCTCTTCCTATCTGATAGTTCTGACACTGATGGAAGTGGAAATGAAGACGAATTCTATAGCTTTGATCAGTTAGTGACCGAAAGGAATGACCAGGATATCGATAATAGTGCAGAAAGTCCTGACGATCCTCAACCTTCTACCTCTGGTGTGGGCACTCGTGACTCACGGTCGGTTGTGCCTCAACGCAAGAGGAAACTAATATTTTCGCGTGGCCAGGCCTCTGACTTCAGTAATGATGATGATAGTGACGTGGATTGCGATTTTATTGCGCTTGACGATCAATCGAGTATTGATAGTGAGGAATCATATTCACCAGTGAAGCGTCGGTATGTTCGCCGCCGCATGCGCTCGGGTAGTGTACCCTATGCCGTGCCCAGGGGATGGAGCACATCCCGGAGTACATCCCGTGGCCCTACACAAGGTTTAGATAGTGATAGTGAGGATGATGTGGCTACACTTGGCATGGATAGACCACAGGCATCAGTAGATGGTGGTAGTGGTGATGGTAGTGGCACCGCCACGCGTGACTCACCAGCCCAGGCTGGGACCCACGCTGCTAACTCGTCAGTTCAAGGACAAAGCGGAGCATCAGCCACCAGCCCACCACAACCACCCGCACAACCAGCCTATGATGTCCAGTATCCACCAGCAAACCGTATCTGGGATTGGCAGCAAAATCCGAATTTTGTTCCCAAACCCCACCACTTTGACGACTCTCAAAGTGGAATTCTACCTACTTGTCCCCTTGGAACCACGGCCAATGAACTGGAATTCTTTGAATTATTCTTTGACCAGCCATTGATGGAAACTATTGTCAGGGAAAGTAATAAGTATTTTGAGTACAACATGGCAAATACAATCATATCACCACAGTCAAGACTACACAGGTGGAAAGAGATGACTGTTGCAGAAATGTATTTGCTTTTTGCAACAATAATGCTTATGCCTCATGTCTATAAGCATAATATAAAAGCATACTGGTCCACAGATCGGCTAATTTCTACCCCGGTCTTCAGTGAAATCATACCAGTGAACAGGTTTATCTTACTCTTACGTATGTTGCACTTCTCTGACAAAACCAGGCCTGACAGAAGTGAGACACGTTATACAAGATTAGAAATGTTTTCATGTATCTCAAACAAAAGTTCAGCATATACTTTTATCCATTCAAGAATCTTGTAATTGACGAGTCTTTGATTTTGTTCAAAGGTAGACTGTCATTCAAGCAGTATATACCGAGCAAGAGGAAACGCTTTGGTATAAAACTGTTTGTACTCTGTGACTGTGACAGTGGCCTGGTGTTGGATATTGTTGTATACACGGGAAGTAAAACATTGAAAGATACCAAGATGCTATTGGGTATCTCAGGTGACGTAGTGAGAAACATGATGGCACCTTATCTTGGTAAGGGGCATACATTATATACCGACAACTGGTACACAAGCCCATTACTCAGTGATTTCATGCGAGTGAACAAGACAGATGTGTGTGGCACAGTGCGTTCTAATCATAAACATATGCCCAGGCTCAACGCAGGTGCTCGTGGTGATGACGTGCAGGTGTTTACTGCCAATGACATCATGGCATTACGGTGGCATGACAAACGAGATGTCACATTGTTGACAACCATTCACCGTAATGAAATACAAGACAGTGGCAAAGTTGATCGAGTGACTAATGAACGTATTCAAAAACCAGTGACAGTGATTGATTATACACAAAACATGCGCTTGGTTGAGAAATGTGACATGCAGATTGGTTTTGTCGATTGTGCTTGTAAGAGTTACAAGTGGTACATGAAACTTTTCTTCCATCTCATGGACATTTCAATGCTCAATGCATATATTTTTTTTTTTTTTTTATTATCACACTGGCCGATTCCCACCAAGGCAGGGTGGCCCGAAAAAGAAAAACTTTCACCATCATTCACTCCATCACTGTCTTGCCAGAAGGGTGCTTTACACTACAGTTTTTAAACTGCAACATTAACACCCCTCCTTCAGAGTGCAGGCACTGTACTTCCCATCTCCAGGACTCAAGTCCGGCCTGCCGGTTTCCCTGAATCCCTTCATAAATGTTACTTTGCTCACACTCCAACAGCACGTCAAGTATTAAAAACCATTTGTCTCCATTCACTCCTATCAAACACGCTCACGCATGCCTGCTGGAAGTCCAAGCCCCTCGCACACAAAACCTCCTTTACCCCCTCCCTCCAACCCTTCCTAGGCCGACCCCTACCCCGCCTTCCTTCCACTACAGACTGATACACTCTTGAAGTCATTCTGTTTCGCTCCATTCTCTCTACATGTCCGAACCACCTCAACAACCCTTCCTCAGCCCTCTGGACAACAGTTTTGGTAATCCCGCACCTCCTCCTAACTTCCAAACTACGAATTCTCTGCATTATATTCACACCACACATTGCCCTCAGACATGACATCTCCACTGCCTCCAGCCTTCTCCTCGCTGCAACATTCATCACCCACGCTTCACACCCATATAAGAGCGTTGGTAAAACTATACTCTCATACATTCCCCTCTTTGCCTCCAAGGACAAAGTTCTTTGTCTCCACAGACTCCTAAGTGCACCACTCACTCTTTTTCCCTCATCAATTCTATGATTCACCTCATCTTTCATAGACCCATCCGCTGACACGTCCACTCCCAAATATCTGAATACGTTCACCTCCTCCATACTCTCTCCCTCCAATCTGATATTCAATCTTTCATCACCTAATCTTTTTGTTATCCTCATAACCTTACTCTTTCCTGTATTCACCTTTAATTTTCTTCTTTTGCACACCCTACCAAATTCATCCACCAATCTCTGCAACTTCTCTTCAGAATCTCCCAAGAGCACAGTGTCATCAGCAAAGAGCAGCTGTGACAACTCCCACTTTGTGTGTGATTCTTTATCTTTTAACTCCACGCCTCTTGCCAAGACCCTCGCATTTACTTCTCTTACAACCCCATCTATAAATATATTAAACAACCACGGTGACATCACACATCCTTGTCTAAGGCCTACTTTTACTGGGAAAAAATTTCCCTCTTTCCTACATACTCTAACTTGAGCCTCACTATCCTCGTAAAAACTCTTCACTGCTTTCAGTAACCTACCTCCTACACCATACACTTGCAACATCTGCCACATTGCCCCCCTATCCACCCTGTCATACGCCTTTTCCAAATCCATAAATGCCACAAAGACCTCTTTAGCCTTATCTAAATACTGTTCACTTATATGTTTCACTGTAAACACCTGGTCCACACACCCCCTACCTTTCCTAAAGCCTCCTTGTTCATCTGCTATCCTATTCTCCGTCTTACTCTTAATTCTTTCAATTATAACTCTACCATACACCTTACCAGGTACACTCAACAGACTTATCCCCCTATAATTTTTGCACTCTCTTTTATCCCCTTTGCCTTTATACAAAGGAACTATGCATGCTCTCTGCCAATCCCTAGGTACCTTACCCTCTTCCATACATTTATTAAATAATTGCACCAACCACTCCAAAACTATATCCCCACCTGCTTTTAACATTTCTATCTTTATCCCATCAATCCCGGCTGCCTTACCCCCTTTCATTTTACCTACTGCCTCACGAACTTCCCCCACACTCACAACTGGCTCTTCCTCACTCCTACAAGATGTTATTCCTCCTTGCCCTATACACGAAATCACAGCTTCCCTATCTTCATCAACATTTAACAATTCCTCAAAATATTCCCTCCATCTTCCCAATACCTCTAACTCTCCATTTAATAACTCTCCTCTCCTATTTTTAACTGACAAATCCATTTGTTCTCTAGGCTTTCTTAACTTGTTAATCTCACTCCAAAACTTTTTCTTATTTTCAACAAAATTTGTTGATAACATCTCACCCACTCTCTCATTTGCTCTCTTTTTACATTGCTTCACCACTCTCTTAACTTCTCTCTTTTTCTCCATATACTCTTCCCTCCTTGCATCACTTCTACTTTGTAAAAACTTCTCATATGCTAACTTTTTCTCCCTTACTACTCTCTTTACATCATCATTCCACCAATCGCTCCTCTTCCCTCCTGCACCCACATTCCTGTAACCACAAACTTCTGCTGAACACTCTAACACTACATTTTTAAACCTAGCCCATACCTCTTCGACCCCATTGCCTATGCTCTCATTAGCCCATCTATCCTCCAATAGCTGTTTATATCTTACCCTAACTGCCTCCTCTTTTAGTTTATAAACCTTCACCTCTCTCTTCCCTGATGCTTCTATTCTCCTTGTATCCCATCTACTGGCAACAGACCACCGTATGGTGAATTTTGTTTGTCTGTTGTCAGACAACTCATAATGAAGTACCAGGTAAGAACACCTGGTATACAATAAAGTCCTCGAATTACTCAGGATATACCCAAGCGTTTGAGGAGGGAAGGTGATCATTTCATAATACAGCTTCCTTCAATTCAGAAGAAATTTGCTCAGAAGAGATGCATTGTCTGTGCACAAACAAAACGACGGCAACAAAGATGCAAAGACACTTGGTTTATGTGTGAGGAATGTAAGGTGCCTCTGTGTATGGTGCCTTGTTTCAAGGAGATCCACAAGCTCCAGCAGTTCTAAAACCATGTCCAGTGATTGTAAATATGTAAATATATGATAGAACATTAGTATTATACAAGATTTGTGCATGTTTATTGTAATAAACAACAGTGGTAAACAATAATATGATAATAACTTCAGTGCGGTTATTGTGTTCAATACAGTGGACCCCCGGTTAACGATTTTAATCCGTGCAAGAGGGCTCATCGTTATGCGAAATAATAGTTATGCGAATGAATTTTCCCCATAAGAAATAATGGAAATAAAATTAATCCGTGCAAGACGCCCAAAAGTATGAAAAAAATTTTTTTTTACCACATGAAATGTTAATTTTAATACACACAAACTGAAAAAGGCATGCACAATTACATGACACTTACTTTTATTGAAGATCTGGTGATGATTGATGGGATGGGAGGAGGGGAGAGCATTATCTTCTTACTGTTTAGAAGGGGAATCCCCTTCCATTAGGACTTGAGGTAGCAAGTCCTTTTCTGGGGTTACTTCCCTTCTTCTTTTAATGCCACTAGGACCAGCTTGAGAGTCACTGGACCTCTGTCGCACAACAAATCTGTCCATAGAGCTCTGTACCTCCCGTTCCTTCAAGACTTTCCTAAAATGGGCCATAACATTGTCATTGAAATAGTCACAAGCACGGCTTGCAACAGCTGTGTCAGGGTGATTTTCATCTATAAAGGTTTGCAGTTCAACCCACTCTGCACACATTTCCTTAATCTTTGAAGTAGGCACAATGGATTCCACAACTGGCATAGGCTTCTCAGGGTTAGCCCCAAACCCTTCAAAATCTTTCTTAATTTCCATACTAATTCTCACCCTTTTTACCACAGGGTTGGCACTAGAAGCTTTCTTGGGGCCCATGGTCACTTATTTTCCAGAAACAGCACCGAAAATACTGTAATAATACGAAATATTCCGAGTGTATGCTTGGATGTTACCGCGGAGGCTGGCTGGTAAACAATGGGACGGAGCGGCACATGTGAGGCTGGCTGAGGGCACATTGGACGCGTCTCGGACGAAAATCGGTATGCGGGTTTTTAATCGGTATGCGCGGCAAAAATTTTGCGATAAAAGTAATCGTTATGCGGAAAAATCGCTATGCGATGCCATCGTTATGCGGGGGTCCACTGTACAGTGAGTTTATATATATACATTATTGGTCTCTCAGGCCCCAAATGTTAGTAGGAAAAGAAAAAATTGGAAAAGAAAAGAAAAAACTATAAAAACCGCTAAATAAAGTAATGAGTGTATGTGGAATTCGTCAATGTTGCCACCACCACATCATTTTGGACAAACTTCTTGGCACTGTATCTCGGTAAGTAATGATCAGAATTTTTTTTTTTTGTCTTATTACCTTCACAAAAAATATGCTCTTTAATTCTGTAAGAAAAAATAATTTTTTTTTTTTTTCAAAATTTCTTGGACACTGGAGCACCACTTCAGATTTTGGCCTTGGACCCTGAAGGGGTTAAGGAATGCAAAATGGAACTCTGTAAACCATTAACTAATATTTTTAATTTATCTCTTCAAACAGGTGTAGTGTCTGATATGTGGAAGATGGCTAATGTAACTCCTATTTTTAAAGCAGGGGACAAGTCGTTTCTGTCAAATTACCGTCCAATGAGCCTGACCTCAATTGTAGGCAAATTACTAGTCAATTATAGCTGAGATTATAAGAAGCCATCTCGATAAGCATAGCTTGATTAATGATACTCAGCATGGATTCACGAGAGGCCATTCTTGTCTAACTAATTTATTAACTTTCTTCAGTAAAGCTTTTGAGGCTGTTGATCACGATAAAGAATTTGATATTATTTACTTAGATTTTAGTAAGGCTTTTGATAGAGTTCCACACCAAAGACTGTTAAAGAAAGTGGCAGCTCATGGCATTGGGGGAAAAGTGCTCTTGTGGAACGAGTCATGGCTCACAGACAGGAAGCAGTGTGTGTCCATAAATGGGGTTAAATCCGAGTGGGGATCTGTAACAAGTGGCGTTCCACAGGGATCAGTCTTGGGCCCGTTGTTGTTTATAATATATATCAATGATCTTGATGAGGGAATTACTAGTGAAATGAGCAAATTCGCCGATGACACAAAGATAGGTAAGATAATTGATTCAAACGTAGATATAAGGGAACTTCAGGAGGATTTAGACAAACTCAATACCTATTCAGCAAAGTGGCAGATGCAGTTCAATGTAGATAAATGCAAGGTTCTGAAGCTCGGGAGTGTCCATAACCCTAGCACTTAAAAGTTAAATAATGTAGAACTTAGCCATACAGATTGTGAAAAGGACTTGGGGGTTATGGTGAGCAGTAACCTTAAACTAAGACAGCAGTGCCTAAGCGTACATAATAGGGCAAATAGATTATTGGGATTTATATCAAGAAGTGTAAGCAACAGAAGTCAAGAGATTATACTGCAGCTTTATACATCATTAGTAAGGCCTCACCTAGATTATGCAGCTCAGTTCTGGTCTCCATATTACAGAATGGACATAAATTCGTTAGAAAACATTCAGCGTAGAATGACTAAATTAATACATAGCATTAGAAATCTTCCTTATGAAGAAAGATTGAAGACTCTTAAATTACATTCACTTGTTAGACGAAGAATGAGGGGAGACATGATAGAAGTGTACAAGTGGAAGATGGGTATTAATAAGGTCTTGAGGATATCTCTCCAAGAGAGAACCTGCAGTAATGGATTTAAATTAGACAAGTTTAGATTTAGAAAGGACATAGGAAAGTATTGGTTTGGAAATAGGGTAGCTGATGAGTGGAACAGTCTACCTAGTTGGGTTATTGAGGCTAGGATTTTAGGTAGCTTCAAATTTAGGTTGGATAAATATAAGAGTGGGAGGGGTTGGATTTGAATGGGACTTGCAAATGAGTGGATATAGTTATCAGATCTTATTTCTTGGGGAGCACTGAAAACTGGGTTGGGCAAATGTTTTGTTAGTGGGATAGATTATAAAAGACCTGCCTAGTATGGGCCAACAGGCCTGCTGCAGTGTTCCTGCTTTCTTATGTTCTGCAGTGTTCCTCCTTTCTTATGTTCTTATTTCTTGGGTAGCATTGAAAATTGGGGTGGGCAAATATTCTGCTAGTAGGATGAATTGTGAAGGACCTGCCTAATATGGGCCAACAGGCCTACTGAATATCAAAATGGCATACAATACCAACAGGTTGGTAGGTAAGACACATGGGCAACAGTTGGGCAACTTTATTCCGAAACATTTCGCCTACACAGTAGGCTTCTTCAGTCGAGTACAGAAAAGTTGATAGAAGCAGAAGAGACTTGAAGACGATGTAATCAGTCCATCACCCTTGAAGTTTTGAGGTGGTCAGTCCCTCAGTCTGGAGAAGAGTATTGTTCCATAGTCTGAAACAATATGAAGGCGAAGTGACAGGATGGAGCCTTATATACCACCAGGAGGTGAGATGTAGGCCACTGGTAGAGGTAAGAATGTAGTCGTTGGGAGGTCACGTCCCTCTCAAATCCAGCCATTCTTTGATAATTCTATTTACTCACATGCAGGTCCCACTCAAATCCAACCCCCTCACTCATGTATTTATCCAACCTAAATTTGAAACTACCCAAGGTTTTAGCATAGATAGGACCTTGGGTAAAGAGATGGGGACTATTGTGGCAGGCTTCCTTATAAAGAGCATTGTGATGGGGAATTGAGACCGTTTCTTCATATTTACAGAGTTTTGAAGGGATTATTCCTCTATCAATGTCCTCAACATAAATATGATTTGGCGGTTGGGAATTCGCGAATGTGTGAAGCCCATGAAAGTTGAAAACACGAATGTTGAGGGAGACCTGTAGTGTTCCAAGGCTAACAATTTACAAACTAGTGTTCCCAGCCTAACAATTTACAAACTAATGTTCCCAGTCTAACAATTTACAAACTAGTGCTCCCAGCCTAACAATATACAAACTACTTGTGTTCTTGATTTACAGTTTACAAATTTCTCGGCTTGTTAACATACAAATGCATTTTTTTTTTTCAATTTACAAAAAAAAATTATTTTTAGAATTTCAACTCAGAAAAGTTTCACTTTTCTCTCTCTCTATTTTAATTCAGAAAAAGTGCTTCATTTTTGGTTTTAAAACTATATTGTTTCAGGTATTTTAATTTAAAAAACATTTCACATATGATTTGAAAAGATAGAGAATCTTTTCCCGATCATGACACCAAAAGTATGAAATTTGATGGAAAACTTACGGAATTATGCTCTCGCGAAGTTAGTGGTTTCAACGATGTTAACGCATCGGCGATTTTGCCCACTTTGAGCCCTATTTCCAGCCAATTTCAGTGTACTAGTCGAGAAAATTCATAACTATTTTGCTAGAACTCCATTTTTTCTATCGAATGAGTACAAGAAACCACCCATTTACCGATTTCAACTATCCAATAAAGTGGTCAGAATTTAGCAATTTTGCTAATTTCACACAAATTTCAAAAGATGCCAATTTCCAAATTGGGTCCAGAATAAACAAGACATTCCTGGCACTAAAATAACATTTCCTCTGTTCATTAGTCATGTCCCCAGCCTCTCTCACATTCTTTTTCTTTCCACTTTGAATTTTTATTCTCGCAAAAAAAAGATTTACTGTATGCAGAATACTGCATTAGTGTAGAAATGGTATAAATAATATCAGCGCACTTGTGAAAGAATATTAGACTCGCCAGTTGATGTGTGTTGGACGCATAGCATGATTTGTTTACTTTTGAACTTTGGTAAAAATCGAACATTTCTGCTACTTTGAGCTCAATTTCAAGGTACTTTTCATTGTAAAACCAGTCAAAATCATCTCAATTTCTGTAATATGTCCCCCATTCTATAAAATGAGACCAGGAAAACTAGAATACAACAATAAATACCATACAAAAATACAGTGCAAAGTCGCTGTTTTAATCCTGCAGCACGCAGTGCTGCAGGATTTTTTTTATACTGCGCACACTGACCACATAGACCCATTCTTTCTTATGTAGGCCTACCAGCTTTCTCTCACTAGATTTGAGGGCGCTACAATTTAGGTGTACTAGTACGTCTGAAATCCTGAAAGGGTTAACTCTTTCAGGGTTTCCGACATACTATTGGTTTCACAAGGAAAAGTACCTTGAAATTGAACTCAAAGTAGCAGAAATGTTTGATTTTTGCCAAAATTCAAAAGTAAACAAATCATGCCATGCGTCCAATACACGTCACCTGGCGAGTCTAATATTCTTTCGCAAGTGCACTGATATTATTTATACCACTTCTACACTAATGCAGTAGTCTGCATAACAGTAAATCTTCTATTTTTTGTGAGAATAAAAATTCAACGCAGAAAGCAAAAGAAATGTAAGAGAGGCTGGGGATGTGACTAACGAACAGAGAACTTGTTATTTTAGTGCCAGGAATGTCATTCTTGTTTATTTTGGACCCTATTTGGAAATTGGCAACTTCTGAAATTTGTGTGAAATTGGCAAAATTGCTAATTTCTGACCACTTTATTGGATAGTTGAAATCGGTAAATGGGTGGTTTCTTGTATTCAATCGATAGAAAAAATGGAGTTCTAGCAAAAAAGTTATGATTTTTGTCGAATAGTACACTGGAATTGGCCGAAAACAGGGCTCAAAGTTGGCGAAATCGCTGCTGCGTAAACACTGTCGAAACCGCTAACTTTGCGAGAGCATAATTCTGTAAGTTTTCCATCAAATTTCATACTTGTGGTGTCATTATGATCGGAAAAAGATTCTCTATGTTTTCATAAGAAAAAATAATTGTTTTATCCGAAAAATTTTCGACCCTGAGAATAAGTTTAGGAGAGCGCCTCTCGACCCTGAAAGGGTTAATATAAAGCTTCACTCCTGGCAGTTAATATAAAGCTTCACTTCTGGCTGTTAACAAAGCTTCTCTTCTGGCTGTTAACAAAGCTTCACTTCTGGCTGTTAACAAAGCTTCACTTCTGGCTCTTAACAAAGCTTCACTTCTGGCTCTTAACAAAAGCTTCACTTTTGGCTGTTATCATAAAGCTTCACTTCTGGCTGTTAACAAAGGTTCATTTCTGGCTGTTAACAAAGCTTCACTTCTGGCTAGCAAAGTTCCACATCTGGCTGTTAACAAAGCTTCACTTCTGGATGGTAACAAAGCTTCACTTCTGGCTGTTAAAGCTTCACTTCTGGATGGTAACAAAGCTTCACTTCTGGCTGTTAACAAAGCTTCACTTTTGGCTATTAACAAAGCTTCACTTCTGGCTGTTAAAGCTTCACTTCTGGCTGTTAACAAAGCTGCACTTTTGGCTATTAACAAAGCTTCACTTCTGGGTGTTACCATATAGCTTCACTTTAGGCTGTTAGCAAAGCTTAATTTCTGGCTGTTAACAAAGTTTCACTTCTGGCTGTTAACAAAGCTTCACTTCTGGCTGTTAACAAAGCTTCACTTCTGGCTGTTAGCAAAGCTTCACTTCTGGCTGTTAACAAAGCTTCACTTCTGGCCGTTAACAAAGCTTCACTTCTGGCTGTTAACAAAGCTTCACTTCTGGCTGTTAACAAAGCTTCACTTCTGGCTGTTAACAAAGCTTCACTTCTGGCTGTTAACAAAGCTTCACTTCTGGCTGTTAACAAAGCTTCACTTCTGGCTGTTAGCAAAGCTTCACTTCTGGCTGTTAACAAAGCTTCACTTCTGGCTGTTAACAAAGCTTCACTTCTGGCTGTTAACAAAGCTTCACTTCTGGCTGTTAACAAAGCTTCACTTCTGGCTGTTAACAAAGCTTCACTTCTGGCTGTTAACAAAGCTTCACTTCTGGCCGTTAACAAAGCTTCACTTCTGGCTGTTAACAAAGCTTCACTTCTGGCTGTTAACAAAGCTTCACTTCTGGCTGTTAACAAAGCTTCACTTCTGGATGTTAGCAAAGCTTCACTTCTGGCTGTTAACAAAGCTTCACTTCTGGCTGTTAACAAAGCTTCACTTCTGGCTGTTAACAAAGCTTCACTTCTGGCTGTTAACAAAGCTTCACTTCTGGCTGTTAACAAAGCTTCACTTCTGGCTGTTAACAAAGCTTCACTTCTGGCTGTTAACAAAGCTTCACTTCTGGCTGTTAGCAAAGCTTCACTTCTGGCTGTTAACAAAGCTTCACTTCTGGCTGTTAGCAAAGCTTCACTTCTGGCTGTTAACAAAGCTTCACTTCTGGCTGTTAACAAAGCTTCACTTCTGGCTGTTAACAAAGCTTCACTTCTGGCTGTTAACAAAGCTTCACTTCTGGCTGCTAACAAAGCTTCACTTCTGGTAATAATTAACAAAGCTTCACTTCTGGCTGTTAACAAAGTTTCACTTCTGGTAATAATTAACAAAGCTTCATTTCTAGGTTAAAAAAAACACTGGTTTTAGTTTTCAATTTACAGAGTTGCATTTCTAGTATTAACAACATACATAGTAGTTATATATCTGTTTTTTTTTTTTTAACTTAAGAGTTGTGTTGTTGGTTTTCCAACTAAGAGAAAGAATGGCATTAATGGTTTTTCAGCTAAAAAAGAGAGTTGCATTTTCACCTTTAAACTTACAAAGATTTTCATCCAAGATAGAATACAACAGAAAGATGGATGATGCTTGACATGTACTACTACTGCTGCAGCCATTATAAAACCTTAACTGGTTGCAATGTGATGTACATACGTACGTGCGTGTGCATGTGTGCGCTCGCTCACCTAGTTATGGTTGCAGGGGTCAAGTCACAGCTCCTAGCCCTGCCTTTTCACTGGTCTCTACTAGGTCTCACTTCCTGCTCCATGAGCTGTATCATACCTCTTCTTAAAGCTATGTATGAATCCTGCCTCCACTACATCATATCCCAGAGTATTCCACTTCCTGGCAACTCAGTGACTGAAGAACTACTTTCTAACATCCCTGTGATCCATCTGAGTATTCAACATCTAACTGTGACCCCTTGTTACTGTGTCCTATCTCTGGAACATCCTGTCTCTCTCCACATATCAACTCCTCTCAGTATTTTATGTCATTATCATATCCCCCCATCTCTCCTGTCCTCCCGAGTCATCAGGTCGATTTCCCTTAACCTCTCCTTGTAGAGCATGCCCCTTAGCTCTGAGACTAGTCATGTTGCAAACCTTTGCAATTTCTCTAATTTCCTTACATGCTTGGCTAGATGAGGGTTCCAAACTGGTGCTGCATACTCCAATGTAGGCCTGACATATACGGTGTATAGGTTCCTGAACAATTCCTTATTGAGATGTCAGAAAGTTCTTCTTAGGTTTCCTAGGTGCCCATATGCTGCAGCAGTTATTTGGTTTATGTGCACCTCAGGAGATGTGCCTGGTGTTATACTCACCCCAAGATCCTTTTCCTTAAGTGAGGTTTGTAGTCTCTGACCTCCCCCTCCCCCCTAGACTGTACTCTGTGGTCTTCTTTGCCCTTCCCCAATTTTCATGACTTTGCACTTGGTGGGGTTGAACTCCAAAAGCCAGTTTCTGGACCAGGCCTGCAGCCTGTCCAGATTCCTCTGTAGTTCCACCAGATCCTCGTCTGACTGAATTCTTCTCATCAATTTCACATCATCTGCTAACAGGGACACTTCTGAGTCTATTCCTTCCATCATGCTGTTCATATATACCAGAAACAGCACTGGTCCTAGGACTGACCCCTGCAGAACCCCGCTTGTTACAGGCGGCCACTCAGACACCTCATCATGTACCATCACTCACTGTCTTCCTGACAGGTATTCCCTGATCTATTGCAGTGCCTTCCCTGTTATACCTGCCTGGTCCTCCAGCTTATGCACTAATCTCTTGTGGGGAACTGTGTCAAAAGCTTTCTTACAGTCCAAGAAAATGCAATCTACCCACCCCTCTCTCTTTGTCTTACTGCTGTCATCCTGTTATAGAATTCCAGTAGGTTTGTGACACAGGACTTCCCATCCCTGAAACTGTGCTGGTTGTCATTCGTAAGCTCATTCCTTTATAGGTGCTCCACCACTTTTCCCCTGATAATTTTCTCCATGACTTTACATACATGTCAGTGACACTGGTCTGTAGTTTAGTGCTTCATGTCTGTCTCCTTTTTTAAAAATTGCGACTACATTTGGTGTCTTTCATAGCTCAGATAGTCGCCCTGTTTTGATAGATGTGCTGAAGATTGTTGTTAGTGGTACACAGAGCATCTCTGCTCCCTCTCTCAGGACCCATGGAGAGATGCTATCTGGCCCCATCGCCAGATAACATCTAGCTCGCTTAGCAGCCTCTTCACTTCCTCCTTGGTTGTATGTATTGTCCAACACTTGGTGTACCCCACCTCTTCGTTTTTCCTGAGTCCCTTCTGTCTCATCTGTGAACACTTCTTTGAATTTTGTGTACGTGCGTGTGCATGTGTGTGCATGCGTGCATGTGCGTGTGACTTCTGACGTTTGTAATTCAGAATCTCCCATTTATGTGAAGCTCTTAACCTGTTTTTGCTATTCAGTGCCAGTAGTACAGATTGGGATTTTGTCAGCTATGAGACATTTGCTTGTCAAATATACCACAACATCCCAAGATAAAAGAAAAATATATGCATATAACTTAAATGCATTTTATGACACACATACTGGTCCCTCAAGTTAAGACATTAACCCATTTAGAAGATGCATTGCATTACCAAAATATGGTAACTCAAACACCAATATACGTACATGGTTTTATGGTAATTTGTTCCAAGATGCCAAAACACTCCCAACCTTCACTTGTATCCTTTGGTATTTCAACAATGTGATTTTCTGAGTGATAAACAAGCATAGGCTACAGCCTGAAATCCCCATAGGCAGCACTGGCTGACTGGCTGGCAGGTAGGTAGGTAGGTAGGTAAGCACGGAGGAAGGCAGACTGGGAGGGAGACATATTGGTAAGGGATTGAAGTCTTAATAATTGCACTCTTCTTGGTTTTGTCCACTAGTCCAAGTCTGTGTTTGGTACACCATGGTCACCCTCCCTTCCCCCCACTACCATTCCTCCCACTTACCTTTTTCCTAACTCCACTGAAGACCTTTCCATCAGCCTGTCTTGTGTCTGAGTTGAAGTTCTACACACACCGCCGACCATCATACATGCAATGCATCTCAAATTTTTCATCGCAACTCATAACTTAATTTCTTTATGAGGGCAAATGATAACTCAAAATTATTGCAACTCCAGCCCACCATAACTCAAGGGACCACTGTAATTCAAATTTATGGTACTGGTGAGAGGTAATGGTTGCTCCAGTTAGGGAGTTGTAGTTAAGTGGGTGGTAGAGTGAGAAAGTTTACAATATATTGTATAGTTCATTGCTTTTTGTGCAGCATGGTAGTGTAGTGATGTTAGACACCAACACACCTTCCTTAACAAGAGGAAAGTTGTTAGATCTGAATACCACTTTAATGTGGAACAATAAGACACTTGTGGAATCTTTATTGAGAAAACAAGCCAATGGCTAGTGAAATGCTTCCTCAATAGAGATTCCCAAATGTTGCACAACTGTCTCATTCTTTAACTTGTCAGTTTTCTAAACCATTTACATCACACCTAATGTGGTAGATCTCTCAGTGCTCTTGGCAATAAAAACAAATACAAAACACAAATAAGGACACTCAAGGTAAAATTAAATAAACTCAGCCCAGGAAGGGTTGTGGCATGTTAGGAATGTTATTAAAGTTTGCATTGTACAACTGTGTTGTAAAACCTGTATCAATGGTGTTGACATAAGGAACAAGAGGTACGGTATACTGCTGTAATGGTGACACACAAGGAGCAAAAAGTAGGGTATGCTGTAATGGTGACACACAAAGAATAAGAGGTAGGGTATACTGCTGTAATTTATGGTGACACACAAGGAATAAGAGGTAGGGTATACTGTTGTAATGGTGACACCACAAGGAATAAGAGGTAGGGTATACTGTTATGATGGTGACAGAAGAGGAGGAGGAAAATTTCAATGTTTCACTATGGACTTTCACCAGTAGAATGAAGAAGACTCCTTTTCCACTTGGTGACCAGCTGCCACAAGAATCAGTGATTATGGAACTGGTGACCAGCTGCCACAAGAATCAGTGGTTATGGAACTGGTGACCAGCTGCCACAAGAATCAGTGGTTATGGAACTGGTGACCAGCTGCCACAAGAATCAGTGGTTATGGAACTGGTGACCAGCTGCCACAAGAATCAGTGGTTATGGAACTGGTGACCAGCTGCCACAAGAATCAGTGGTTACAGAACTGGTGACCAGTTGCCACAAGAATCAGTGGTTATGGAACTGGTGACCAGCTGCCACAAGAATCAGTGGTTATGGAACTGGTGACCAGCTGCCACAAGAATCAGTGGTTATGGAACTGGTGACCAGCTGCCACAAGAATCAGTGGTTATGGAACTAGTGACCAGCTGCCACAAGAATCAGTGGTTATGGAACTGGTGACCAGCTGCCACAAGAATCAGTGGTTATGGAACCAAACATGGAGCAGATAACTTCACTTATCTACAATAAAAAAAACAGAATACATGAAGTCAGTACACTTGGGCACAAGTTTATAATCTCTCTCAGTTATGTCTTGTGTTCTAGCAGCGCCTACAGCAGTATATCAATAAATGCCATGACTCCTAGTCATGTCATTATATATATTCATTTAATTAGTTACTGCTATTGCAGTCTTAGGTTTAGGCTTGCCTGAAATGCTCTGCATAACTAGGAGCTCTCTGTATGCACAACTAAATGTCACCCATCTCTATGCAAACACTATCATGCTGAAATAAAAAATTTATTATTTTTATATACATTCTGCCAAGTAATGTCTACTGGCACTGATGGCCCAGTGCACAATTATTCTACAATGAAAGTGAGATGTCTACTTGTGTGATCCATTGACCCACCTCTCCCTAAAACAATTAACACTGCAGCATTACAACATAACTACTCATCACCAGTGATGAGTAGTTATGTTGTGCACTGCCATCACACTTGGTGTTTTCCACTGTTATACATGGGTGTGCATTAATTACCTAGATTTGTAAACATTTATTTTAAATAGGTGGAAGCAAAAAACCCATAGGGGTTATATAGTGCCAGAGAAATGAGAGACATTCAAGATTTGATCAAGATTAAGTCCAGTTGCTTGGATCAAGAGCCCCTCGCTGGTATCAAAGCCCAAACCCCTGAAGAGACAAGTGTTATTGTGGCTCTGATGGATGGACCACTGTGAAATATTCTACAAAATAAAAACCAAGATTCACTGCACTCAGTCACTTCAGTTTTTCTGAACAAACATAATTTTTTTTAAACTTTTATTTTACTGCCAATCACAAGACAGAAGATGTAACATTAATGCTGCAACGTCTTTATTTTCTCCAATAACTACTACTGTTTACATGGAATATTGTATGAAACCTCAATAATCCAGCAGCCTTCGTGGCAGAGCAATTTATAGATAGTGGATTTTTTAGACTCTTAACCCCCAGACAATGTAAAAAGTTCTTGACATGCCAGTATGTTATAGCTGTCAGCATCCACGATGTACTAGTATGCATAATTCATAATACCCTCAAATTTCCCACAAGATTCAAATTTTAGCCTAGACAGAAGAGAATGGGTGTCAGTGGTGTGTGTTCGTATAATAAAAAAAAAAAAATATCGACTCGTGCAATGCCTTGTGGGCATATTTAACCCTTGACCCTAAGCTTGGGATAAAATAACAAATTTGGGGCATTTTTTTATATTTTTTCCTACTTGCTGTGTTATGTTGCCACTAGACAGAAAGGAAACTATATTAATGGGGCTGAGAAGATTTTGGTAGGGCTAGGGCCTCACAAGGGCTGCAACAGGTGTCAAAATGGTAAAAAGCTGATTCTGGAAATTTTCCTGCAGAAAGGTAGGGGCCCCCTGTCTGTTTTATGGGATGCAGGTCTAAACCACAATCAAGTGTTTTTGGTTATGGTTTATTTGTCAAGAAAGAGGAATAAGCATCTTTTCTTTTTTTTAATGATAGCTTCAAAATGGAGAGCAAGTGTTATAAAGGAGAGGCCTGGGAATGTGATCAATAAACAGAAGGAAGGTTGCTTTAGTTGCTGGAATGCCTACAGTGCTCAGTTTGGACTGCTTTAAAATTGGACCCTTTTGAAAGTGTAAAACTGGATAAATTGCCAACTTCTGAGTGCTTAATTGGGTGAATGGGGAGTTACTTGTGATCAGAAAACATGTTGGCAAAACTGCCAAAAACTTGGTAAAAAAACAGGTGTCAAAGTGTGTAATATCAATGTTCCGTGAAGCTCTCCAACTCTCGAATTTGTTTGAGTAAATCCATAAATATTACATAAGATTATAAGTTTTGTCATTACCTATAGAAAAAATCTATAAATTTAGAAAACATCTTTTTTTTTTCAAACTTGTGGAGATAGAAGGGGCTTTCACTTTGAAGGATGTAGACAGTACAGTGGTTAAAATATTTACAAAGCAAAAAAACACGTGCAGTTGAAGTTCACTTACAATGTTCATAAAGGTTACAAATAATTTATTAACACAATATTTATTGAAATACAAGATAAATGCTGGAGCCATAGGGATGGTCAGACAAGTGATGGTTGAGGGTGCAGAGTAATGAAGTATCTTAGAGGATACATAAAACTTTACACAATGTTTATATAGAACAAAAAGACACAATACCTTGACTGGAACAATACACAAATAACCGGCACATAGGAGAAGCTTACCACAACGTTTTGGTCCGACTTGGACCACTGGACCCTTGTGGGCCCTTAGCTCTCCTGCAGTACTGCTCTTTCTTAGCCCCTGACTCCACTACTACCACTTCCTTTCCAACTACCTTTGGCTCCTACCTTCACTCTTTCCTCCCTTTTCTCTCCCCCTTTCTATTCTTGTCCTACTAACCACTCTCCCTGTTACACTACCACTACTTCTACTACTACTTCCACTACCAGCCTTACCTCTTCTACTTCTCCCACCTCTCTTGTCCTGTCCCTGCCAGCTGGCCTATATATACTGGCTGCTCCTCTTCTTTCTGTTAGTGTGACTTTGTAAATGGTCCAAGTCGGACCTAAACGTCATCATAAGCTCCTCTCTCCTATGTGCAGGTTATGTATGTATGATGTTTATATCTGACACTTGTTTGGCCAATGGCATGTAACTGTACCTTCTTCAGCATGCTTGTAACTACACCTCTTTCAGCATGCTGGTAAATGTACCTCCTTCAGCATGCTTGTAACTACACCTCCTTCAGCATGCTTGTAGCTACACCTCCTTCAGCATGCTTGTAGCTACACCTCCTTCAACATGCTTGTAACTACACCTCTTTCAGCATGCTTGTAAATGTACCTCCTTCACCATGCTTGTAACTACACCTTCAGCATGCTTGTAAATGTACCTCCTTCAGAATGCTTGTAACTACACCTCCTTCGTATACATCACTAGTGAGGCCTCATTTAGATTATGCTGCTCAGTTTTGGTCCCCTTACTACAGGATGGATATAGACTCATTAGAGAACATACAGAGAAGAATGACTAAAATGATTTACTGTGTAAGGAACCTCCCGTATGAAGATAGACTTAAAGCCTTAAATCTCCACTCTCTGGAGAGGCGTAGAATGAGGGGAGATATCATTGAAGTGTATAAGTGGATGACGGGCATAAACAAGGGAGATATTAACCCTTTCTGGGTCCGTCCCGAAGATCTACGGCTTTACGTTCAGGGTCCACACCGTAGATCTACGCCAAAATTCTAGCGGCGTCAAATTTAGCGGGAGAAGGCTGGTAGGCCTACATCTGAGAGAATGGGTCTGGGTGGTCAGTGTGCACACCATAGAAAAAATCTGGACACCCACATGGCATTGTGGGAACGCCGGCAAAGTAGCTTTGTTCATAGTGCCTGGCGGCAAGATGCTCTCACTCCGGGCGAATTCTGACTCTCCTCTTCACAACTTACAGTTCTAAGACTGATGGAAGTGGAGCTGAAGACGAATTCTATGGTTTTGAACCATATGGTACCATTGTGCCATATGGTACAATGGTACCATATAGTACAATGGTGCCATGTCATACAATGGTATATGGTACAATGGTATCATATGGTAGAGTGGTACCATATGGTACAATGTACCATATAGTACATTGTACCATATGGTACATTATACCATATGGTACAGGGTACAGGGACCCTAATGGAAACAAGTCTGACTTTTTTGGGTTATCCTAGGTTCTCCAAACATATGCTGCTAAGTATGATATTCTATGTAACTTTATTTGTGTATAACTAAATAAACTTACTTATGATGCCACATGCACTTGAGTAAGTTTATTGAGGTGTACAGAAATACAATTACATAGATTATCATACATAGCAGCATACGTATAAAATCCTAGGATAACCCAAAAAAGTCAGGGTGACTTTATTTCCATAGTTATCCCTATATCTGTACCATATGGTGTCCTGTACTGTATGGTACCCTGTACCATATGTTATCCTGTACTGCATGGTACCCTATACCATATAGTACAATGTACCATATGGTACCCTGTAACATATGATACCATGTACCACATGGTCAATAGGTGTTGGTGGCATGAGACACCAGCCAAGACTGAGTGGCGACACAAGCTAGCTACTGACTCTGCAGTTTCCGAGACAAAGTGCTTTGTCATTCCCATCATGGAAAGCGTCAAGTTCCTGTACACTTGTAAATATATAATAGAACATTACTAATATACAACATTTTTGCATATTTTTGTTATAAACAACTATTGTAAACAAAATAATAATGAAAATATTAGTGTGTTTATTGTGTTAAATACAACAGTACCATATGGTACAATGAACCATATGGTATCATTGTACCATATGGTACAATGTACCATATGGTACCATTGCATCATATGGTACCATTACACCATATGGTACCATTGTATGATACCATTGTACCAAATGGTGCCATTGTACCATATGGTACCATTGTATCATATGGTACCATTGTATCATGTGCCATTGTACCATATTGTACCATATGGTACCATTGTATTATATGGTGCCATTGTATCACATGGTGCCATGGTACCATATGGTACTATTGCACCCAATGGCACCATTGTACCATATGGTACTGTTGTATTCAACACAATAACCACACTAATATTTTCATAATTTTTACAATAAACTTGTACACAAGTTTTGTAAGCAATATAATGGTAAACAAATTAGTGCAGTTATTGTGTTGAATACAATGAGTGTACACTTATACAATATACATTATACTGGTCTCACAGGCCACAAATGTTATTAGAAAAAGAAAAAAGTATAAAAAACATAAAATAAAAAAATGGGATTTTGCTGAAGTCACTGATGTTGCCGCCACCCGGTCATTTTGGGTCAACTTTCCGCCGCAGTATCTCGGTAAGTACTGATCAGAAATTTTTTTTTGTCTTATTACCTTCACAAAAATACACTCTTTAATTCTGTAAGGAAAAAAAAATTTTTTTTTTTTTTTCAAAATTTCTTGGGCACTGGAGCACCACTTCAGATCTTGGCCTTGGACCCTGAAGGGGTTAATAAAGTACTGAGGGTGTCGAACCAGGTAAGAACCAGAAATAATGGATTTAAGTTGGATAAATTTAAATTTAGAAAGGACATAGGTAAGTACTGGTTTTCTAACAGAGTTGTAGATGCGTGGAACAGTCTTCCCAGTGGGGTGATAGAGGCTAGGACCTTAGGTAGCTTTAAGAAGAGACTGGAGAAATATATGAGTGGGAGGGGCTGGGTTTGATTGGTGTCATTGGGTATGGGAGTTATTTCTTGGATAGCTTAAGGTAGAGGTCATTTTGATAAAGACCTGCTTCGCATGGGATAGTAGGCCTTCTGCAGTGTTCCTCCATTCTTATGTTCTTATGTTCAGCATGCTTGTAACTACACCTCTTTCAGCATGCTTGTAAATGTACCTCCTTCAGCATGCTTGTAACTACACCTCCTTCAGCATGCTTGTAAATGTACCTCCTTCAGCATGCTTGTAACTACACCTCCTTCAGCATGCTTGTAACTACACCTCCTTCAGCACGCTTGTAACTACTCCTTTAGCATGCTTGTAACTATACCTACTTCAGCATGCTTGTACCTACACCTCAAGCATACTTGTAACTACACTTCCTTCAGCATGCCTGTAACTACACCTCAAGCGTACAGTGGTACCTCGGGATACAAACTTATTTCGCTCCAGAAGGCTGTTCAAGTGCTGATACCAAACGAATTTGTTCCCATAAGGAATAATGTAAATTTGATTAATCCATTTCAGACCCCCAAAAATACACTTATAAAAGCACTTACATAAATACACTTACATAACTGCTCGCGTTTTGAGCTGTTCGTATCATGAGGTACCACTGTACTTGTAACTACACCTCCTTCAGCATGCCTGTATTTGCTTCTCCTTCAGCATGCTTGTAACTACACCTCCTTCAGTATGCCTGTATTTGTTTCTCCTTCAGCATGCTTGTAACTACACCTCCTTCAGCATGCCTGTATTTGTTTCTCCTTCAGCATGCTTGTAACTACACCTCCTTCAGCATGCCTGTATTTGCTTCTCCTTCAGTATGCCTGTAACTACATCTCCTTCAGTATGCCTGTAACTACAACTCCTTCAGCATGCTTGTAACTACAAATCCTTCAACATGCTTGTAACTACAACTCCTTCAGCATGCTTGTAACTACACCTCCTTCAGCATGCTTGTAACTACAAATCCTTCAGCATGCTTGTAACTACAAATCCTTCAGCATGCTTGAAACTACAAATTCTTCAGCATGCTTGTAACTACAAATCCTTCAGCATGCTTGTAACTACAAATCCTTCAGCATGCTTGAAACTACAAATCCTTCAGCATGGTTGTAACTACAACTTCTTCAGCATGCTTGTAACTACACCACCTTCAGCATGCTTGTAACTACAACTCCTTCAGCATGCTTGTAACTACAACTCCTTCAGCATGCTTGTAACTACAACTTCTTCAGCATGCTTGTAACTACACCACCTTCAGCATGCTTGTAACTACACCACCTTCAGCATGCTTGTAACTACAACTCCTTCAGCATGCTTGTAACTACACCTCCTTCAGCATGCTTGTAACTACACCTCCTTCAGCATGCTTGTAACTACAACTCCTTCAGCATGCTTGTAACTACAACTCCTTCAGCATGCTTGTAACTACAACTTCTTCAGCATGCTTGTAACTACACCACCTTCAGCATGCTTGTAACTACAACTCCTTCAGCATGCTTGTAACTACACCTCCTTCAGCATGCTTGTAACTACAACTCCTTCAGCATGCTTGTAACTACACCTCCTTCAGCATGCTTGTAACTACAACTCCTTCAGCATGGTTGTAACTACACCTCCTTCAGCATGCTTGTAACTACACCTCCTTCAGCATGCTTGTAACTACACCTCCTTCAGCATGCTTGTAACTACAACTCCTTCAGCATGCTTGTAACTACACCTCCTTCAGCATGCTTGTAACTACACCTCCTTCAGCATGCTTGTAACTACAACTCCTTCAGTATGCTTGTAACTACACCTCCTTTAGCATGCTTGTAACTATACCTACTTCAGCATGCTTGTAACTACAACTCCTTCAGCATGCTTGTAACTACACCTCCTTCAGCATGCTTGTAACTACACCTCCTTCAGCATGCTTGTAACTACAACTCCTTCAGCATGCTTGTAACTACACCTCCTTCAGCATGCTTGTAACTACAACTCCTTCAGCATGCTTGTAATTATAAAAAAGAAGCACTAAAGCTACAAGGGTCATACAGTGCAGCAGGGCAGGGAAGACTACAGGGGTATTGGGTAGCAAGAGGGAGAGGTATTATGAGTAGGGTCATACACTGCAGTGAGGCAGGGGAAAGTGTAGGGGTATAGGGTAGCAAGAGGGAGAGGTAGAAATGGCTGTGAGGAATGCTAGAGGTATCATCATCAAAGTTTGTGAACTAAATTAGTTGGTGTCAAAAAGTCAATGAGAGTGTCTGTATTAAAGGAGGGTCCATCAGCAAGGAAGGAAAATAAAGTAAGGGCAGTAGAGCGATGACAATGTCAGAGGTAAATTCTGCGTGTTCGTTGATAGACTGGGCAGTCCAACAGAATATAGCTAACGACTGGGCAGTCCAACAGAATATAGCTAACAGAAACTGGAACCTGACAATTCTCACAAAGTGGAACAGGGGACCTCTCCATGAGATACCCGTGAGTAAGATGAGTGTGTCCAATGCGAAGACGGGAGAGTGCAGTCTCCCAACCACAACAGTTATGACAAGACGACAGCCAGAAGCCTATACTGTATGTACAGTACTTGGTTTAATAGAATGTAAAGTATGTAGCAGATCAGACCAACATTGTTGCCAACATTTGTGAAGGTGGGTAGAAATTACAGCAAAATAGTCTGTGAATGGAACACCTCTATATGAAACTGGGAGGTCATGTACTGCTGACCACGCAGCAGTGTCTGCCTGTTCATTGCCCTGTACGTCAACATAACCAGGGACCCAACAAAACACAATATCTTTCCGCTTGCTAGAGATACGGTATAACCAAAGTTGGATACCAAGAACCAGGGGATGAGCTGAATCAAATTTTCTTATAGTCTGCAAAGCACTAAGGGTCAACATGCTTTTAACTGCACCTCTTTCACTGTGCTTGCCAGTTTTATAACCAAAATAAAGTGCTGTACCCCACTGAAGCATAACCAAATACCCCACTAAAGTATAACAAAATACAATGCTGTACCCATCTCAAGTAATGAAAGACTATCTCCAGACTAAAGACACTGGAAGATACAAGAAATTCAAGAAAAAATAATTTAAAAAATGAAACCGAACTCAAAAGAATCCTGGAAAATGGAGTTAACATCTTTCAAGAACACATGATAAAAACTGGTCATTTTAATATGTTAGATGTTGATATAGACAGGGTTGTTGATGCTGATAATATAGGTAGGGTTCTTGATGTTAAAGGGTTCCACATGGCAGGGAAGAGGCACAACTAAACAAAGGAGGAAAGAGCAATATGTGAAAGGTTCCTAATAAGATATTATGAACTGGACAGAGTGCAATAAAGGATTGTAAATGGTATGGTGATACCGGCACACTGTGGGAAAGGTATTGTGATACCGACACACTGTGGGAAAGGTATGGTGATACTGACACTATGGGAAAGGTATGGTGATAACACACTGTGGGAAAGGACACTTGTGTACAGTTCCATTATTATTATTATTATTATTATTATTATTATCAAAAAGAAGTGCTAAGCCACAAGGGCTGTACAGTTCCATTACATTTAGTAATGGAAAATTATGGGGATTTGTGATTATGTCAGGTTCAGTACATATGATCAAGTGAGTAGTCAGTTGTAATGAAAAAACTAGGTCTCCCCTCCACTCCTGTCATTTAGTGGACTGTTGAACAGTGATATATACTGGGCTTAAAAAGTTCTGCACATTTCTTTTTGTCATTGTGTGTGAACTTTCAGCAGTTAAAAAAAAAAATAGGAAAGTGTGCTGTTAAGATAGTTTAGTATATTAAAGAAATGTCTAAATACCCGTATCACCAATGTTTAAGTAGGTGCTGTACTATATAAAGAACATTAAAAATGAACAATAATTAGCATCTCTTCTAACCACAAAGGAGGAGAGGTTTTCAAACTTTTCCACAGGAACCTGATGAGGTGCAGTGTGGCACGGTGAGAGAGACTGAGAGGAGATGTTTGATCAAATACTATCAACTGGCAGCTCACACAGCCACAGTGGGGAAACAAGGCCACATTTTAATCATGCACTCTTCTAACTGATTTGGTGAGCTCTCCTACATTTTCAGGTCTAGTTTAATTGTGTCTGTTATATTTTACTTAACTAAGTAAAACATAGCAAAACATGGCATACTAGTATGCATAATTCACAGCCTAGACAAGAAAGAACAGGTAGCTTTAACCCTTTGACTGTTTCGGTCATATATATACGTCTTACGAGCCCATGTGTTTGACGTATACATACTCAAAAATTCTAGTGGCTTCAAATCAAGCAGGAGAAAGCTGGTAGGCCCACATGCGAGAGAGTGGGTCTCTGTGGTCAGTGTGTGCAGTATAAAAAAAATCCTGCAGCAAGCAGTGCATAACGAGAAAAAAAACAGTGTAATTTTGGATTAAAACGCCAACTTTGAGGTGTATTTTCATTACCTCCCTTCTTTGTTTTTTAATACCACTAGGACCAGCTTGAGAGTCATTGGACCCCTGTTGTACCAAAAATCTGTTCAGAGAGCTATGTTTCTGGCATGTCTAAGATTTCCCTAAAATGGGACACAACATTGTCATTGTAAAAGTCACCAGCACGGCTTGCAACAGCTGTGTCAGGGTGATGTTCATCCATAAAGGCTTGCACCTTTGTCCACATTGCACAAATGTCCTTAATCACTGAAGAAGGCAACTTCCTCCATCTCTCTCCCCGCTCCTCTGAAGCAATTTCCTCAGCTGTGGTCTGCTGCTGTTGCAGATGAAGCTCTTGCAGCTCATCAGTGGTTAGCTCTTCATTGTCATCCTCCACCAACTCTTCCACATCCTTGCCACTAACCTCCAACCCCATGGACTTCCCTAATGACACAATAGATTCCACAACTGGTATAGGCTCCTCAGGTTTACCCAGAACTCTCTTAAAGTCAATTCAGTTTCTGAAGTCACTTCAAAGCACTTTTGAAACACTGCTTTGGTGTACAGTTTTTGAAATTTGAAACGACCTGCTGGTCCATGGGCTGGAGGAGAGGAGTGGGGCAAAAATTTCACTTTGATGAAACTAAACTCCCCCACAATTTGCTCTTGCAAGTCTGGAGGATGAGCAGGAGCATTGTCTAATACCAGGAGGCACTTGAGTTCCAATTTATTTTCCAGGAGGTATTTTTTCACACTGGGGCCAAACACTTGATAGAACCAATCGAGGAAAATATCCCAAGTGACCCATGCCTTACTGTTTGCCTTCCACATCACACACAAATTAGGCTTGATGACACTGTTTTTCTTGAACACTCTGAGATTTTCAGAGTGATACACCAGTAAAGGCTTCACTTTGCAATCCCCACTAGCATAACTACAAAATATGAGAGTTAGCCTGTCTTTCATAGGCTTGTGTCCTGGGAATGCCTTTTCCTCCTGAGTAATGTAGGTCCTGTTTGGCATTTTCTTCCAAAACAAGCCTGTTTCATCACAACTGTACCCCTTTCATCACAATTGTACCCCTTAAAGTACTGCACATATTTTTAAGCCGCTTTTTTGTCAGAACTGGCAGCCTCACCATGCCTTATCACAGTGTATGCCACTACGATTCTTAAATCTCTCAAACCAGCCTTTGCTGGCCTTAAATTCATCAATATCAGCCCTAGTTGGAGGCATTTTATTAATGAAATCTGCATGCAACTGCCTTGCCTTTTCACATATAATTGACTGTGAAACACTATCTCCTGATAATTGTTTCTCGTTGATCCACATCAACGACAGTTTTTCCACATCTTCGAGTATTTGCGATCTTTGTTTTGTAAGCACATTTGCACCTTTCGCAACAACAGCTTCCTTGATTGCCTTTGTGTTGGCCAAGATAGTAGCAATGGTCGATTGGGGTTTGTTATACAACCTGGCCAGCTTGGAGGCACACACTCCACTTTCATGCTTTGCGATTATCTCTTTCTTCAATTCAATAGCATTTCTCACCCCTTTTTACCACAGTGTTGGCACTAGAAGCTTTCTTTGGGCCCATGGTGGCTTATTTAGCAGTTACAAGCACTAAAAATAATGGAATAATACAAAATGTATCGCATGTATGTGTGGAATCATCCGCACTGGCTTGTAAACAATGGCACACTGGAGTGGCCAGGTGGCCTGGGCAGCTTAGGCCGCATGGACATGTTCTTGATGAATGCCCTCAACTGAGTTTTTTATCGTTAACCGAGCCAACATTTTGACACAAAAGCGTATGGGTATCTGATTTTATCGCTATCCAATGGCATCGTTAACTGAGGGTCCAGTGTATTACAGAAATGGAGGTGATTTTGATTGGTTTTAGTATGAAAAGGACCTTGAAATGGAGCTCAAAGTAGAGGAAATGTTTGATATTTGCCAATGTTCAAGAGTAAACAAATGAAGTCACTGCAATAAATGTCCAACTAGCCATTCTAATATGCAGTCATGAATGGGTTGACATCATTTATACAATTATTACAATATTGCAGTAGTCTGCATAACAGTTAAATCTTCTATTTTTTGTATTTTTAGTATTTTTTGTATAAAGTATTAAACCATCACACTGTTGCCTATTTTTTGAGTTGCAGTATTGCTGGCAATCCTCTTTATTGCTACGAGTGGTGTGTAATAATGTGGATGATACTTAGGAAACTGAGATGTCTGTGAAACCAGTTTTTATTAGTAATGGTAAATCATTCATTACTGGAGTGGTGCTGACCACCTCCAGTTATCTGCAAGATGGACAGTGGTGGGTTGCTTAGATAATCAACACTTGCAGTGTTTACCTATCCTTCCTTCCTTTCTGTCTTTAACTGTCTGCCTCCCACCTTCACTGCCCCTCTTACTCCTAATGTCTCTCTATTTCCCCCTTATTGCCTTTCATTCATCTTTCTGCTGCTTTCTCACATGTTTGTTAAGTCTCAGTATAGTTTTTTTTTTATTATTATTTCTACAAGTACATATACAAGGTATACAGGCCTAGCTGACATCAATGACATACTACTACACAGACAACTGCTTGTTATACTGAGCATTTTGGGCAAGTTAGGTCAATTTTGTCCCAGGATGCAACCCAGACCAGCTGACTACCACCCAGCTACCCATTTTATACTGATGGGTGAACAGGGACAGCAGGTATCTTATGGAAACATATCCCTAATGTTTTCCAGCCATACTGGAGATTCAAACTCCTGACCTCAGAGTGTAAGCTGAGTGCGATAGCGATCGAGCTTGATAAAATTTTTATAATGAATAAGGCTGCACACATGACCAAAGTGCACTTTGAAGATCACCTTGATCAACTTAATGGCAATTAGCAAGTTGTTGAATATGTAAAGCATTGGAACACCAGTGTACTTCTTCCCAGGAATGGACTTGTCTCTTATGAGTACAGAAAATTATATAGAGTATTTTGTTTCACTCGGCACTCCATTTGTAGCAGTTTGTGGATATGTTAGAGTGATGAGTTTCTCTGTACCAGGTTGTTGTTGTTGTGGTTCATTATCCCTTAAACTGTCCACACATAGATCTATGTTCACGTGTGGGGGGCTCCGAACGTAGATCAACGTTTTATTTTTCATTCCTTCAAAACTGGAGCAATAGGCCTGAGTCACCTAGACATGAGAGAACGGGTCTGCACACTCAGTGTGCGCACTATGAAAAAAAATCAGGGATGCCGGGGTACCACGTGGTAACACCAGTTAGTTTCAGCTCCATCTTGGGTCAACATCACTTCAAACCCCCATGATTCACTCACGCCTCGTTGTATTAACACTACTATTTTCAGAAAGTGATACAGAACATGAGTTTAGTGGTTTTGACATCGATATGGCCACTAATGATCAAAGAATTAGTGAAACTTTTGATAACCCAGATGACCCTCAGCCCGTGACCTGTAGGGTGGCCACTGTGGACAGTGTGGCCATACCAGACCCTCAGCCCAGCACTTCTGAAATGGCCACTGTGGCTAATGTGGCCAGTGTGGCCACAACAGACCCTCAGCCCAGCACCTTTGGGGTTGCTAGTGTTACTTCCCAAAGGCAACTTGATGAGAGGAAGTTATCATTTTCCATGAGTTTTGGTGATGACGATAGTGAAAGTGATATAAGTGACGATGATGAAATCGATTTTATGCCCATAGACGATTCGTCAAGTGAAAGTGATTATTATTCCCCAGTGAAACATACCTTTAGGCATCGTAACCTATGTTCAGGCAGTGTGCCATATGCCGTCAACAAGGGTCGTATGAGGTCACGCTCTGAAACCCCAGCCACTGATAGCAATACTGCTCATGAAGGAGTGTATGCCGGGATGGAGGTAGGGGGGGGGGGTGGCATGGTGCCTGGACCTCGTGGCACGGTGGGTGGGCAGACAAAGGACCACCCAGTACCCTCTCAACCATGTGCTGCCTCCACTCCTGTCTCCCCCCCTCCCCCCAATGCCACAGATCCAACCTGCACCATGTGTCTGCAAATGGAACTGGACAGAAAGTACACCATTTGGGCCACATCCTTTCAATTTTGATAGCAGTGGAAGTGGCATCAAGCCACACTGTCCCAACACAAATGAGTCTACAGACTCAGACTATTTTCAACTATACTTTGATGAGCCAATAATGAGCCTAATTGTTACCCAAACCAACATGTACTACCATTATACAATGGACCAGATGTTTCAGAATCTTCATGACTGTGCAGGTGGAAAGCTACAACTGTGGCTAAAATGTATTTATTCCTTGGCACTGTCATGCTTATGCCACACACATATATAAGAACAATATAGCACACTACTGGTCCACAGACCACTTCATCATTACTCCAGTCTTCCATGACCTCCCTTCCCTGCAACAGATTCACTCTGTTGCTACGAATGTTGCACTTCTCAGACAGGAATATGCCAAACTGAAATGACCTCTTATACAAAATCCGGGAATGACGACTGTCATTCAAACAATATATACCAAGCAAACGTAATTGCTTTGGTATAAAACTCTTTGTTATGTGTGACTGTGAGACTGGTCTTGTTTTGAATGTCATTATCTACATAGGGAAAAACACACTCGATGATACCAGGCACATGTTGGGCATTTCTGGTGATGTTGTTTGCAAGATTGAGCCATACCTTGGCAAGGGCCATACATTGTTCACAGACAACTGGTATACAAGCCCTATGCTCGCTGATCTCCTCCGTGTGAGTAATACTGATATATGTGGAACAGTGAGAAGAAATATAAAACAAATGCCAAGGATCACTGGAGCAAGTCTAGTGGAAGCGTTTGATGCCAATTACATCATGGCACAGACATGGCATGACAAACGGAACGTGACACTGCCGTCAACCATCCACTTAAACGAGATGGTACAGACAGACAGACTGAGCAGATTCAACAATGAACCTGTTGTAAAGCCAGTTGCTGTCATTAACTATACAAACAATATGAGACTAGTCAACAAGTGTGACATGATGACAGGGTTTGTTGACTGTGTGCATAGGAGTCACAAGTGGTATATCAAAGTGTTTTTCCACCTTGTAGACATTGCAATACTCAATGCCTTCAACATGTACGAAATAAAGACTGGGAAGCAACAATGATATGCGGAATTCACCCTCAATGTCATCAAGCAGATAGTGAAAAAGTATGGTACCACATCTATACCTGCCACTCCACAGCGAGCTGTCACTCCACAACCAGAGGGGTAAGTGCCCAACCGAATAATCCCTAACTGTCACTGCCTGATATGACTACCATCTACTCCAAAGAAGTATTCCCAGAAAATGTTGTGTGTGCTTACACTAAACAGCGACCCCAAGTGCGAAAAGACACACGATACGTGTCAGCAATGTGGGGTGGTACTCTGTATGAATCCATGCTTCTTGGAGTATCATACAGTGGTGAACTTCAAGAAACATAAATGGGACTTCTAAATACCTTGTATGTATATGTAAACAATGTGACTGAGCCAGGTGTATAAATTCATTTATCAGTGTGAACGTGTGTGTTTGTGACAGGATGATTACTAATTCAGTACCAAACATTTGAGTCTCAACAAGAATTGGCTATGAAATCAAAAGATCTGCAACAAAACATTATTATTATAACATGAAAGCAACAAAAAATAGAAAAGAATTGGAAAAAAAAGATAAATGTTTATTATTTCTGCAAGCGGCAGTGCTCTGTGTTGCTGACACCTCATCATTTAGCACCAACTTCGTGGCCCTAAAGAGAAATTTTTTTATCCTCTAGCATTTATAAAAATGCACTCTTCAACTTAAAAAATCTTTCAAAATATATGGAGCAATGCGCAGGTGAACGTAGATCTATGTTTGGACAGTTTAAGGGTTAAAGATGGGGAAGAGAGATTGCTACAATTGCTACTGCTGCATTTTCACTAATCTCAATAATTTTTTTATAGTGTACATGAGGGAAGTAAAGCTTTTTTTTTTTTTTTTTTTTTTTTTTTTTTTTTTTTTTTTATCAATGCAGCCATGACACTTTATACTTTCATGTTCTCTCCTTCCTACACTACATTTCTCTTAACCCTTAAATGATCCAAACGCATATATACGTTTTTTCAACATCTGAAACTATGTAAAAAAATGTAGATCTTTTTTTTATGTTTTACATGTGAAAACGTGTAAAAAAAAAACTTTTATCTACATTTTTTTTTGTTATATCTGAAAATATGTAAAAAAAAGTAGATCTACTTTTGTAGCACTACGAATTTGAACGTCAAACTGTTTGGACCGTTTAAGGGTTAACTAGTTTCTGCAGCATCATAATTAGTTGTGAATTCAATTCAATTCAAGTTTATTCTCTATAAGGGTTACAATGTGGGGTTTACAGGTTTTGGGTATTGTGTGGTTTACCTGTTATAAAATACTAATTACAGAGGGGGCCACTAGGACCCCTAGCATGGCTAGGCATTTCGAGCTGACTTACATTAATTCTTAACATTAAATCCTTACAGATTATGGTATTAAGGCTAAGTGACTACATCATAATTTGTGAGTTTAGCAATGTGAATGCTTTTGTTTTGGCACAATACAAAGTGTCTATATTGGAGTATCATGGGCAAACTTATGACTAGTTAGAATTTATTATTTTAAGATTAAGATTAGTATTTCTGGGTTTATAGTCAGTGGGTGAGTGAGAGTAATTGTGAACCACCAGGTGGTTATCATGTAGTTAGTTGTCGGGGTGGATCAGGGAGATAAGATGTTTTCTAACTGTAGTTTTTAAAGTGATGAATGTGTCTGCAGTTCTAGAGTTTTCAGGTAGGGTGTTCCAGATTTTAGATCCTTTGAAATACATTGAATTTTCATAAAGGTTTAGTCGAACACGGGGAATGTCATAGAGATGTTTGTCTGGTGTTATGCCTGAGGATCCTGTCACAACTATCAAGAAAGCATTTTAGGTCAAGGTTAATATTGGAATTTAAGGTCCTTTAGATACAGATTGCACAGTAGTAAGTGTGGATGTTCTGAACAGGGAGTAAGTTTAGATCTATGAAGAGGGGGGGGGGGGGGTGTTGCCAGGGATGGGATTTAGTGATTATTCTTACTGTGGCTTTTTGTTGGGTTATTATTGGTTTTAGGTGTGTTGCTGCAGTTGAACCCCAAGCACAGATAGCATAGGTGAGGTATGGATATGTAAGTGAATGGTATAGTGAGAGAAGGGCAGTTTGCGGCACGTAGTATCGTATTTTGGAGAGGATCCCCACTGTTTTGGATACTTTTTTTGTTATGTGTTGGATATGGGTGCTGAAATTTAGGTTGTTGTTGAGGTATAGGCCAAGGAATTTGCCCTCATTATGTCTGGCAATTAGTGTGTTGTCGATCTTAATGTTAAGTTGCGCAACACCTGCTCTGCTACCAAACATAATATAGTAGGTTTTGCCAGTGTTAAGTGTAAGTTTATTAGCTGTCATCCAAGTCGATATTTTGAGCAGCTCCTTGTTAACAATGGTGTTGAGGGTGGCAAGATTAGGTTGGGAGATGACATAAGTCATGTCGTCAGAAAAGAGGATGGGTTTCAGGTGTTGGGATATGTTTGGAAGATCATTGATGTAAATGAGGAAGAGCAGAGGTCCAAGGACACTTCCCTGCGGAACTCCAGTATCAAGTGGCCGTATTGATGAGGCTGTGTCTTTAATGGTGACATACTGATACCTATTAGAAAGGTAGGATTTAAAATATGCAAGCGCATGGCCTCTTATACCATAGTGGTCAAGTTTGTGGAGTAGGATGCCGTGGTCAACTGTGTCAAACACTTTTCTTAGGTCAATAAAAATTCCTAGCGGATATTCCTTATTTTCCAGTGCTGTGTAAAGCAGGTCTAGCATTTTTATAATTGCATCATTAGTGCTTTTATTTTTCCTGAATCCAAATTGGCAGGGGTTGAGTATGTTTTGTGACGTTATAAATGAATATAGTCTCCTGTGCACGAGTTTCTTGAAGATTTTGGATAGCCATGGTAAGTTTGATATTGGCCTATAGTTGTTTATGTCTGTAAGGTCACCACTTTTATGTATTGGTGTAACCCTTGCTGTCTTGAGTAGTGTCGGGAAAGTGCTAGTTTCTAGTGACTTGTTAAAAAGTAATGTAATAGCATGCGAAAGGACATGGGCCGCTCGCTTGTACAATAATGGTGAGACGTGAGAGATTCCCCGAGTTATTTTTAAGTGACTATGATCGCGGTGACTTCCGTGGACTCAGTTGGTACAAGATAGAAGGAATTTGGGAAATTCCCATCTAGGTAGTCCCCGGCACGGGCATTGGTACGTGGGATTTTACTGGCGAGATTAGATCCTATGTTTGAGAAGAAGTCGTTTATCTTGTTAGCTGTATCAGTGGGATGCAGTGGTGTTTCATGAGGTTTAGTTAGAACAATAATCTTGGATTTTTTTCAGTTTGTGGGTCCCCAGAATCTGGGAAAGTGTTTTCCAGGTCTTTTTTATATCTCCTCTTGTGTTTACCTGGAGTTTACCTGGAGAGAGTTTCGGGGGTCAACGCCCCCGCGGCCCGGTCTGTGACCAGGCCTCAGTGAATCTGCTGGAGTAGTACAGTTGTTTGGCTTTCTGATCATCTGGTAGGCCAAGGTTGATATTGAAGTCTCCAGCTAAGAGAAGGTGGTGCTTGTTCATTTGTCTATTTGTTATTAGTGACTTTAGATTCTCACTGAAGTTTGGGATGTTTGTGTGGGGTATTCGGTATATGGCACCGATTGTTATAGGCGTCTTGAGGTTTTTTACAGTAAAATTAGAAAAATGTATTCCCCATATTCATCACTAAAGCAATTAGTGCTAATACAAGATTGTTGGTTAGAGTAATAGATAGCAGTACCACCCCCAACTTGGTATGGTCTGCAGTTGCGAATTGCTGTGTATCCTGGTAGTGGGTAGATATCAATTGTGTCCTGCTTAAGCCAGGTCTCAGTAAGAATAATGCAGGAGAAGGGTGTCTTTAGTGACTCAAGGAGTGCCAGGAGGTCATCATAGTGTTTGCTTAAGGACCTGATGTTGTAGTTAAGAACTGATAGACTTTGAGCAGTGTTCAGGAAAGTGCTGGCTTGTGATGCTGTGTAATAAAGGCAGTTACTTTCCAATAAGTTTTGATTGTGTGTTAGATTATGGAGGTTTAGATCAGGGTCAACGTGATCATTCATCTTTTAGGTTTAAATAGTAGTTGTTTATATCCTGTGTTATGTGGTGAGTTCTAATACTGATTTCTGTAGTGGAGGGAGGTTTGGATAAGTATACCACTAAAGCACTTTGGTCATATAAAGTATAGTCACTAATAAACATAATGAAATTGATATTGTCAATGTGTTGTGCTAGAATGAGCTAAAGTACAACTAGGTATAAACTAATACTATAAAAAAAAAATTACAAGTGGCACCACTCACTCTTGTAATTGCACTAAGGTCTAATATAATGAATTTAGTGTTGTCTATGTATTGAGCTAGAATGAGCTAAAGTACAACTTTGTGAGACCTTACTGTAGAAGAGTATTACCCCTTTCAGGGTTGAGAGGTCCTCCGGGAAAAAAAAAATATTATTTTTCTTATGAAATAATAGAGAATCTTTTCCTGATCATGACACCAAAAGTATGAAATTCAATGGAAAACTTACGGAATTATGCTCTCGCGAAGTTAGCGGTCTCGCATCAGCGATTCCGCCCACTTTGAGCCCTATTTTCGGCCAATTCCAGTGTACTAGCCGACAAAGATCATATTTATTTTGCTAAAACTCCATTTTTTCTATCGCATGAGTACAAGAAACCATCCATTTACCAATTTCAACTATCCAATAAAGTGGTTAGAAATTGGCAATTTTGCCAATTTCACACAAATTTCAGAAGATGCCAATTTCCAAATAGGGTCCAGAATAAACAAGACAGACATTCCTGGCACTAAAATAACAAGTTCTCTGTTCGTTAGTCACGTCCCCAGCCCCTCTTACATTTCTTGTGCTTTCCACTTTGAATTTTTATTCTTACAGAAAATAGAAGATACACTGTTATGCAGACTACTGCATTAGTGTAGAAATGGAATATATAATATCAGCGCACTTGTGAAAGAATATTAGACTTACCAGTTGACGTGTATTGGACGCTTTGCATGATTTGTTTACTTTTGAACTTGGTAAAAATCAAACATTTCTGCTACTTTGAGCTCAATTTCAAGGTACTTTTCATTGTGAAACCAATCAAAATTATCTCAATTTCTGTAATGTGTCTTTCAATCTATAAAATGAGACCAGGAAAACTAGAATACAACCATAAATACCATATGAAAACACAGTGCAAAGTCGCTGTTTTAATCCAAAAACACAGTCATTTTTTTTTCTCACTATGCACTGTGTGCTGTAGGATTTTTTTTATAGTGCACACACTGACCACATAGACCCATTCTTTCATATGTACGCCTACCAGCTTTCTTTTGCTAGATTTGAAGGAGCTATAATTTAGGCCTTCTAGAACGTCAATAACCCTGGTGCTTAAGCCGTACTAGTACGTCGAAAACCCTGAAAGGGTTAATAGAACCACTATGCTTACCCTACTAACCATCACCATTAGAGCACTGCTACATTCTTACTCCATCTTTACAGATAAAGTAACACTTGTTAATACTAAATATTTTTCTTTAAGAAAGATATTTTCCAATTCTTAGGTTATCAATAGTACCTACAGTATGCATATGTATACACAAATAACCTGCACATAGAAGAGAGAAGCTTACGACGACGTTTCGGCCCAACTTGGACCATTTTATTTAGTACTGTATTCGTACAGTAGATTCTATAAAATATAGTCTTGAATAACAACAAGGAAAACTTGAAGATACAAACTTATAGAACCACATGTCTTTCTCCTCCACAGTGCCCTCTTATATATGGCCTGAAGGATTGTATATTATGATATTTTTATCTTTTTTTTTTTTTAATAAAATATTTTGTATTTGACAGTTTCTGACAAGAGTTACACATTTTTTTTTTCCTTTTGCTATAAAGACAGAAATATGCAATTTGTCACCACTGCATTTCTTACCACTGTAAGACCTTATTTAACTTGTTGATAGTGGGGGTAAAATGTATATACTGAAGTGTATTCTGTACCTCAGCCTCTCTCTGAGAAGGTACAGTGGAACCTGGTACTCGAACAGCTCCGTACTCGAACAATTCGGTATTCGAATGCTTTGTTCAGTAAACAAATCGCTCGGTAGGTGACCATTTGTTCAGCACTTGACCAAACAAACATTACCTGCCAGAACTTTGCTCTCAACTATTTGGTGTTTCTTCACATTTTTTGGTATTTTTCTTATATTACTTGTATAAATAAGTCACTCTGGGGCCTGAGAGGGTTAGTAATAACAACCAACCAAAAGAAAACTGGTTGGGAAAAATTTGTTCTGTACTCAAACAAATCGCCACTCAAACAGCCTACTGGAACCAATTAAGTTCAAGTGCCGAGGTTCTACTGTATGCATCTCTAATGAGTACATAACTTTTATTTTAATCACTTAAAATTTTATCTTAGATTAGATGTGAAATATTAGTGTCGCAGTGTATGTCTCTGGTTGTAACACAGGTATCCAGGGAGAAATGGGATTCATTAAACATAAAACTGCCTTCAATTATTTTTTCTGATCCTTGTCTTGTTTGTTACCTGAGTGGGATGACTGTACTTATATATAGGTATGTGGTGAACCGTCAGTATAAAGCACTAATATCAGGAGGGGATGGGGTGTCTGTTGAAGTAAAAGCCTGATGCATCAAAATTATGAAACTGATTTTCTACAATTATAAGAGACAAATGTCAGATGCAGTGTACTTGGCCCATTGTGCAGTGTGCCTTCAAGGCCATATGGACATATATCTTACCTTACCTTTGATATACCTTTGAGGAGTTTTGAGAGTTTCACTAATCTCATGGGCCAGGCTCGTCTGGTGCTTGCCTGGTCAACCTGGCTGTTGCTGCTGAGGGCCCACTGCTTCACACATCCATCATAGCTTGGTTGATCTGGCACCTGGTGAAGATACTTGTCCAGTTTCATCTTGTGCAGAGTTCTTGATCATTTGTATGGCGAGTGTACTGGACAGACTGTAGTACATGAACTAATATCCTATGTAGCAATTACGTTTGATCTAAGGAAGGAGAGGATACGTCTAATTCCTTCAGTCAAGAGCCCCTCTGCAGAATCAAGGTGGCAGCACCTCCTTAGAAGAGGGAGTAGGGAAGGAAGGCAGGCAACTGTGCCTGCCTTACTCTCCTACTCTCCACCCCTACCCTTATGGGGTAGTCAGGTAATTAAAAGGAAGGGTATGGAGAGGTAGTTGACCTATTGTACACGTTTGACTGTGGTAGTACAGATACACTAACTGCATCTACAATGTGACTAACTAGAGTACTTCATGTACAGATCCTTCAATAATATCACTAGCTGTCTGAAAAACTTTGATGTTTTTGTTATTTTTAGTTTTATTAATACTGCACACCCTGCACTTAGCGACTATGTATTGTGATCTGTTCTTTGGTTGTTGTTGTGTTCTTCATATGGATGATATTACGTGGAGTTTACCTGGAGAGAGTTCAGGGGGTCAACGCCCCCGCGGCCCGGTCTGTGTCCAGGCCTCCTGGTGGATCAGAGCCTGATCAACCAGGCTGTTACTGCTGGCTGCACGCAATCCAACATATGAACCACAGCCCGGCTGGTCAGGTACCGACTTTAGGTGCTTGTTCAGTGCCAGCTTGAAGACTGCCAGGGGTCTATTGGTATGCTGTACTTTCCCCTATACAGTATCCTTTCTAAATCTAAACACATCCAAGTTAAGAGTTCACTGTTCTAACTTCATTCTTGGTTGGCTGTTCTTAGCACCCTATTTATATCTCCTTCATTTAACCCCTTCAGGGTCCAAGGCCAAAATTTGAAGTGGTGCTCCAGTGTCCAAGAAATTTTGAAAAAAAAAAAAAAAAAAAAAAAAAAAAAAAAAAAAAAAAAAAAAAATCTTACAGAATTAAAGAGTATATTTTTGTAAAGGTAATAAGACAAAAAAAAAAAATTTCTGATCAGTACTTACCGAGATACAGTGCCGAGAGGTTGACCCCAAATGACGTGGTGGCGGCAACATCGACGATTTCCACATACGCACATTATTTATTTACCGTTTTTTGTAGTTTTTTCTTGTCTTTTCTAATTTTTTTCTTTTCCTACTAACATTTGGGGCCTGAGAGACTAATACTGTATATAATGTATATATATACACTCACTGTATTGAACACAATAACTGCACTAAAGTTATCATATTATTGTTTACCACTGTTGTTTATTACAATAAACATGCACAAATATTGTATAATACTAATGTTCTATCATATATTTACATATTTACAATCACTGGACATGGTTTTAGAACTGCTGGAGCTTGTGGAACTCCTTGAAACAAGGCACCATGCACAGAGGCACCTTACATTCCTCACACATAAACCGAGTGTCTTTGCGTCTTTGTTGCTGTCGTCTTGTTTGTGCACAGACGATGCATCTCTTCTAAGCAAATTTCTTCCGAGTTGAAGGAAGCTGTATTATGAAATGATCACCTTCCCTCCTCAAATGCTTGGGTATATTCTGAGGAGTTCAAGGACCTTGTTGTATAGCAGGTGTTGTTACCTGGTACTTCATTATGAGTTGTCTGACAACAGACAAACAAAATTCACCACACGGTGGTCTGTTGCCAGTCTTCATTTGGTACATATTATATGCATTGAGCATTGAAATGTCCATGAGATGGAAGAAAAGTTTCATGTACCACTTGTAACTTTTACGAACACAATCAACAAAGCCAATCTGCATGTCACATTTGTCAACCAAGCGCATGTTTTGTGTATAATCAATCACTGTCACTGGTTTTCGAATACGTTCATTAGTCACTCGATCAACTTTGCCACTGCCTTGCATTTCATTACGGTGAATGGTTGTCAACAAAGTGACATCTCGTTTGTCATGCCACCGTAATGCCATGATGTCATTGGCAGTAAACACATGTACGTCATCACCACGAGCACCTGCATTGAGCCTGGGCATATGTTTACGATTAGAACGCACTGTGCCACACACATCTGTCACGTTCACTAGCAAGAAATCACTGAGTAATGGGCTTGTGTACCAGTTATCGGTATGTAATGTATGCCCCTTACCAAGATAAGGTGCCATCATGCTTCTCACTACGTCACCTGAGATATCTTTCAATGTTTTACTTCCCGTGTACACAACAATATCCAATACCAGGCCACTGTCACAGTCACAGAGTACGAACAGTTTTATACCAAAGCGTTTCCTCTTGCTTGGTATATACTGCTTGAATGACAGCCTACCTTCGAACAAAATCAAAGACTTGTCAATTACAAGATTCTTGAATGGATAAAAGTACATGCTGAACTTTTGTTTGAGATACATAAAAACATTTCTAATCTTGTATAACCTGTCACTTCTGTCAGGCCTGGTTTTGTCAGAGAAGTGCAACATACATAACAGTAAGATAAAACTGTTCACTGGGATGATTTCACTGAAGACCGGGGTAGAAATCAGCCAATCTGTGGACCAGTATGCTTTTATATTATGCTTATAGACATGAGGCATAAGCATTATTGTTGCAAAAAGCAAATACATTTCTGCAACAGTCGTCTCTTTCCACCGGTGTAGTCTTGACTGTGGTGATATGATCATATTTGCCATGGTGTACTCAAAATACTTGTTACTTTCCCTGACAATAATTTCCATCAATGGCTGGTCAAAGAACAGTTCAAAGAATTCCAGTTCATTGGCCGTGGTTCCAAGGGGACAAGTTGGTAGAATTCCACTTTCAGAGTCATCAAAGTGGTGGGGCTTGGGAACAAAATTGGGATTTTGTTGCCAATCCCAGATACGGTTTGCTGGTGGATACTGGACATCATAGGCTGGTTGTGTGGGCAGTTGTGGTTGTGGTGGGCTGGTGGCTGACGCTCCGCTTTGTCCTTGAACTGCGGAGTCAGCAGCGTGGGTCCCAGCCTGGGCTGGTGAGTCACGCGTGGCGGTGCCACTACCATCACCACTACCACCATCTACTGATGCCTGTGGTCTATCCATGCCAAGTGTAGCCACATCATCCTCACTATCACTATCTATACCTGGTGTAGGGCCACGGGATGTACTCTGGGATGTGCTCCGTCCCCTGGGCACGGCATAGGGTACACTACCCGAGTGCATGTGGCGGCGTACATACCGATGCTTCACTGGTGAATATGTTTCCTCACTATCACTACTCAAATAATCGTCAAGAGCAATAAAATCACAATCTACGTCACTATCATCATCATTACTGAAGTCAGAGGCCTGGCCACGCAAAAATAATAGTTTCCTCTTGCGTTGAGGTACAACCGACCGTGACTGACGAGTGCCGACACCAGAGGTAGAAGGTCGAGGATCGTCAGTGTTTTCTGCACTATTATCAATATCCTGGTCATTCCTTTCGGTCACTAACTGATCAAAGCCAAAGAATTCGTCTTCATTTCCACTTCCATCACTGTCAGAACTATCAGATAGGAACAGGAGAGTCCCAATTTTCCTTGGAGTGAGAGCTGCCTTGAGACGAGGCATGGTAAACAAGGGTAACTGAGCCGGCATTCCCACAATGCTATGCGGGCGCCTAGGTTTTTTCTTTATGGCGCACACCCACCATGCAGACCCTTTCTCTCACATGTAGGCCTATGAACGTTTTCGTGCTAAATTTGATGGCGCTAGAATTCTGGCATAGATCTACGGTTTGGACACTCAACGTGAAGCCGTAGATCTATGGGATGGACCCTGAAAGGGTTAAACCTGCCTTCTACCTTTTACTCTACATCTTTCTATCTTCAAATATAAGAATCTTTTTAAAGTGGACTAATATGAAAATCTTTCTCTGTGTTTTCAAACACATTTATAGCCATTCACTAGTATGGGGACTAGACCTGAGCTGTATAATCTAAGTGAGGCATTACTAATGATGTATGGAGGTGCACTATAACCTGTGGACTCCAGTTCCTTCTTGATATAAATCCAAGTAATCTGTTAGCCTTTTTATGTACACTTAGAGTGCAACAGATAAGTGAAGTAATAGCAGCACCACACAGCAAGAGGCATCCTTGAACTTCCCCAGCACTCGAGCTTAATGTCTGAAGCTGGGGTGTGACTCCAAAAGGATCCTGTAGTGCTTGCTGCCTTTGCACCTCCTGACATCATCTGCTATGCAGCTGCCACACCCTTCAAGCCCAGTGTGGGTGGGGTCTGTGGTAGCCCAAGCTGCCTAGCTTCTCCCTCCAAGCCCCATGGAGGCAGAGAATGGGGCTAGGTCTGGGGACAGCTGGTCCCAGAAGACAAGGAGATACTTGTACCTCCTCCCAAGGCAGACATTGGTCTGAGACAGTGTGATGTAGTTCAGCTGGGCTTGTAAGGTCTCTAAGGAGACCTAATTATATGGTCACACCTTGCTTTGGCAAACGTCTGTCAGCTACACCTTTTCGGCTTAAGTCTGAGGTCTTTTGTTCTGGATGGCATCAGACCTCAGCGTCAGGTCGTAACACGTGGTGCACACCCCATTGTGGAGGGTGCATGGACCACCATATAAGTCCATGGAACAGCTGAGCAGAGAGACTTCAAGCAGAGCTGCTGCTGTGTGCAGAGCTCTGAGCAGAAGACTTCAAGCGGAGCTGCTGCTGTGTGCAGAGCTCTGAGCAGAGAGACTTCGAGCAGAGCTGCTGCTGTTTGCAGAGCTCTGAGCAGGTTCTCCTGTTCCCAAATACATTATTGTACAAGGACTTAATAATAAACTGTGTCTGAGTAGAATAATAATATTCACTGTCCCCGTTATTTGCTCTTTTATTCATTATTTTATTTCAAGTAGTGAGAGGGTGAGTAGCGTGATGGGTAGAGTAATGAGAGGTGAAGGCGTAGTCACCAGTGACCTCACATTACCTACCACTCGCCACTAATAACTCGACTCAGGCTCTCCTGCCTTACTCCCCTTACTCCGTTATTCCCTGATTATCCTTTACGTTCCATTACCCCCCTACATGACAACACTCCCACGACAGGGAGCCAAGGCCAGGCCACCTCATGGAAAAGGGCCAGGCCAGACGATTATAATGGCGAATCTACAACAACAACAACAACAACACTTAAGACACTGCTGTCTTAACTTCAGATTACCACTTACTGTTACTCCTAAGCCTTTTTCACATACTGTATAATCAAGCTCTATATCACCTAGTTTATAAGTATGACAGTTATTGCCATTTCCAAGTATTAAGCCTTTGCATTTGTCAACACTGAATTGCCCCTGTTATTTTTAGGACCATGACATTAGCTTGTCCAATCTTCCTGAAGTTCAGTGGTATCCATTTCCAAATCTGTTATTCAGCTTATTTTTGTATTTAGAGCATATTGCTTCTTATTCCTTCATCAATGTCATCAGTGAAGAAGGTACCCCAAAAAACTGAACCCTCTGCAATGTCCCCTCTAACAGATTCCCAATTCAGATTTCAAGCATTTACACAAACTTTGTATTTCATATTAGTTATCCATGACCTGATTAATAAGAGAAGGCTTTCTTCAATATCATGAACAGTACTGCCATTTCCTTTAACAGTCTTCTGCATGAAATCCAAATAAACAACAGTATATTCTTTATCATGATCCACTGCCTCAATGCTTCACTGAAGGTGGTCAGTAACTCTGACAGGCAAGAATGGCCCCTTGTGAATCTGTGCTGAGAAAGATAGCATATGATATGAGTTAGTTTTTTTTTTTTTCCACAACAAGTCGGCCATCTCCCACCAAGGCAGGGTGACCCAAAAAGAAAAAATCCCCAAAAAGAAAATATTTTCATCATCATTCAACACTTTCACCTCACTCACATATAATCACTGTATTTGCAGAGGCGCTCAGATACAACAGTTTAAAAGTCCCTCCAAATTGTCAATATCCCAAACCCCTCTTTTAAAGTGCAGGCATTGTACTTCCCATTTCCAGGACTCAAGCCCAGCTAACCGGTTTCCCTAAATCCCTTCACTAAATATTACCCTGCTCACACTCCAACAGCTCGTCAGGTCCCCAAAACCATTTGTTTCCATTCACTAACACGCTCACACACGCTTGCTGGAAGACCAAGCCCCTCGCCCACAAAACCTCATTTACCCCATCCCTCCAACCTTTTCGAGGACGACCCCTACCCCGCCTTCCTTCCCTTACAGATTTATACGCTCTCCATGTCATTCTACTTTAAGCCATTCTCTCTAAATGACCAAACCATCTCAAAAACCCCTCTTCAGCCCTCTGACTAATACTTTTATTAACTCCACACCTTCTCCTGATTTCCACACTCCGAATTCTCTGCATAATATTTACACCACACATTGCCCTTAGACAGGACATCACCACTTCCTCCAGCCGCTTTCTTGCTGCAGCATTTACAACCCAAGCGTCACATCCATATAAGAGTGTTGGTATCACTATATGTACTTTCATTTATTCCCTTCTTTGCCTCCATGGATAACGTTTTTTATCTCCACAAATACCTCAATGCATTACTCACCTTTTTTCCTTCATCAATTCTATGGTTAACCTCATCCTTCGTAAACCCATCTGCTGACAAGTCAACAGCCAAATATCTGAAAACATTCACTTCTTCCATACTCCCTCTCTCCAATGTGATATCCAATTTTTCTTTATCTAAATTGCTTGATACCCTCACCACCTTACTCTTATCTATGTTCACTTTGAACTTTCTATCTTTACACACCCTCCCAAACTCGTCTACTAACCTTTGCAACTTTTCTTTAGAATCTCCCATAAGAACAGTATCATCAGCAAAAAGTACCAGTTTCAACTCCCATTTTTGTATTTGATTCCTCATAATTTAATCCAACCCCTCTCCCCAACACCATCTATAATATTAAACAACCATGGTGACATTACATAACCCTAGTTGTTTAATATATTTATAGATGGGGTTGTAAAAGAAGTAAATGTTAAGGTGTTGGGGAGAGGGCTGGGATTAAATTATGGGGAATCAAGTACAACACAGGAGTTGACACAGTTACTTTTTGCTGATGAAACTGTGCTTAGTACCGATTCTAAGAATTTGTGTATTATTAAGTTACACATAATGGGTAGTGATTTGATGGTACAATAGGGCCCGCTTTATGGAGTTCCACTAATCGGGATATTTCAAATTATGACCAGAACTCATTATACAGCCCCCCCACCTGACTTTCTAATACGGTCACCGTGCCCCACCCGGTTTGTTCACATTCTCTGTGAGCTCCCTAAGTACCACGTCTCTCCATTATGTCTGGAAACTCCAAAATTTCTAGTGTTTTTAAAAGTTATTTCATATTATATATATACTCCGATAACTATACTTATGTATACCTGTACCTAAATAAACTTACATACTGTGCTGGCGTGCAGGTACACATTAAAATCACTAAGAGTGTCTTGTGTCTTGAGATGCCATATTAGTAATGATAATAATAATACTCAATAATAATCACTGAGTCTCATTAAATATCATATATTATGTTAATATACACATGTTCATTAATCCATCTATGATATTTTTTTCAAAATTATATAATAAACATGACATGTAATATATAAAGATGACAAATACACCCCACAGTAGAATAAACAAACATAAATATCAGATGTGGTAGCTGGACGACTTGCACGAGTGATGGGAAGAATAACATTTTCTCTAGTCCAGCATAAGAGAAAATGTGTTACTGGGGGGTAACTGTAGAAAATTATTCCTTTCGTATGCCTTCACTCAGAGCATCATTTCTTCTAAAAAAGGTGTTACATGAGAATGGGAGTGTTCCTCTTTATTTATTCTACCACATCAACGTAGAGACAACTTGTACACAAACCAGACGTGTTCACCTGGTTTGCTTACATAACTCCACGAGTGTCCTCTCTCATGTACTCATTCTCTTTCATTTATTCGTTTTATTTCGTTTACTCACCTCTGACCCTACATTAAGACTACAAATATTTTAAGGTAAGTAATGAGTGAACTGTATACAGTGGACCCCCGCTTTACGATCAGCTCCCAATGCGACCAATTATGTAAGTGTATTTATGTAAGTGCGTTTGTACGTGTATGTTTGGGGGTCTGAAATGGACTAATCTAGTTCACAATATTCTTTATGGGAACAAATTCGTCCAGTAATGGCATCTGAACATACTTCTGGAATGAAATAATATCGTAAGGCGGGGGTCTACTGTATACATTTTATCACTCTGGGACGCTTAAATGTCATAGAATATCATGTGTGAGTGGGGTGCCCTGGTATGGTAGCCCGGCTGGCTACCATACATACCACACTTGATTTCTTACAATAAATACTACAAATATTTTAAGGTAAGTAATGAGTGTACTAGATGAGTATTTTACTTTTTTGTTGCTTTTTAATGCAAAGTTCTATTGCAAACTTAATACATGTTAGTGTAAACTTGTTATCTAGTATTTCTATGCATTTATAAGTGGAAAAAAGGGTGTTCCACTTTACGGTGATTTCCATTTTACGGCGGTAGCCTGGAGCCCAATCTGCCATATAAGTGGGGCCCTACTGCATTCAATTTTCTCCTAATTTGAATATATTCATAGGTGAACACTAAACCCAAAGAGGTCATAAAGCACCTGGAGGATTGGGAGACATTAAAGTTCATCATTTGAAAATAGGCATTACATTTGTACTGCACTGGGGTCCCAGAACTAATTGTTTGATAACCACATCCCTAATGACTTTGATACCAATTTTTTTAGGCCCTTTATAATTATTAACTGCTGGATTAACATTTGTCTCTTCTTGTGTGAAGACTAACAGGAAATATGTGTTCAAATATCTGTTCATTATCCACAAGCTGCCCAGCTTTGATTAAATTTAGGTAGACATATTTTCACTGATTTTTGTCTTGTTTACTAGAAACATTCCTTTCACTTATCTGAATTCCCTTGTAACTTCAATTCCACAGCATTCTTTAGCTTTTCCTATTCTTTTTTTTTTTAACTCTGTTAACCCTTTCAGGGTCAGCAGGGACTCTCCTAAACTTGTTCTCAGGGTCAGAAATTTTTCGGAAAAAAAAAAAAAAAAAAAAAAAAAAAAAAAAAAAAAAAAATCTTATGAAATTATAGAGAATCTTTTCCCGATCATAATGACACCAAAAGTATGAAATTTGATGGAAAACTTACAGAGTTATGCTCTCGTAAAGTTAGCGGTCTCGGCAATGTTTAAGCATTGGCAATTTCGCCCACTTTGAGACCTATTTTCGGCCAATTCCAATGAACCAGTCAGCAAAAATCATACCTATTTCACTAAAACTCCATTTTTTCTATCGAATGAGTACAAGAAATCACCCATTTACCGATTTCCACTATCCAATAACATGGTCAGAAATTGGCAATTTTGCCAATTTCACACAAATTTCAAAATATGCCAGTTTCCAAATAGGGTCCAGAATAAACAAGACAGACATTCCTGGCACTAAAGTAACAATTCCTCTGTTCATTACTCATGTCCTCAGGCCTCTGTTACATTTCTTTTGCTTTCCACTTTGAATTTTTATTCTCACAAAAAATAGAAGATTTATGTTATGCAGACTACTGCATTCGTGTAGAAATGGCATAGAAATGGTATAAATAATATCAGGGCACTTGTGAATGAATATTACACTCACTAGTTGATGTGTATTGGACGGGTGGCATGATTTGTTTACCTTTGAACTTTGGCAAAAATCGAACGTTTCTGCTACTTTGAGCTCAATTTCAAGGTCCTTTTCATTGTGAAACCAATCAAAATTATATTTCCATAATATGTTTTCCATTCTATGAAGTGAGACCAGGAAAACTAGAATACAACCATAAATAGCATACGAAAATACATCGCAAAGTCGCCGTTTTAAATTAAAAACAGTTTTTTTTTCTCATTATGCAGTGTGTGCTGCAGGATTTTTTTTATACCGTGCACACTGATCACATAGACCCATTCTTTCATGTGTACGCCTACCAGCTTTCTCTCGCTAAATTTGAAGGTGCTAGAATTTATGCGTACTAGTACGGCACCAACCCTGAAAGGGTTAACCCTTTCAATATCCATGCTGTACTACTATGAATTTCAGGTCATTGTTCGTGCCATAGTACTACACCACGAGCTCAGTTCACTCAGATAGGCTGAGCAGTGAATTTGGGTCTAAATATGAGAGAAAGGGTCATTGCAGTAAGTGTGAACTGTATAAAAAAATCCTGCAGCACGCAGTGCATAATGAGGAAAAACCGAGTGATTCTGCGGTATATTTTTGTATGGTTTCTATGGTAGTATTCTCAGTCTCTTGGTCTCATTTGACAGAATGGAAGATATATTACAGAAATAGAGATGATTTTAATTAATTTTAGGACTGAAAACAACTTGATATTGAGCTCAAAGTAGCGGAAATGTTAAAATTTTTGCAGATATTCGAGAGTAAACATATCACGTCACTCGCCCAATATATGTCCAACTGGCGAGTCTAATATGCATTCGCGAATGCGCTGATATTATTTATGCAATTATTACAATATTACATAATAGATCTTCAATATTTTTGTGTGCACAAAAATTCTTTATGTGAATAAAAAATCAAAATGTAAAGCCTGGGAATGTAACTAATGAACAGAGGAAATGTTATTTTAGTGTCAGGAATGCCTGCATTACTTATTCTGGACCCTATTTGGAAAGTGTAGTAGTTTCAAATTTGTGTGAAACTGGCCAAATTACCAATTTCTGATCACTTTATTGGGTAGTTCAAATAGTTGATTGGGTGGTTTCTTGTGCTCATTCAATAAAATGAAGACACACTAACAACATAGCTAAGAATTTGGTCTACTAGAACAATGTAACTTGGCCTACAATAGGACTCAAAGTGGGCAAAATCATCAATGCGTAAATATTGCTGATACAGCAACATTTGTGAAAGCATAATTTCATCAAATTTCATACTTTTTGTTTTATTACCTTCAGAAAAACTCTCTCTCTACCATTTCATAAGAAAAATAAGCAAAATAAATATTTTGAAAATTCTTGGATACTGTGGACAAGTTTCAGCTCAGGGGTCTGGATAATGAAAGGGTTAATAACAACATACTGGTCCATAAACCAACAGCATGGCTGAATTTGAAGACACACATTTGTGGTCATAGTGGGGAATATGCTAACCTCCCTATGGTGTACAGAAATATACCTAGCTGGATAAATCTAAATGTTGCCAACTGCCAGTGGGTTACACACTGGTCTGGAGTTTTAGGACTTGCTTGCCATGGGTACAAACTCCACCCGTTTAGTGGTTTGTTGACAATCGTGTTATTACAATTTCATGAGTCACAATAATCCATAAGGAAGCCTTCTCCTGTAAATCCCACTCTCCTCTCAAAAAACTTTTGTCTCCTATTCATCTATTTTGGACAATTTTTAATTGATCTAATTTCTCTGTAGGAAATATTTATTTTTTTAGGCAGTATGAAGATTATTTAGAAAAATGTTACATTGGTAATTCTCACTGCTGCCATTATCAGGTCTTTGTTGAGAGAATCACTAGACAGGTAACCGCAATCAAGTATCTGGTACCATTACTGTACTATACTCATTATCACATTCCCAGTTAATTTTAATTGTAATCACTTATACCAATCTTTTCTGTCATCTCCAGATTATTTACGGGGATCTTCTTGTTTGCCAAAACCGGGTTATTCCCAATGGTTGGTTCTGTTACAAACAGCTACAAAAAATAGTCCTGGACTACTAGGAAATTATCAGCCTCTAATTCTCAGCCAAAGAGCTCTCAATTTGGTTTAAAATAAAATCCCCTTGAAGCGGATTGGTTCCTAAATATAGGCACATTATGGAAGTTTATATTATGTGAAGTGAAGAACATACAGGAAACACTGAGCTATGTTCCAGACACTTCCAAATTTGTTGAACAACTTATTGTTTAAATACTCTACTAGATACAAATTATATTTATCTTACCTAACATTCTAGTTGTCATTGCTTGCTGATACATAAGTGGATATGTGGCTCTATTAGGCTGAGGTGGATGGTTATGGTTCAAGAGTTGATGCTGATGCAGAGTTGTTGATGGTTGTACTGGAGTGCTCAAGAATTCTGTAAGGTGTCACTGCTCCAGTCTGTCCAGCCATACTTTATAAAGCTTACAAGGCATTAGTTGCCGAGTTAACTGAGTATCTACAAATTCTTAATATCTTTATTTCTACAAGTACATGTACAAGGTATACAGGCCTAGCTGACATCAATGACATACTACTATATAGGAAGCCCCTCATTATGCAGAGCATTTCGGGCAAATTTGGTCAATTTTGTCCCAGTATGCGACCCACACCAGTCGACTAACATCCAGGTAACCATTTTACTGATGGGTGAACAGGGACAACAAGTGTAAGCAAGAATGTAAATGTTTTCACCCTTGTCAGGAATCGAACCCGGACACTCGGTGTGTGAAGCGAGAGCTTTGCCTACCAGGCCATGAGCATCCTCTTTCATCTCTCACTCTCTCCTAATTAGATATTAAGCTCCTCCAGTATCTATTCTGAGGTCTGTTTTCTCTCTTGCACTTCTAACAGTTCATTTATATCCTGTTGATGAATACTATCTTCAAAGTTCTTAACCTCTCATTCTTGATCCCTCGGCCACAAGTTTCTGAGTCTGACTTTTTACTGAGTGTGAACCAGAGAAACTATTCAGCACTGAAGGTTATGAGTGACAGCAGCCAGCATTCATGGATGATCATGGTATTTCATACCATGATACTGTGTGTATATTAGTATACTGTATTTGCAATTTTCAATTTATGCCAGGACTGTATCATGCTTGTCTTGGAGATGTCATTCATTGATGCACTGAGCAACAATCCTAACACAGTTCTTTTACTTTCTTCTCTTCCTCCATCATCAGCATCTCCCAGCAGTAAGCATCACTAAAACAATTACATTATAGAGAAATATTAAATCAACCAATACTCCCACAAGTTTTTGTAACAAATAATACCTAACAGAACCCAGAAATAGCAGAAATGATACTTAACCCTTTGAGGGTCGAGAACCCTGTTCGCAACCTAAAAATTATTTCTTCTTACGCAATGATAATTTTTTCCGAAGGTAATGAAATCAAAAGCAAACAATTTGATGGAAAACTTATGGAATTATGCTCTCATGAAATTAGTGGTCTTGGAGAAAATTTACACATTGGAAATTTCGCTCACTTTGAGCCCTATTCGGGGCCAATTCCATGGTTCTCGTTGACCAAACTCATAGTTATTCAACTAGAACTTCTTGTATGGATTTTTTATAACGTGCACACTGACCATGCAAAGCCACTCTTTCATATGTAGGCCCACCAGCTTTCTCCCACAAGATTGGAAGCTCCTAGAATTTTGGTTAAGTATTACGGGACCAACCCTGGCTTCAAAGTCGTAATTTTACGGGACTGATACTGGCTTTAAACCCGTAATTTTACAGGACTGACCCCGAAAGTATTAAACAAAAATGTTAAACCTACAGATCACTTTATAAGAGCAAATACCCAAATGGATTACTGTATTTTGTGTTATATAAGGTGTGCCAGTTTCCCCCAAAAGTTTCAGAAAACCATCTTATGCCTTAAATGTTCAAGGTTAGGAACAAGGGTAGGCTTCATGTTACTGGCAAAGGGTGGTTTCAGTGCTGCAGTACAGGTACACTACAGTAAACCCTAGCTATAATGATCATCAATATAATGCTTTTAAAATGATCCAAATCCACTGTAGAAACTGTTCATTTAACTTCTTTGTATTCAGTGTTTATTGCAGTATATTGGTGAACTGTGTGTATAGAACTATATTAGGTATACAGTCGAGTATTTTAGTGCATTTCCTTGGTTTTCTTTAACATTCCTCTGACATATCAGACACTTGGATCCCCACGATTAGCCCATTATATCGAGAATTTACTGTACAAACGACAACCCCTCCCCCTATGAAACTTTTGAAACTAGGTCAAGGCATTGGCTTAAGCTGGTGGGAGAATTGGACCTGCCTCGCATAGGCCAGTAGGCCTGTTGCACTGTTCCTTCTTTCTTATGTTCTTTTTTCCCTGATTACTTTAGTGATGAATAACTATTATATGTTAGCCCTTAAACTGTTCAAACATAGATCTATGTTTGCGTGCGTAGCGCTCTGACCCTGATTTTTCTCCATAAGAAAGCGTGTAAAAAAAAAAGCTCTACGTTCAGAGTGCTACGCGAGCAAACGTAGATCTGCATTTGGACAGTTTAAGGGCTAAAACTTGCACATTACCAGTATTTAATAAGCATACCAACTGCAACAGTTGTAAATAACTGTCAAGTAGCCGTGAGTAAATAACAGATAGCCAAGTCTGTTTTGGTGGTTGTGGAGCAGACAATAGGTTACTGCCACTTTCAGCTATGCTGTGAGCATTAGCAGACAACCACTTACCATCAGACAGGCTACCATCACTTTCAGCAATGCTGGGATTGAACATCAAAATGGTATAAAATACCGACAAGTTGTTAGGTAAGACACATAACTGTTGCATATGTGTCTTATCTAACAATGCTGGGATTATAAGCAGACAACCACTTACTATCAGACAGGCTACCATCACTTTCGGCTATGCTGTGAGCATAAGCAGCCACCTACTATCATTTTGAAGCAAATACTGCCGTTTTCTATTTTTCCCAGAATGTCTCTCTCAAAATTAGGGTGCTGCTTATGTGCCGAAAAGTATGGTACATGGCCTGCAGAAGATCAACAGATACAATGGCCTCCATGTAAGCAAAAGTACCATAGACATGGAGGTTACTCGTATATTTTAGCCAATCTTTCATCAGTAACAGACGGTAGCATGCAGCCATAAAAGCAGTAGAGAATTTACTCTATGATTAAAATCTGGTGGTGTTCACGAAGACAGCCTTCCAGTACTTCTTTCCATCAAAAACTTAGCAAGTGACACTAACCAATTCAAACCAGTTCTCTTCACTGATAACAATATTTTAGTCACTTCATGTTACTGTCTCTGCTACATAAAAGACAGAAAATTATCAAAATCATACTCAGTTTCATATGACATGCCTGTGACTAAAGAACAAAAAGGCACAATACCATGACTGGAATAATATGCAAATAGCCTGTACATAGAAGAGAGAAGCATCCAACAATGTTTCAGTCCTTAAGTCATTTACAAAGTCACACTAACATGAAAGATAGAGGGAGGCAGTGTACATAGGCGAGCAGACAGGGATGGGACCAAGAAAGGCAGTAGTAGAAATAAGGCTGGAAATGATAGAGGAGGAGGAAGGAAGAGGAGGAAGGAAGAGGAGTAAGGAAGAGGAGGAAGGAAGAGGAGGAAGGAAGAAGAGGAAGGAAGAGGAGGAGGGAAGAGGAGGGAGGAGGAGGAGGGAGGAGGAGGAGGGAGGAGGAGGAGACAGGAGGAGGAGGGAGGAGAAAGAGAAGGAGGAAGAAGAGGAGGAGGAGGAGGGAGGAGAAGGTGGGAGGAGGAGGAGGGAGGAGAAGGTGGGAGGAAGAGGTGGGAGGAGGAAGAGGAGGAGGAAGAGGAGGAGAAAGAGGAGGAGAAAGAGAAAGAGGAGGAGGAAGAGGAGGAAGAGGAGGAGCAGGAGGAAGAGCAGGAGGATGAGGAGGAAAAGGAGGATGAGGAGGAAGAGGATGAGGAGGAAGAGGAGGAGGAGGAGGAGGAGGATGAGGAGGAAGAGGAGGAGGAAGAGGAGGAAAAAGAGGAGGAGGAGGAGGAGGAGGAGGAGGAGGAGGTGGTGGTGGTGGTGGTGGTGGTGGTGGTGGTGGTGGTGGTGGCGGTGGTGGTGGTGGTGGCAGTGGTGGCGGCGGTGACGGCGGTGACGGCGGTGACGGCGGTGATGGTGGTGGTGGTGGCGGTGGCGGCGGCGGTGGCAGGGGCAGGTGGTGGCATGGGACAAGATATAGGAAGGGGGAGTGAAGGATGGGAGAAAGACAAAAGTAGCAGGATAGGAAGTAGTAGTAGTGTGAGTGGGGTCATTATTATAATAAAAAAGAAGTGCTAAACCTACAAGGGTCATACAGCGCAGCAGGGCAGGGAAGGGTGCAGGGGCATTGGGTAGCAAGAGGGAGAGAGATTATTATTAGGTCATGGAGTGCAGCGGGGCAGTGGATAGTGCAGGGGTAGAGAAGCAGGGGTAGAGAGTAGCAGGGGCAGAGAGAAGCAGGGGTAGAGAGTAGCAAGAGACTGAGGTAGAAAGGACCGCGAGTGCTAGAGGCCTCATCATCCGAGTTTGTGTAGTAAATCAATTGCTGTCAAAAAGTCAACGAGAGAGTCTGAGTTAAAGGTGGATCCATCAGCAAGAAGGGAAGGTAAAGTAAGGCATTAGAGAGGTGAAGACATTGGAGGCAAATTCTGAGTGCTTGTTGATAGAGTGGGCAGTCCAACAGAATATGACTAACAGAAATGGGAATCTGACAATTCTCACAGAGTGGAACAGGGCACCTCTCCATGAGATACCCGTCAGTAGGACGAGTGTGGCCGATGCGAAGACGGGGGAGAGTAGTCTCCCAGCTTCGACACTGATGACAAGGAAACGGCCAGAAACCTATACAGTGGTACCCCAAGTTTCAGCCATAATTCGTTCCAGAAGGCTGTTTGAGTGCCATTACCGAACAAATCTGTTCCCATAAGGAATAATTTAAATTAGACGAGTCCGTTTCAGACCCCAAAAATACTACACTTACAAAAACCACTTACAATAATACACTTACATAAATGTTCGAGTTGGGAGCTGTACGAAACTCAGGGTACCACTGTACTTGGTATAACCCTTTCATTGTTGGTGCCATAGTACTACGGCTTACAAGCCAGTGTTGGTGACACAGTACTATGCCAAAATTCTAACGGCTTCAAATCTAGCGGAAGAAAGCTGGTAGATGTACATCTGAGAGAATGGGTCTGCATGGTCAGTGTGTTTAGTATAAAAAAAAATAGGGAGCCAGTGGTGCATTGTGGGAATGCCATTTCAGTACTTGTTCAGCATGACTAGCAGTAAGAAATATCTGACTCCCAGGCGAATCTGGGTCTCTTCTCTTCCCAATTGATAGCTGTAACACAGATGGAAGTGTAAGTGAAGATGAATTTCATGGTTTTGAGGAGTTTGTGATTGAAAGCAATGACCAGGATACCAGAAGGAAGGAAGGAAGCAAGGGAGGAAGCAAGGGAGGAAGCAAGGAAGGAAGCAAGGAAGGAAGCAAGGAAGGAAGCAAGGAAGCAAGCAGGGAAGGAAGGAAGCAAGAAAGGAAGGAAGCAAGGAAGAGAGGAAGAAAGAAAAAAAGAAAGATCAGAGGAAGGAGGAAAGGAAGAAGGAAGGAAGAAGGAAGGAAGGAAGGTAGGAAGGAAGGTAGAAAGGAAGGTACGAAAAAAGGTAGTAAGGAAGGAAGGAAGGTAGGTAGGAAGAATGACCCAGACGGCCATCAACCTACGATAACCCAAAAAAGTCAAAGTGACTTATTTCCATGTGTGAGGTGGGGAAGACAGTGTGGGTAATGGTTGGTGGTAATGTATCATTGTGACACCAGCCACACTGCTGTCAGCACATCTACAACAAAGAAAAATCCACACAGAACAACAACAACATTCCACAAACTGTAGCAGTTCTAGGAAAGTGTCCAGTGACTGTGTGTATGCGTGTGTTTTATTGTTTTTTTTTTATTATCACACTGGCCGATTCTCACCAAGGCAGGGTGGCCCGAAAAAGAAAAACTTTCACCATCATTCACTCCATCACTGTCTTGCCAGTGATGGAGTATATATATATACATGTGTATATATATACACATGTATATATATATACATGCATATATATATATATATATATATATATATATATATATATATATATATATATATATATATATATATATATATATATATATATATATATATATATATATACATATATATATATATACATATATATATATATATTATAGAACAATATTAATAAATAACTTTTTTTTATTCTTGGTTTGCATAAATGAGTTTTGTAAACATTGTAATGATAATAATATTTGTGCAATTATAGTGTTGTATACAACGAAGGCATAAACATACATAATGCACTATACTGATCTCACAGACCACAAAACTTACTTGAAAAAATAAAATATTAAAAAATAAATGAAAAAAGTACAATAAAAGTGTAAATAATATTACTGAGTGAGCGGCAGTCACTGATGTTGCCGTATGCAGTTCACTTTGTCAATTTCATGCCTCTATATCTTGGTAAGTAATGATCGCATTTTTTTTTTTGCTTTAAAACACTTACATAAATATTCGTAAGATTATGATAAGAATTTTTTTTTTTAATATTTTTCAACACAGAAAGAGACTTTAGAATCAGGGGTCCCGACAGTCAGAGGATTAATAGAATGTAATTTGTTATGAAGCATATCACGCCAACATTGTTGCCATCGGGTGCAAAGGTGGGTAGCAATCACAGCAAAATAGTCCATGAATAGAACACCTCTATATGAAACTTGGAGGTCATGTACTGCTGACCGTGCAGCAGTGTCTGCCTGTTCATTGCCCTGTACATCAACATGACCAGAGACCCAACAAAAAACAATATCTTCGTGCTTGCTAGAGATACGGTTTAACCAAAGTTGGATATGAAGAGCTAGGAGGCGAGGTGTTTCAAATTTTCTTATAGCCTGTAAAGCACTAAGGGAGTCTGAAGCAACCACAAATGGTGACACAGGCATAGATGCAATATGGATAAGTGCTACAAGAATGGCATACAATTCAGCTGTAAAAATGCAATGCAAGGATAATAAATGCCATGGCACGACACTGTCCGGAAACAATGCTGCGAATCCGACGCCGTCAGAAGACTTGGAACCATCAGTGTACGAACATTGTGATGGCATGAGAACGAGATCGGAAGTTGTTAAGAAAAAGAGAGAGAGAAGCCACTGTAAGCCGTTGGGCTTTCGTGCACGGCAGTAGAAAAGAACAGACACAAACTGTTGTAACATTCCAAGGGAGCAGGGAAACGTTAGATGCTACATGAACATAGAAAGGTAGTAACTGATGAGAAGACGAGCAAATGTAGGCAAAGAGAAAAGGGATGGAGTAAACAGGGGCGATGAACAAATAAAGAACGTCTACTAACATCTTATACATGGAAGGATTGTGGAGGTCATGAGAGCGAACATAATAGCGAAAGCAATGAGCATCATGGCGATTGGTCCAGGATGAAATATTTGTCTCTGCATAGAGGCTCTCAACCGGTGAAGAGCGAAAAGCACTGAAGCATAAACATATTTCCTGGTGATGTATGGGATTAATGCTAGAAAGAGTTGCAGGAGAGGCCACTGAATATATCTGGTCCCCATAATCGAGTTTTAATAAAATTAGGGTTGAATGTAGCCGAAGGAGAGTTCTACGCTCAGCCCCCCATGAAAGATGAGCGGGGTTTAACTCTTAAACGGTCCAAACGTATATATACGTTCACTCGCGTAGCGCCCCAAACGTATATATACGTTTTCTTTGTCATTCATTCAACATTGCCACAATAAGCCTGAGTCACCTAGATATGAGAGAATGGGTGTGTGCACTCACTGTATGCCATATTAAAATAATTGGGGATGCCTGGGAACAATATGCTCTTTTTTCCTTTTAAAAGAAAAGATTTTTTTTCTCCTCAAAAAACTTGGGGCGCTACGCGAGTGAACGTTTATATACGTTTGGACCGTTTAAGAGTTAAAGGAGGTTCAGCCGGCTATGACAAGTTGCCTTCAGAGAAGAAATCTGAGGTTTCCAAGATAACCGATGGTTAAACAAAAGGCCAAGAAACCTGACCGTATCACATTTTGGGATATGCAAGCCATATAGGTACAGTAGGGGGATCTGAGACAACAGAACGTCTAGTGAAAGTATTTGGTGAGCTTCAGTACTAGACAATTTAAATCCATGAGTAGTGGCCCAATTGGAAACATGGTTGACTGCATGCTGGAGAGAAACTGCAATGAGATGACAGTCAGCACCTGAACAAGCTATAGCAAAGTCATCAACATAGAGTGATGACCAAATATTCGCTGGAAGTATAGATGCCATATCCCTGGGGGACAACTTCATCTTGGACAAAGTCCGGGGAAAGCATATTATTAACCAGAAAATGGAAATGTCTCTCAGTTAAGTTCTTAAGGAAAAATGGTAGATGACCTCGGATGTGTAAGGAGTGGGCCTGGGCCAAGATATTATACATCCAAGTTGTGTCATATGCCTTCTCAGTCAAAAAGCATTATGAACATATGTATCTAAGTGTAGTGAGGGGTCAATGGTAGAACGGCCCTTATGAAAGCCATACTGACTAAGAGCAATGGGATGATAGTGGGAGGCACCATGTCCTACAGTACCCAGTTTGCAGAAAGGGAGAACAATGGCAGATTTTCACAACTGGGAAAAAACTTGTGACCAAATAAGACTAAGGAATCATAAGAAGACAACAAGGGCTGATTGATGTAAATGCTGTAGCATACGGATGTGAATGTCGTCAGGCCCAGCTGCCGATGATCGGCCAGCGGAGAGCGTTGCCTCCAGTTCCAGAAGTGTAAAAGGCACATTTAAGATTCTTCTCTCATAGAAGAAAAGTTTATGGGCTCTAATTCTCTGGCAGACTTGGAAGAAAGAAACAATTATTATTATTATAATCAAAAAGAAGCGCTAAGCCACAAGGACTATACAGCGCTGCAGGGCAGGAAGGAAGTGAGGGCATCAGGTGGCAAAAGGGAGATGGATGAGCAACAGGTTACGGATAACAGCGGGGCAGTGGATGGTGAAAGGGTAAAGGGCAGCAAGAGACTGAACCAGAAAGGGCTGAGGGGAGTGCGAAAAGTATCATCAGAGTTTGTGGAGTAAATCGGTCGTTGTCAAGAAGTCAATGAGAGAGTCAGGATTAAAGGAGGGTCCATCAGCAAGAAGGGAAGGTAAAGAGAGAGTAGTAGAACGAAGACGACGTTGGAGGTAAATTCTGCGTGCTCGTTGATAGAGAGGGCAGTCTAACAGAATGTGGCTAATCGATACTGGAACTTGACACTGCTCACAGAGAGGAACAGGGTGCCTCTCCATGAGATACCCATGAGTAAGACGAGTGTGGCCAATGCGAAGGCGGGAGAGAGTGGTCTCCCAACTTCGGCACTGATGACAAGAAGACGGCCAGTAACCTATGCTCGGTTTAATAGAATGAAGTTTGTTACCGAGCAGAGTTGACCAACGTTGTTGCCAACGGGTGCAAAGGTGGGTAGCTATTGCAGCAAAATAGTCCAGAAATGGAACACCTCGATAGGAAATTGGTAGGTCATATACTGCTGACCGCGCAGCAGTGTCTGCCTGTTCATTGCCCTGTACGTCGACATGACCAGGGACCCAACAAAAAACAATATCTTTATGTTTGGTAGAGATACGGCGTAGCCAAAGTTGGATACGGAGAACTAGGGGATGAGATGTATCAAATTTTCGTATAGCCTGTAGAGCACTAAGGGAGTCTGAGACTACTACAAATGATGACACAGGCATAGATGCAATACGAATAAGTGCTGCAAGAATGGCATACAGTTCAGCAGTAAAAATGCTAGCTGAAGATAGTAAATGCCCTCGTACGACGCTGTCCGGAAACACTGCTGCGAATCCGACGCCGTCTGAAGACTTAGAGCCATCTGTGTACACAGCGGTGGCATGAGAATGGGAGTGGAAGTGATCAAGAAAAAGAGAGCGGGAAGCCACCGTAGGCAGTTGAGCTTTCGAGCAAGGGAGTGAGAAAGAACAGACCCGAACAGCTGGAACTTCCCAGGGGGGCAGGGAAAAGTGAGATGCTACATGAACATATAAAGGTGGTAACTGAAGGGAAGACAAGAGTGAATGTAGGCGAAGAGAAAAGGGACGGAGCAAACAGGGGCGGCGAACGAATAAAGAATGTCTACTAATATCGGTGACCATTCTATAAATGGAAGGATTGTGTAGATCGTGAGAGCGTACATAGTAACGAAGGCAATGGGCATCACGGCGATCAGACAAGGATGGAACATTTGCTTCTGTATAGAGGCTCTCAACAGGGGAAGAGCGAAAAGCACCAAGGCACAAACGTAAGCCTTGGTGATGGATAGAGTTAAGGCTAGAGAGAGTAGCAGGAGAGGCCGCGGAATAAATCTGGTCACCATAATCGAGTTTCGATAAAACGAGGGCTGAATGTAGGCGAAGCAGAGTTCGACGATCAGCTCCCCAGGAAAGATGAGCAAGGGTTTTAAGAAGGTTTAGCCGGCTGTGACAAGTTGCCTTCAGAGAGGTAATGTGAGGTTTCCAGGTTAACCGACGGTCAAAGAGAAGGCCTAGAAACCTGACTGTATCACGTTCGGGGATACGGGAGCCATAGAGATACAAAGGATGATCGGAGATAACAGAGCGTCTAGTGAAAGTAATTTGGTGAGTTTTGGTACTTGAAAATTTAAACCCATGTGTGGTGGCCCAAGTGGAAACACGGTCGACCGCATGCTGGAGAGAAACTGCAATAAGGTGACAGTCAGCGCCTGCACAAGCAATAGCGAAGTCATCAACATAGAGTGATGACCAAATATTGGGTGGAAGAACAGAGGCCAAATCATTTATAGCAAGGAGAAAAAGTGTTGTGCTTAGAACACATCCCTGAGGGACACCTTCAGCTTGGACGAAGTCCGGGGAAAGAACATTATTGACTCGAACACGGAAATGTCTGTCAGTTAAAAAGTTCTTAAGGAAGGATGGTAGATTGCCTCGGAGGCCTAAGGAATGGGCCTGGGCCAAAATATTATACCTCCAAGTTGTGTCATATGCCTTCTCAAGGTCAAAAAATATGGCAATAACTGAGTGATTATTCGCAAAGGCATTACGAACATACGTATCCAAGTGTAGTAAGGGGTCTATGGTAGAACGACCCTTACGAAAGCCATATTGACTAGCGGAGAGACTGTTGTGAGTCTCTAAATACCACATTAAACGTCGATTTACGAGGCGTTCCATCACTTTGCAAACTGCACTTGTAAGAGCGATGGGGCGATAGTGGGAGGCATCATGTCCTGTAGTACCCGGTTTGCGGAAAGGGAGAACAATGGCAGATTTCCACAGCTGGGGAAGAACTCCTTGTGCCCAAATAAGATTGAAGAGGTGTAAGAGGACTACAAGGGCTGACCGATGTAAATGTTGTAACATACGAATATGAATGTCATCAGGCCCAGCTGCCGATGATCGGCAAGCTGAGAGCGTTGCCTCCAGTTCTTGAAGTGTAAAAGGCACATTATACTGTTCTTCTCCGAGAGAAGAAAAGTCCAAGGGTACTAACTCTCTGGCAGACTTTGAGGAAAGAAACGAGGGGCATAGATGGAGCCCTCGGGAAATACGGACCAGATGTGTGCCAAGTTCAATGGCAACGTCGAGAGGGTTTGCTATATCAACACCAGTGACCCGTAGAACAGGAGCCGGGTCAGGAGAGTATTTACCACTCAATTTCCTCACTTTTTTCCAGACTGCACTCATAGAAGAAGCAGAGGTGATGGTGGAAACATAGTCTCGCCAACAAGTGCGTTTAGCTTCACGGATGACACGGCGAGCGATCGCACGCTTCTGCTTAAAATCAACAAGTCTCTCAGCGGTTCTATTGTACCGGTACCTGCCCCATGCAGCACGTTTCAAACGTACTGCACGAGCACAAGCAGGAGACCACCAAGGCACGCACTTCTGAGAATGCCTGCCTGAGGTTTGGGGTATAGAATGAGAAGCTGCGGTATAAACTGATGTCGAGAAGATGTGTAGGAGCTCATCAATGGAGGATGAAGAAGGAACCTCACTAAAAGCAGTGAGGTGTGAGTAAAGATCCCAATTTGCCCGATCAAATTGCCAGCGAGGGCTACGGGAAGGTGGTGAATAGGAAGGAGAAGTAAGAATGATCGGAAAATGATCGCTGTCATGTAAGTCTGGTAGAACAGACCAGGTGAAGTCTAGTGCAGTGGAGGAAGAGCAGACTGATAGATCGATGCAAGAGAGAGTATGAGTACGAGGATCAAAATGGGTGGGAGTACCCGTATTTAAAACATGGAGGGGGTGAGAGGCAAGAAAAGCCTCCAACTGAATGCCACGTGAGTCACAATGAGACCCCCCCCAGAGGAAATGGTGGGCATTAAAATCACCAAGTAACAGAAGTGGTGGTGGTAAGGATGAAACAAGAAAGGCAAAGTCTGGGATAGAAAATGCTCGAGAAGGAGAGAGATATAAAGAACATATTGTAAACCACTTATTCAAGTGGATACGGGCTGCAGTGTAATGCAGCGAGGTATGGACAAATAGTTGACAGTACGGAATATCATTGCGTAGAAGAAGGGCACTTTCATTAAAGGTCCCATCTGAGAAAGGATCCGAAGAATACAATAAATTATAGCCTGAGATAGGTTGGAAAACAGCCGAGTGTAATTTTGGTTCTTGTAAGCAAGCACCAACAGGGGAAAACCTGGAAAGCAACATCTGAAGCTCACCCCGATTACCCCTGAGGCCGCGGATATTCCACTGTAAATAGGCCATGATTGGCGATGAAGAAAATATCAGGAATCTGTAGGTAAAGGCACCTACGGACTAGAGGGGTTAGAAAAGTCAACGTGTGGTGGCATTGGAAGATGTTCAAGTAGCGAAGGAACGGAGCGTTGCGAAGAATGGGGTTGTGAAGATGGAGGAGAGGGAAGAGAAGGAACAGGAAGTGAATCAGTGTCCATTGAAGGTTTAGTCTCTGCAATATATTCTGAAATGGCTTCAAGTGTTTCTGAATTCAAAGATGTATGGGAAACCATATTGGAGATAGGAGGAGGAGGGTGAGTAAAGATTGAGACAGTAATGGACTGTACCAAAGTAGAGGGGGAGGGAAAAGTGTAAGGGACTGGAGATGAAGTGTGGGGGGGGACAGAAGAGGTAGAAACCTGGGAGGTGACAGAAGAGGGAGAAACTTGGGCGGGGACGGGGGTGGAAGGCATAGTACGAGGAGGAGGGTGAATCTCCACACTTGTAATAGAGCCAGAGAGAGGGGAAGAACTAGGTACAGAGACTGGAAAGGTAACGTGTGGAGGTGGAAGAAGGGAAGGAAGGGGCAAAGAAGATTTGAGCAATGTGGATTTTTTGGACTTCTGAGTAGAGGGGCGATTGGTATTAGGTGTCGTACGAGGTCTTGTCGATACTGGGGCTTGTGAGGAAGGACGCGAAGATGTGAGAACAGACTGAGTTGTAGTCGGGACGTCAGAGCCAAGGACAGCAAAAGGATTAGATGCCGTAGTGGCTATGGGAGGGGTAACAACAGAGGAGGCTGCAGAAGATGGGACCCCAGAAGTGGGGGGACGTTTGGAAACACGAGAATAAGAAACACGGGGTAGTCTCCCTTGGAGGCGGAGATGAGTAACTGCCATAGCATAAGGGAGACCTTCTGCCTCTTTGAGGCAATGGATTTCACGTTCATTTAAGTAGACCTGGCAACGGCGGGAGTACGAAGGGTGAGCTTCATTACAATTAAGGCAAGATGGAGGTTGACTGCAAGATGTATTAGAATGGTTGTCGGCACCACAGACTGGGCATTCGGCCATAGATCTGCAATATTTCGCTGGGTGACCAAAACGCCAGCAATTTCTACATTGTTGCGGTGTAGGTATCACCTTTCGAACTTGCAACCGATGTCCCGCGACATATACAGAGGACGGGAGTTCTCGGCTGTCAAAAGTTAAACGAGCCACATTGCAAGGGTAACGTCTCCGCCCCCGGGCAGGAAGGACATAAGTGTCTACTTTGAGGATTGGGAGATCCTGGAGTTCCAGCTGTTCAAAAATGTCATTGCCACATGACTGGAAATTCTGTTGGACTATGGTATGGGGCAGAATGACAGTACCACTACAAGAATTGAGAGAAAGATGTTTTTCAATAGTGATAGGAGTAGTATCGATATTCGAAAGGAGAGAAAGATCATGAGCTTGGGTAGCATTCTGGACAGTGACGATGCGTGTACCGCTCTTGAGAGCGTGAAATGAAATATCTCTGCCAACATGACGCAGGAGCGCTTTGGCAATACTATGGTCAGAAAGGTAGGCAGAAGAAGAAGTTGGTCTTAAAGTAAAGAATTTAGTCCATTGTGTGGTCCGAAACTGAGCGTGGAGAGGGAGTGCTTGACGTGTCGGTCGTTTCCGAGTAGAATGGGAAGGTAACGACGGAGCATCATCAGGAGATTGACGTTGGCGTTTAGGAGTAGGACCGGAGTTGGTCCGGCAGGAAATGGGTGGGCGATTCGAAAATTGCCGTACCGTAGAGGGAGAAGCCGGAAGCATAGTCAAAGGAGAGCGGAGTTCAGACAAATCGAAGGAGTCAGTCGAAGCCCCGGTACCTGAAGCGGGTGAGGAAACAGCACCAGCAAGAGGTACAGGGGCATCAGGAGTGTCCGAAGAGTGGTCTAAACACAAGGCAGGGTCAGAATGGGGTGCGGTATCAAGAAGGGGCCCGGGGGTAGTGGTTTCATGGACTAGGGCTGCCATGGTTAGGTTACTCCTTTGCTTTTTGTTTTTAAGAAAAAAAAAGAAAGAAGAAAAGAAAATAAAAATAAAAAAAAGAATAAAAAAAGGGGGGAGCGGGGAGGAATAGTTCCCAGGAGGAATGAAAGGGCCGGAAATCCCCCTCCGCGCCCAAGAGGACTCGACACCGCTAGTAGCGCAGATGCAGCATGGAACCCGTGCCATACCCTACCCTTCATGCCAGTAAACCAGCAATCTGGGATAGCAACCTCACATCTGCCGAGCTACCTCGGTGGACAAAAGAGAGGGCGGCCGGATATCCGCCACAAAGCATACCTCCTTCAGCCACCACCCCCGGAATCCGAAAGGTGGCTTCCAGAGATACACCCGTCGCCCAAAAGACACCCAAAGCCACTCCGGGATACCGGAGAGGGATCGGGACATCCCTAGGCAATCCAGATTCCACGGCAAACTACGCCACCGCCAAGAAACCTCAACGGAATGGGATGGACCCCGGTGTCCTTTCCCCTACCTAGGAACCAGCGCGCCTGTGGGAGAAATCACGAAGGCTAAAAAGAGGAAGGGCAAAAGGGAGGGGTGAGGAGGAGGAGGAGGAATGGAAAAAGGGGAGGATGGGGAGGATGGGATAGGGGAGGGGAGAATGGGGGGTAATTAGGTTCGGTCTGAGGAAGAAGACCGGCAGGGCTAATTCCTCAGACCAAGAGCCTCTTCACCACGCCAAGGAGCCCCCCTTGAAGAGGAAGAAAGAAACAAGAGGCATAGATGGATCCCCTGAGAAATATGGATAAGATGATTACCAATTTCGGTGGCACTCGGTTCCCATATTTTTTTTCAGACTGCACTCACAGAGAAAGCCGAAGTGACGGTACAAACGTAATCCCACCAGCAAGTGCGTTTAGCATCACGGATGACATGGCAGGCAACCGCTATCTACTACTTACTCTCAAGGAGTAGCTCTGTGGTTTTACTGTACTGGTACCTGCCCCAAGTGTTCAATTGTGACGAAGAGAGGGATGGAAGACGGTGCCGTCTTCAGAAATTAAGGAGATTTTTGAAATGTGGGGTAGGATGGAAAGAATTATGGAGAAACATCACCCTGAGAAGGCTGTTGCAAGTCATATCGGCCACTTGTACAGTGAGAGAGTCTTGGCCCATTTTAGGGAAGTTTTAAAGAGACGCCAGAAACAGAGCTCTCTGCACACTTTTTTTGCGAGACAGGACTCCAGTGACTCTCAAGCTGGTTCTAGTGGCATTAAGCAACAGAGAAGAGAAGTAACCCCAGAAAAGCACTTGGTACCTGAGGTGTTGATGGAAGGGGATTCCCCTTCCAAACTATAAACAATCCACTCTCTCCTCCTCCTCCAGTCTCCCATACACTAAGAAGAATCTCCAATAAAGGTAAGTGTTATGCTGTTAATGTTTCATTCATCATGTCCCATTGTATTGTTTATGTACTACATCTATATTTCATGTAAAAAAATTTTTGTTTTAATACTTCTGGGTGTCAGGAATGGATTAATTGTATTTACATTATTTCTTGTGTCAGGAACGGATTAATTGTATTTACATTATTTCTTATGGGGAAAATTGATTCGAAAATTGTCTATTTCAATAATAGTCCCACTTCCAGGAACGGATTAAGGACGATAACTGAGGGACCACTGTATATTTCTACACCATAGGAAGGTTAGCATAGGCACCACTGTGACCACAAATGCAAGTTTTTACAGACGACTCTCCTGCTAGCATGGCTGTGATGAACTCTAGCTCAAGCCCCCCTCTGAGACTCTGATCGCGAGTTCAAACCCCATCCATGGTATGGTTTGTTTGCAGTCGTGTCATGACGATTTTATGAGTTCTTTGCTAATCTTGCAACATTATGAAACATTATTGCAAGCCAAAAGAAATTACATACAGTATATAACAAAAGGTTTGGTGGCTAATACAAAGTCAAACATACAAAAATTTCCTCTATTCGCTCCAGAGCACTTTTTCTTTGTGAGTCTGGTCATAACAAAATTCAGCTACTCTGATTTATGACTTAAAACTGCAATACAAGAAAGATCTTTGCTGACAACTTTTATATTTCACATGGGTGGTTCAGACGAATTACATCAATCAATACAAATTACTCAAGGCCAAGCGTGCCACTGTTTCTCTCATACAATACAAAACTCAAAAGAACTAAACATTTATTTTACAACAGGTCAGTTCTAGGTTATTTATTAACCTCAAAATATTTTACCTATGAAACTCAGTCAATGTATAAATTGGCTCTCCAGTCATTGTGGGTTTCCATCAGAGTTGCTGTAATTGTCATAAATGACAGATTCCTTCAGTGACCATCAGCAGCAGTGATGGTCATACGTATTTAATACTTTATCAAATAACTGTTTAAAATAACTAAGTGGTTGTAAGACTAACAAGTCACTTAGTTCTTCTAACAGTGTATATGAAGAACTCTCTATTATCATTTCTTCTTTTACAATTTAACCCTTTTGGGGTTGGTGCCGTACTAGTATGGCTTGCATGCTAGGGTTGGTGCCGTACTAGTATGCATAAATTCTAGCGCCTTCAAATTTAGCGTGAGAAAGCTGGTAGGCCTACATATGAAAGAATGGGTCTATGTGGTCAGTGTGTGCAGTATAAAAAAAAAAAAAAAATCTTGCAGCACACAGTGCATAATGAGAAAAATAACCACCACCGTGTTTTTGGTTTAAAACAGCGACTTTGCAGTGTATTTTCATATGCTATTTATGGTTGTATTCTAGTTTTCCTGGTCTCATTTTATAGAATGGAAGACATATTACAGAAATTGAGATGATTCTGATTGGTTTCACAAAGAAAAGGACCTTGAAATTGAGCTCAAAGTAGCATAAATCTTCAATTTTTGCCGAAGTTCAAAAGTAAACTAATCATGCCATGCATCCAATACATGTCAACTGGTGAGTCTAATATTATTTCACAAGTGTGCTATTATCTGTACCATTTCTACACTAATGCAGTAGTCTGCATAACAGTAAATCTTCCATTTTTTGTGAGAATAAAAATTCAAAGTGGAAAGCAAAAGAAATGTAACAGAGGTCTGGGGACAGGACTAATGAACAGAGGAAATGCTATTTTAGTGCCAAGAAAGTCTGTCTTGTTTATTCTGGACCCTATTTGGAAATTGGCATTTTTTGAAATGTGTGTGAATTATTATTATTATAATAAAAAAGAAGCGCTACACCACAAGGGCTATACAGCGCTGCAGGGCAGGAAAGAAGCGAGGGTATCAGGTGGCAAAAGGGAGAGGGAAGAGTAGTAGGTTACGGAGAACAGTGGGGCAGTGGATAGTGAAAGGGTAGAGGGTAGCAAGAGATTGAGGTAGAAAGGGCTGAGGGGAGTGTGGAAGTTATCATCATCAGAGTTTGTGGAGTAAATCAGTCATTGTCAAGAAGTCAATGAGAGAGTCAGGATTAAAGGAGGGTCCATCAGCAAGAAGGGAAGGTAAAGAGAGAGTAGTAGAGCGGAGACGAAGTTGGAGGTAAATTCTGCACGCTCTTTGATAGAGAGGGCAGTCTAACAGAATGTGGCTAATTGATACTAAAACTTGAAACTTCTCACAGAGAGGAGCAGGGCACCTCTCCATGAGATACCCATGAGTAAGATGAGTGTGGCCAATGCGAAGGCGGGAGAGAGTAGTCTCCCAATCTCGGCACTGATGACAAGAAGACGGCCAGTAACCTATGCTCGGTTTAATAGAATGAAGTTTGTTACCGAGTAGAGTTGACCAACGTTGTTGCCAACGGGTGTGAAGGTGGGTAGCTATTACAGCAAAATAGTCCGGAAATGGAACACCTCTACATGAAATTGGTAGGTCATGTACTGCTGACCGCGCAGCAGTGTTTGTCTGTTCATTGTCCTGCATGTCAACATGACCAGGGACCCAACAAAAAACAATATCTTTATGCTTGGTAGAGATACAGTGTAGCCAAAGTTGGATACAGAGAACTAGGGAGTGAGGTGTATCAAATTTCTGTATAGCCTGTAGAGCACTAAGGGAGTCTGAGACAACCACAAGTGATGACACAGGCATGGGTGCGATACGAATAAGTGCTGCAAGAATGGCATACAATTCAGCAGTAAAAATGCTAGCCAAAGATAGTAAATGCCCTCGCACGATGCTGTCCGGAAGCACTGCTGCGAATCCGACACCGTCAGAAGACTTAGAGCCATCTGTGTACACTGCGATGGTATGAGAATGAGAGTGGAAGTGGTCAAGAAAGAGAGAGCGGGAAACCACCGTAGGGAGTTGGGCTTTCGAGCAAGGGAGTGAGAAAGAACAGACCCGAACAGCTGGAACTTCCCGGGGGGGCAGGGAAAAGTGAGATGCTACATGAACATATAAAGGTGGTAACTGAAGGGAAGACAAGAGCGAATGTAGGCGAAGAGAGAAAAGATGGAGCAAACAGGGATGGCGAACAAATAAAGAATGTCTACTAATATCAGTGACCATTCTATAAATGGAATGATTGCAGAGATCGTGAGAGCATACATAGTAGCAAAAGCAATGGGCATCACGGCGATCACACAAGGATGGAACATTCGCTTCTGCATAGAGGCTCTCAACAGGGGAAGAGCAAAAAGCACCAAGGCATAAACGTAATCCTTGGTGATGGATGGGGTTAAGGCTAGAGAGAGTAGCAGGAGAGGCCGCTGAATAGATCTGGTCACCATAATCTAGTTTCGATAAAATGAGGGCTGAATGTAGGCGAAGGAGAGTTCAACGATCAGCTCCCCATGAAAGATGAGCAAGATTTTTAAGAAGGTTCAGCCAGCTGTGACATGTTGCCTTCAGAAAGGTAATGTGAGGTTTACAGGATAACATACATTCAGAGAGAAGGCCTAGAAACCTGACTGTATCACGTTCAGGGATACGGAATCCATAGAGGTACAAAGGATGATCGGAGATGACAGAGAGTCTAGTGAAAGTAATTTGATGAGTTTTGGTACTGGAAAATTTAAACCCATGCGTGGTGGCAACACGGTCGAGTGCATGCTGGAGAGAAACTGTAATGAGATGACAGTCAGCGCCCGCACAAGCAATAGCAAAGTCATCAACATAGAGTGATGACAAAATATTGGATGGAAGACTAGAGGCCAAATCATTTATAGCAAGGAGAAAAAGTGTTGTGCTCAGAACACATCCCTGAGGGACACCTTCAGCTTGGACAAAGTCCGGGGAGAGCACATTATTAACTCGAACACGGAAATGTCTGTCAGTTAAAAAGTTCTTAAGGAAGGATGGTAGATTGCCTTGGAGGCCTAAGGAGTGGGCTTGGGCCAAAATATTGTACCTCCAAGTTGTGTCATATGCCTTCTCAAGGTCAAAAAATATGGCAATAACTGAGTGGTTATTCGCAAAGGCATTACGAACATACGTATCCAAGCGTAGTAAGGGATCTATGGTAGACTGGCCCTTACGAAAGCCATATTGACTAGTGGAGAGACTGTTGTGTGTCTCTAAATACCACATTAAACGTCGATTTACCAGACATTCCATCACTTTGCAAACTGCACTGGTAAGAGCAACGGGACGATAGTGGTAGGCATCATGTCCTGTAGTACCCGGCTTGCGGAAAGGGAGAACAATGGCAGATTTCCACAGCTGAGGAAGAACTCCTTGTGACCAAATAAGATTGAAGAGGTGTAAGAGGACTGTAAGGGCTGACTGATGTAAATGTTGTAACATCCGAATATGAATGTCGTCAGGCCCAGCTGCCGATGATTGGCAAGCTGAGTGTGTTGCCTCCAGTTCACGAAGTGTAAAAGGCACATTATACTGTTCTCCTCTGTGAGAAGCAAAGTCCAAGGGTACTAAATCTCTGGGAGACTTTGAGGAAAGAAACGAGGGGCGTAGATGCGGCCCCTGGGAAATACTGACCAGATGAGTGCCAATGTTAATGGCAACGTCAAGAGGGTTTGATGTATCAACACCAGCAACACGTAGAACAGGAGCCAGGTCAGAAGAGTATTTACCACTCAATTTCCTCACTTTTTTCCAGACTGCACTCATAGACGAAGCAGAGGTGATGGTGGAAACATATTCTCGCCAGTAGACTTCAGGATGTACATGTTTATAGAGGGGCCACAGATATATCAGATCACTTTCTAGTTGTAGCTACACTGAGAGTAAAAGGTAGATGGGATACAAGGAGAATAGAAGCATCAGCGAAGAGAGAGGTGAAGGTTTATAAACTAAAAGAGGAGGCAGTTAGGGTAAGATATAAACAGCTATTGGAGGATAGATGGGCTAATGAGAGCATAGGCAATGGGGTCGAAGAGGTATGGGGTAGGTTTAAAAATGTAGTTTTAGAGTGTTCAGCAGAAGTTTGTGGTTACAGGAAAGTGGGTGCGGGAGGGAAGAGGAGCGATTGGTGGAATGATGATGTGAAGAGAGTAGTAAGGGAGAAAAAGTTAGCATATGAGAAGTTTTTACAAAGTAGAAGTGATGCAAGGAGGGAAGAGTATATGGAGAAAAAGAGAGAGGTTAAGAGAGTGGTGAAGCAATGTAAAAAGAGAGCAAATGAGAGAGTGGGTGAGATGTTATCAACAAATTTTGTTGAAAATAAGAAAAAGTTTTGGAGTGAGATTAACAAGTTAAGAAAGCCTAGAGAACAAATGGATTTGTCAGTTAAAAATAGGAGAGGAGAGTTATTAAATGGAGAGTTAGAGGTATTGGGAAGATGGAGGGAATATTTTGAGGAATTGGTAAATGTTGATGAAGATAGGGAAGCTGTGATTTCGTGTATAGGGCAAGGAGGAACAACATCTTGTAGGAGTGAGGAAGAGCCAGTTGTGAGTGTGGGGGAAGTTCGTGAGGCAGTAGGTAAAATGAAAGGGGGTAAGGCAGCCGGGATTGATGGGATAAAGATAGAAATGTTAAAAGCAGGTGGGGATATAGTTTTGGAGTGGTTGGTGCAATTATTTAATAAATGTATGGAAGAGGGTAAGGTACCTAGGGATTGGCAGAGAGCATGCATAGTTCCTTTGTATAAAGGCAAAGGGGATAAAAGAGAGTGCAAGTAGTAGTAGTACTACTACTACTACCACCACCACCACTAGTGCACATCGAAATGGTACCTCACTAGTATTGCACCTCACTCTGAGCCTTTATATACACTCTGTGTCCAAGTATTGTTTGTAACGGCTTGATAAAGCTCCTGGAGAGCGAAACGTTGCCACAATAAAATGTCACATTAGTTGCACTTGTGTCCTTTTACTTTACATAAACATTTTTGAGACCGCTAACTTTGCAAGAGCATAATTCCGTAAGTTTTCCATCAAATTTCTTACTTTTGGTGTCATTATGACTAGGAAAAGATTCTCTATCATTTCATAAGAATTTTTTATTGTTTTTTTTTTTTCGAAAAATTTCTGACCCTAAGAACAAGTCTGGGAGAGGGCCTACCGACCCTGAAAGGGTTAATTATCACTTTTTATTCTCCCTATTAGTGCTAGCAAGTTTTCCTTATCTTTTATAATCTTTACAGTATGTGGTTATCACATATTTGAAAGTCATTTTGGTACAGAAAGCTGTGTGCCACATACAATTTCCTATCAACGGAAACATCTGTATCTCTTTAAGAGAACAAAATCATCATACATTCTATTCCTTTAGGTTTAAAAATTAGTTACACTTAATGATGTACACGGTGCATCAAGACACTTTGGGTCATCAGTGGTGCAGTGTTCATCCTGTTTTAATGCTCTTACTCAACTATGATATATAATTCAAATGCCAAGATGATCGCAAATTATTCAGTCATATACAATTAACCACAATTTTCCTATTAAACTGCAGAAGAGACAGTACTGTATTACATTTCAATAAAAGTTGAATTACAAGATACCTTGGTATTATGCTGCAATGCTTGTAAGTGTTCTTCCAATCCACCTTCCAGGCTATCTTTCTTCCAATCTGCCTTCCAGGCTATCTTTCTTCCAATCTGCCTTCCAGGCTATCTTTCTTCCAATCTGCCTTTCAGGCTATCTTTCTTCCAATCTGCCTTCCAGGCTTTCTTCCAATCTGCCTTCCAGGCTATCTTTCTTCCAATCTGCCTTCCAGGCTATCTTTCTTCCAATCTGCCTTCCAGGCTATCTTTCAATTCCAATATGCCTACCAGATTATCTTTTTCCAATCCACCTGCTAGGCTATCTTCCAATCCACCTTCTAGGCTATCTTTCTTCCAATCCATCTGCCAGGTTTTCTACCAATCAACCTGCCAGGTTATCTTTCTTCCAATCCATCTGCCAGGTTATCTTTCTTCCAATCCACCTACCATGTTATCTTTCTTCCACTTTGCCTCCCAGGATATCTTATGATAGCAGTTAATTAAGAGACAACTACATCAGTCAGTCTGGGAGTGAGCATGAGGTAAGTGACACATACGTGTTACATTTTCTCCCTCCCAGCACCCCTCCTCTCCCTCTCTTTCATTCTCTCTTCACTCCCTCCCTTCCCTTTACCCCTTATCCCCTACCCTCTCATCCCTCTGAGGTACTACTTACCCACCTCTAACCCCTCAACATTGAGACCTGCTCTACCACAATACAATATCTGTTACAAAATATCAGCCCCACCTAGAGATGGATGACAACTTTAAAGCACCATGAGTCACTTTCCAAGATCTCAAAATTGTATGGACAGCAACAGATAGATTATCAAACACAGGACGGATCAATGTTATAGTTTTTGAAGACATACATTTAACCTTAATTTTAATAAAGTGAAAGATGAAAGTTATCACTATACAATCATGGGTATATATAACACCTGTCATCGAATACTCAGCAGGAAGTATGTTGGGATTTTGTAGGTAAATGTGATGGATTCCTGATTAGCACAAAGAAGTGGTGGTGGTGGTGATGCATTTGTTCTATGTGATATGCTAAAAACTTCCCCCTTTGCTCTAGCAGTAGTTTTTATATTTGTTAGAAAAAGGATGACAAACCATGAATCTTGCATGCTGACAATGTTCTCTAACTTTTCTAACGGTACTCAAATTTCTCACTGGGATTACCTACTCAGTAATTTCCTTTACCACATCAGCAGTTTCCCTCCAAAAAAAACAGGCAAACCTTCACAACCATTCATTCATGTCTTGGCAGATGTGTGCAAAAATCAAATGACCCTCAGAACAACAAAATCCTCACACCTCCTTCAGAGTGCAGGCACTGTACTTCTTGCCTCTACATCTGGATAACCAGTTTGCCCAAAATTTCTTGTATTTCTGTGCTCCTTCTCCAGCAGCACATTCAATCCCAAAAACTACCTGCCTCCCCTCACCCAAATCTACAAGCTCTCATAAACCTCGTGTACACTAAAGCCTCTAGTACTTTAACCCTTTGACTGTCGCAACCCCAAATCGTGAAGTGTTTCCTGGTGTTAAAAATTTTTTGGAGAAAAAAAAAAAAAAAAAAAAATCTCATGAAATAATAGAGAATCTTTTCCCAATGGTGATGACACCAAAAGTAAAAAGTACGAAATTTGATCAAAAACTTAGGGAATTACGCTCTCATGAAGTTAGCAATCTCAGCGATATACAGTGGACCCCCGGTTAACGATATTTTTTCACTCCAGAAGTATGTTCAGGTGCCAGTACTGACCGAATTTGTTCCCATAAGGAATATTGTGAAGTAGATTAGTCCATTTCAGACCCCCAAACATACACGTACAAACGCACTTACATAAATACACTTACATAATTGGTCGCATTCGGAGGTGATCGTTATGCGGGGGTCCACTGTATATGCATCGACTATTTTCGGCCAATTCCATTGTTCCGGTCGACCAAACTCATAGCTATTTCTTTAGAACTCCATTTTTTCTATCAACTGAGTACAAGAAACCACTCATTTACTGATTCCAACTACCCAATAAAGTGGTCAGAAATTGGCAATTTGGCCAATTTCAAGCAAATTAAAAAAGATGCCAATTTCAAAACAGGGTCCAGAATAAACATTGCAGACATTCTTGGCACTAAAATAACATATCCTCTGTTCATTAGTCACATCTCCAGGTCCCTCTTGTGTTACTCTTGCTTTCTATTTTGATTTTTTTTCACACAAAAAATAGAAGATGTACTGCTATGCAGACTTCTGTATTATTGTAAAAATGGTATAAAGAAATAATATTAGACTTCCTAGTTGATGTGTATTGGACGTGTGGTGTGATTTGCTTACTCTTGAACACTGGTAAAAATCAAACATTTCCGCTACTTTGAGCTCAATTTCAAGGTCGCTTTCATCATGAAACTAATCAAAATCATCTCTATTTCTGTAATATGTTTTCCATTCTATCCAATGAGACCTAGAAAATGAGAATACAACCATAAATACTATAGGAAAATATGTACACCTAAAAGTCGGCATTTTAATCCAAAAATACGGTCAGAGTTTCTTTTCTTTCATTATGCACTGCGTGCCACAAGATTTTTTTATACAGTGCACACTGACCACACAGACCCATTCTCTCTCACATGGGCCTACCAGCTTTCTCCTGCTAATTTGAAGCCACTAGAATTATTGAGTATATATACGTCTGAAACATTGGCTCGTAAGACATATATACATGGCCAAAACAGTCAAAGGGTTAAATCTCTCTCATGAAACCTTTCCTCCAACCCTTCCTGGGATGACCCATACCCATCCTTAGTTCCAGTCTGGATTTATACACAATCATCTTATTTTGCTTCCTCTCTAAATGCCCAAACCACTTCAAGCACCCCTCCTCTGCCCTCTGAATGATACCCTTTGTGACCTCACAAAGTCTTATAGCTTCTACAATCCTAATTCTCAACATAATCTACACACCATACATTGTGCTGAAACATGACATCACTGCCAAAAGTCTCCTCTTGCTGCAACTTTTTAAGTACATGCCTCATATCTATTTAACCTTCTCAGGGTCCTGACCCCTGATCTGAAACTCATCCACAGGGACCAAGAATTAAAAAAAAAAAAAAAAAAATGTTATTTTTTCTTATGAAATTGTAGAGAATTTTTTTCTGAAGGCAACAAAACAAAAAGCATGAAATTTGTTGGAAAACTGACAAAATTACACTATGGTGAATTTTGCCGTGTCAGCAATATTTACGCATTGGCAATTTTGCCCACTTTGAGTCCTATTTTAACCCTTTCAGGGTCAATGCCGTAGATCTACGGCTATACGCTGAGGGTCCAAACCATAGATCTATGCAAAAATTCTAGCGGCGTCAAATTTAGTGCGAGAAGGCTGGCAGACCAACATCTGAGAGAACGAGTCTGTGTGGTGTGCGAGTGCCATAAAGAAAAATTCTAGGCGCCCGCATGGCATTGTGGGAATGCCACCTCAGAAACCTCTGTTCACCATACCTCACTGCAAGGCAAGGCAAATTGGGACTCTCTTCGTAACTGATAGTTCTCACTCTGATGGAAGTGGAAAAGAAGAATTCTATGGATTTGATCGATTAGTGACCGAAATCAATGACCAGGATATTGAAAACAGTGCAGAAAATCATTATGATCCTCAACCTTCTACCTCTGGTGTGGGCACGTCTCAGTCACGTTCAGTTGTACCTCGTTGCAAGAGAAAACTAATATTTTCACGTGTCCAGGCCTCAGAGTTCTGTAGTAATCATAGTGATGTGGACTGTGATTTTACTGCTCTTGATGATCATTCAAGTAGTGATAGTGATGAATCATATTCACCAGTGAAGCATTGGTATATATTTCGCTGCATGCGCTAAGGTAGTGTTCCCTATTCAGTGCGCAGGGGACAGAGTACATCCCGGACTACATCCAGTGGCCCTACACCAGGAATAGACAGTGAAAGTGAGGATGATGTGGCTACACTTGGCATGGATAGACCACAGGCATCAGTAGGTGGTGGTATTGGTGGTGATAGTGCCATGGCCATGTATGACTCACCAGCCCAGGCTGGAACCCACGCTGCTGATTCCTCAGCTCAAGGACAAAGCGGAGCGTCAGCCACCACCACACCACAACTACAACCACAACCAGCTTATGATGTCCAGTATCCACCAGCAAATCGTATCTGGGATTGGCAGCAAAATCCCAATTTTGTTCCCAAGCCCCACAGGTTTGATGACTCTCAAAGTGGAATCCTACCAGGTTGTTCTCTTGGAAACACTGCAAATGAACTGGAATTCTTTGAACTATTCTTTGACCAGCCCTTGATGGAAATTATTGTCAGGGAAAGTAACAAGTATTTTGAGTACACCATGGCAAATACGATCATATACCACAGTCAAGACTAAACTGGTAGAAAAGGAGAACTGTGGCTGAAATGTATTGGCTTTTTGCAACAATAATGCTTATGCCTCATGTCTGTAAGAATAATATAAAATCATACTGGTCCACAGATCAGCTAATTTGTACCCCGGTCTTCAGTGAAATCATCCCAGAGAACAGGTTTATCTTACTGTTATGCATGTTGCACTTCTCTGACAAAACCAGGCCTGACAGAAGTGACAGGTTATACAAGATTATAATTGCTTTTATGTATCTCAAACAAAAGTTCAGCATGTACTTTTATCCATTCAAGAATCTTGTAATTGACGAGTCTTTGATTTTATTCAAAGGTAGGCTGTCATTCAAGCAGTATCTACCGAGCAAGAGGAAACGCTTTGGTATAAAAATGTTTGTACTCTGACTGTGACAGTGGCCTGGTACTGGATATTACTGTATACACGGGAAGTAAAACATTGAAAGATACCAGGATGTTATTGGGTATCTCAGGTGACGTAGTGAGAAACATGATGGCACCTTATCTTGGTAAGGGGCATACATTATATACCGATAACTGGTACACAGTAGGTAGTAGGTTGGTAGACAGCAACCACCCAGGGAAGTACTACCGTCCTCCCAGATGACTGTGAAACAGAAACCTGTAACTGTTTTGCATGATGGTAGGATTGCTGGTTTCTTTTTCTGTCTCATAAACACGCTAGATAACAGGGATATCTTGCTACTCCTACTAACACTTTGGTCACACTTCACAGACGCGCACATGCATATATATATATACATACATCTAGGTTTTTCTCCTTTTTCTAAATAGTTCTTGTTCTTCTTTATTTCTTCTATTGTCCATGGGGAAGTGGAAAAGAATCTTTCCTCCGTAAGCCATGCGTGTCGTATGAGGCGACTAAAATGCCGGGAGCAATGGGCTAGTAACCCCTTCTCCTGTAGACACTTACTAAAAAAGAGAAGAAGAAAAACTTTATAAAACTGGGATGCTTAAATGTGCGTGGATGTAGTGCGGATGACAAGAAACAGATGATTGCTGATGTTATGAATGAAAAGAAGTTGGATGTCCTGGCCCTAAGCGAAACAAAGCTGAAGGGGGTAGGAGAGTTTCAGTGGGGGGAAATAAATGGGATTAAATCTGGAGTATCTGAGAGAGTTAGAGCAAAGGAAGGGGTAGCAGTAATGTTAAATGATCAGTTATGGAAGGAGAAAAGAGAATATGAATGTGTAAATTCAAGAATTATGTGGATTAAAGTAAAGGTTGGATGTGAGAAGTGGGTCATAATAAGCGTGTATGCACCTGGAGAAGAGAGGAATGCAGAGGAGAGAGAGATTTTGGGAGATGTTAAGTGAATGTATAGGAGCCTTTGAACCAAGTGAGAGAGTAATTGTGGTAGGGGACCTGAATGCTAAAGTAGGAGAAACTTTTAGAGAGGGTGTGGTAGGTAAGTTTGGGGTGCCAGGTGTAAATGATAATGGGAGCCCTTTGATTGAACTTTGTATAGAAAGGGGTTTAGTTATAGGTAATACATATTTTAAGAAAAAGAGGATAAATAAGTATACAAGATATGATGTAGGGCGAAATGACAGTAGTTTGTTGGATTATGTATTGGTAGATAAAAGACTGTTGAGTAGACTTCAGGATGTACATGTTTATAGAGGGGCCACAGATATATCAGATCACTTTCTAGTTGTAGCTACACTGAGAGTAAAAGGTAGATGGGATACAAGGAGAATAGAAGCATCAGGGAAGAGAGAGGTGAAGGTTTATAAACTAAAAGAGGAGGCAGTTAGGGTAAGATATAAACAGCTATTGGAGGATAGATGGGCTAATGAGAGCATAGGCAATGGGGTCGAAGAGGTATGGGGTAGGTTTAAAAATGTAGTGTTAGAGTGTTCAGCAGAAGTTTGTGGTTACAGGAAAGTGGGTGTGGGAGGGAAGAGGAGCGATTGGTGGAATGATGATGTGAAGAGAGTAGTAAGGGAGAAAAAGTTAGCATATGAGAAGTTTTTACAAAGTAGAAGTGATGCAAGGAGGGAAGAGTATATGGAGAAAAAGAGAGAGGTTAAGAGAGTGGTGAAGCAATGTAAAAAGAGAGCAAATGAGAGAGTGGGTGAGATGTTATCAACAAATTTTGTTGAAAATAAGAAAAAGTTTTGGAGTGAGATTAACAAGTTAAGAAAGCCTAGAGAACAAATGGATTTGTCAGTTAAAAATAGGAGAGGAGAGTTATTAAATGGAGAGTTAGAGGTATTGGGAAGATGGAGGGAATATTTTGAGGAATTGTTAAATGTTGATGAAGATAGGGAAGCTGTGATTTCGTGTATAGGGCAAGGAGGAATAACATCTTGTAGGAGTGAGGAAGAGCCAGTTGTGAGTGTGGGGGAAGTTCGTGAGGCAGTAGGTAAAATGAAAGGGGGTAAGGCAGCCGGGATTGATGGGATAAAGATAGAAATGTTAAAAGCAGGTGGGGATATAGTTTTGGAGTGGTTGGTGCAATTATTTAATAAATGTATGGAAGAGGGTAAGGTACCTAGGGATTGGCAGAGAGCATGCATAGTTCCTTTGTATAAAGGCAAAGGGGATAAAAGAGAGTGCAAAAATTATAGGGGGATAAGTCTGCTGAGTATACCTGGTAAAGTGTATGGTAGAGTTATTATTGAAAGAATTAAGAGTAAGACGGAGAATAGGATAGCAGATGAACAAGGAGGCTTTAGGAAAGGTAGGGGGTGTGTGGACCAGGTGTTTACAGTGAAACATATAAGTGAACAGTATTTAGATAAGGCTAAAGAGGTCTTTGTGGCATTTATGGATTTGGAAAAGGCGTATGACAGGGTGGATAGGGGGGCAATGTGGCAGATGTTGCAAGTGTATGGTGTAGGAGGTAGGTTACTGAAAGCAGTGAAGAGTTTTTACGAGGATAGTGAGGCTCAAGTTAGAGTATGTAGGAAAGAGGGAAATTATTTCCCAGTAAAAGTAGGCCTTAGACAAGGATGTGTGATGTCACCGTGGTTGTTTAATATATTTATAGATGGGGTTGTAAGAGAAGTAAATGCGAGGGTCTTGACAAGAGGTGTGGAGTTAAAAGATAAAGAATCACACACAAAGTGGGAGTTGTCACAGCTGCTCTTTGCTGATGACACTGTGCTCTTGGGAGATTCTGAAGAGAAGTTGCAGAGATTGGTGGATGAATTTGGTAGGGTGTGCAAAAGAAGAAAATTAAAGGTGAATACAGGAAAGAGTAAGGTTATGAGGATAACAAAAAGATTAGGTGATGAAAGATTGAATATCAGATTGGAGGGAGAGAGTATGGAGGAGGTGAATGTATTCAGATATTTGGAAGTGGACGTGTCAGCGGATGGGTCTATGAAAGATGAGGTGAATCACAGAATTGATGAGGGAAAAAGAGTGAGTGGTGCACTTAGGAGTCTGTGGAGACAAAGAACTTTGTCCTTGGAGGCAAAGAGGGGAATGTATGAGAGTATAGTTTTACCAACGCTCTTATATGGGTGTGAAGCATGGGTGATGAATGTTGCAGCGAGGAGAAGGCTGGAGCCAGTGGAGATGTCATGTCTGAGGGCAATGTGTGGTGTGAATATAATGCAGAGAATTCGTAGTTTGGAAGTTAGGAGGAGGTGCGGGATTACCAAAACTGTTGTCCAGAGGGCTGAGGAAGGGTTGTTGAGGTGGTTTGGACATGTAGAGAGAATGGAGCGAAACAGAATGACTTCAAGAGTGTATCAGTCTGTAGTGGAAGGAAGGCGGGGTAGGGGTCGGCCTAGGAAAGGTTGGAGAGAGGGGGTAAAGGAGGTTTTGTGTGCGAGGGGCTTGGACTTCCAGCAGGTATGCATGAGCGTGTTTGATAGGAGTGAATGGAGACAAATGGTTTTTAATACTTGACGTGCTGTTGGAGTGTGAGCAAAGTAACATTTATGAAGGGGTTCAGGGAAACCGGCAGGCCGGACTTGAGTCCTGGAGATGGGAAGTACAGTGCCTGCACTCTGAAGGAGGGGTGTTAATGTTGCAGTTTAAAAACTGTAGTGTAAAGCACCCTTCTGGCAAGACAGTGATGGAGTGAATGATGGTGAAAGTTTTTCTTTTTCGGGCCACCCTGCCTTGGTGGGAATCGGCCAGTGTGATAATAAATAAATAAATAATAATGGTACACAAGCCCTTTACTCAGTGATTTCTTGCTAGTGAACGTGACAGATGTGTGTGGCACAGTGCGTTCTAATCATAAACACATGCCCAGCTTCAATGCACTCGTGCTGGTGAGGTGCAGGTGTTTACTGCCAATGACATCATGGTATTATGGTGGCATGATAAACGAGATGTCCCATTGTTGACAACCATTCACCCTAACGAAATGAAAGACAGTTGATAGTAACAGTGATTGATTATACACAAAAAATGCGTTTGGTTGACAAATGTGACATGTAGAATGGCGTTGTCAATTGTGTTCGTAAGAGTTACAAGTGGTACATGAAACTTTTCTTCCATCTCATGACATTTCAATGCTCAATGCATATAATATGTACCAAATAAAGACCGGCAACAGACCACCATATAGTGAATTTTGTCTGTCTGTTGTCAGACAACTCGTAATGAAGTACCAGGTAACAACACCTGCCATACAAAACCGTCCTTGAACTCCTCAGGAAATACCCAAGCGTTTGAGGAGGGAAGATGATCACTTCATAATACAGCTTCATGCAACTAAAAAGAAATTTGCTCAGAAGAGTTGCATTGTCTGTGCACAAACAAAACGACGGCAACAAAGACGCAAAGACACTCGGTTTATGTGCGAGGAATGTAAGGTACCTCTGTGCATGGTACCTTGTTTCAAGGACTTCTACAGGCTGCAGCAGTTCTAGAAACATGTCCAGTGACTGTACATATGTAAATATATAATAGAACATTAGTATTATACAACATTTGTGTATGTTTATTGTTGTAAACAATACTGGTAAACAATATTATAATAACTTTAGTAAAGGTAGAAAGTTGAAAGTGAACATAGAAAAGAGTAAGGTGATTTTTTTTTTATTATTATCACACTGGCCGATTCCCACCAAGGCAGGGTGGCCCGAAAAAGAAAAACTTTCACCATCATTCACTCCATCACTGTCTTGCCAGAAGGGTGCTTTACACTACAGTTTTTAAACTGCAACATTAACACCCCTCCTTCAGAGTGCAGGCACTGTACTTCCCATCTCCAGGACTCAAGTCCGGCCTGCCGGTTTCCCTGAACCCCTTCATAAATGTTACTTTGCTCACACTCCAACAGCACGTCAAGTATTAAAAACCATTTGTCTCCATTCACTCCTATCAAACACGCTCACGCATGCCTACTGGAAGTCCAAGCCCCTCGCACACAAAACCTCCTATACCCCCTCCCACCAACCTTTCCTAGGCCGACCCCTACCCCGCCTTCCTTCCACTACAGACTGATACACTCTTGAAGTCATTCTGTTTCGCTCCATTCTCTCTACATGTCCGAACCACCTCAACAACCCTTCCTCAGCCCTCTGGACAACAGTTTTGGTAATCCCGCACCTCCTCCTAACTTCCAAACTACGAATTCTCTGCATTATATTCACACCACACATTGCCCTCAGACATGACATCTCCACTGCCTCCAGCCTTCTCCTCGCTGCAACATTCATCACCCATGCTTCACACCCATATAAGTGTGTTGGTAAAACTATACTCTCATACATTCCCCTCTTTGCCTCCAAGGACAAAGTTCTTTGTCTCCACAGACTCCTAAGTGCACCACTCACCCTTTTCCCCTCATCAATTCTATGATTCACCTCATCCTTCATAGACCCATCCGCTGACACGTCCACTCCCAAATATCTGAATACATTCACTTCCTCCATACTCTCTCCCTCCAATCTGATATCCAATCTTTCATCACCTAATATTTTTGTTATCCTCATAACCTTACTCTTTCCTGTATTCACTTTTAATTTTCTTCTTTTGCACACCCTACCAAATTCATCCACCAATCTCTGCAACTTCTCTTCAGAATCTCCCAAGAGCACAGTGTCATCAGCAAAGAGCAACTGTGACAACTCCCATTTTATGTGTGATTCTTTATCTTTTAACTCCACGCCTCTTGTCAAGACCCTCGAATTTACTTCTCTTACAACCCCATCTATATTAACCCTTTGAGGGTTTTGGTCGTACTAGTACGTCTTACGCGTAGGGGTTTTTGACGTACTAGTACGCATAAATTCTAGCGGCCTCAAATCTAGTGGGAGAAAGCTGGTAGGCCTTCATATGAAAGAATGGGTCTATGTGGTCAGTGTGCATAGTCCAAAAAAAATCCTGCAGCACACAGTGCATAATGAGAAAAAAAAAACTTTGACCATTTTTTTGGAATAAATCAGCGACTTTGCAGTGTATTTTCGTATGGTATTTATTGTTGTATTCTAGTTTTCTTGGTCTCATTTTATAGAATGGAAGACATATTACAGAAATTGAGATGATTTTGACTGGTTTTACAATGAAAGGTGCCTTGAAATTGAGCTCAAAGTAGCAGAAATGTTCGATTTTTACCAAAATTCAAAAGTAAACAAATCGTGATATACACGTCAACTGGTGAGTCTAATATTCTTTCACAAGTGCACCAATAATATTTATACCATTTTTTACACTAATGCAGTAGTCTGCATAACAGTAAATCTTATATTTTTTGAGAGAATAAAAATTCGAAGTGGAAAGCAAAAGAATATAAGAGGGGCCTTGAGACGTGACTAATGACTAGAGGAAATGTCATTTTAGTGCCAGGAATGTCTTTCTTGTTTATTCTGGACCCTATTCGGAAATTGGCATCTTTTGAAATTTGTGTGAAATTGGCAAAATTGCTAAATTCTGACCACTGTACTGGATAGTTGAATTTCATAAATGGGTGGTTTCTTGCACCCATTCGATAGAAAAAATGGAGTTCTAGCGAAATATTCATGTTTTTTGTCGCCTAGTACAGTGAAATTGGCCGAAAATGGGGCTCAAAGTGGGCAAAATCGCCGATGCGTAAACATCGCCGAGACCGCTAACTTTGCGAGAGCATAATTCCGTAAGTTTTCTATCAAATTTCAAACTTTTGGTGTCTTTATGATCGGGAAAAGATTCTCTATCTTTTCATAAGAGAAAATAATTTTTTTTTTTTTTTAAATTTGGCCGACCCTGAGAACGAGTTTCGGAGAGGGCCTGTCGACCCTCAAAGGGTTAAACAACCACTGTGACATCACACATCCCTGTCTAAGGCCTACTTTTACTGGGAAATTATTATTATTATTATAATCAAAAAGAAGCGCTAAGCCACAAGGACTATACAGCGCTGCAGGGCAGGAAGGAAGTGAGGGCATCAGGTGGCAAAAGGGAGATGGATGAGCAACAGGTTACGGATAACAGCGGGGCAGTGGATGGTGAAAGGGTAAAGGGCAGCAAGAGACTGAACCAGAAAGGGCTGAGGGGAGTGCGAAAAGTATCATCAGAGTTTGTGGAGTAAATCGGTCGTTGTCAAGAAGTCAATGAGAGAGTCAGGATTAAAGGAGGGTCCATCAGCAAGAAGGGAAGGTAAAGAGAGAGTAGTAGAACGAAGACGACGTTGGAGGTAAATTCTGCGTGCTCGTTGATAGAGAGGGCAGTCTAACAGAATGTGGCTAATCGATACTGGAACTTGACACTGCTCACAGAGAGGAACAGGGTGCCTCTCCATGAGATACCCATGAGTAAGACGAGTGTGGCCAATGCGAAGGCGGGAGAGAGTGGTCTCCCAACTTCGGCACTGATGACAAGAAGACGGCCAGTAACCTATGCTCGGTTTAACAGAATGAAGTTTGTTACTGAGCAGAGTTGACCAACGTTGTTGCCAACGGGTGCGAAGGTGGGTAGCTATTGCAGCAAAATAGTCCAGAAATGGAACACCTCGATAGGAAATTGGTAGGTCATATACTGCTGACCGCGCAGCAGTGTCTGCCTGTTCATTGCCCTGTACGTCGACATGACCAGGGACCCAACAAAAAACAATATCTTTATGTTTGGTAGAGATACGGCGTAGCCAAAGTTGGATACGGAGAACTAGGGGATGAGATGTATCAAATTTTCGTATAGCCTGTAGAGCACTAAGGGAGTCTGAGACTACTACAAATGATGACACAGGCATAGATGCAATACGAATAAGTGCTGCAAGAATGGCATACAGTTCAGCAGTAAAAATGCTAGCTGAAGATAGTAAATGCCCTCGTACGACGCTGTCCGGAAACACTGCTGCGAATCCGACGCCGTCTGAAGACTTAGAGCCATCTGTGTACACAGCGGTGGCATGAGAATGGGAGTGGAAGTGATCAAGAAAAAGAGAGCGGGAAGCCACCGTAGGCAGTTGAGCTTTCGAGCAAGGGAGTGAGAAAGAACAGACCCGAACAGCTGGAACTTCCCAGGGGGGCAGGGAAAAGTGAGATGCTACATGAACATATAAAGGTGGTAACTGAAGGGAAGACAAGAGTGAATGTAGGCGAAGAGAAAAGGGACGGAGCAAACAGGGGCGGCGAACGAATAAAGAATGTCTACTAATATCGGTGACCATTCTATAAATGGAAGGATTGTGTAGATCGTGAGAGCGTACATAGTAACGAAGGCAATGGGCATCACGGCGATCAGACAAGGATGGAACATTTGCTTCTGTATAGAGGCTCTCAACAGGGGAAGAGCGAAAAGCACCAAGGCACAAACGTAAGCCTTGGTGATGGATAGAGTTAAGGCTAGAGAGAGTAGCAGGAGAGGCCGCGGAATAAATCTGGTCACCATAATCGAGTTTCGATAAAACGAGGGCTGAATGTAGGCGAAGCAGAGTTCGACGATCAGCTCCCCAGGAAAGATGAGCAAGGGTTTTAAGAAGGTTTAGCCGGCTGTGACAAGTTGCCTTCAGAGAGGTAATGTGAGGTTTCCAGGTTAACCAACTGTCAAAGAGAAGGCCTAGAAACCTGACTGTATCACGTTCGGGGATACGGGAGCCATAGAGATACAAAGGATGATCGGAGATAACAGAGCGTCTAGTGAAAGTAATTTGGTGAGTTTTGGTACTTGAAAATTTAAACCCATGTGTGGTGGCCCAAGTGGAAACACGGTCGACCGCATGCTGGAGAGAAACTGCAATAAGGTGACAGTCAGCGCCTGCACAAGCAATAGCGAAGTCATCAACATAGAGTGATGACCAAATATTGGGTGGAAGAACAGAGGCCAAATCATTTATAGCAAGGAGAAAAAGTGTTGTGCTTAGAACACATCCCTGAGGGACACCTTCAGCTTGGACGAAGTCCGGGGAAAGAACATTATTGACTCGAACACGGAAATGTCTGTCAGTTAAAAAGTTCTTAAGGAAGGATGGTAGATTGCCTCGGAGGCCTAAGGAATGGGCCTGGGCCAAAATATTATACCTCCAAGTTGTGTCATATGCCTTCTCAAGGTCAAAAAATATGGCAATAACTGAGTGATTATTCGCAAAGGCATTACGAACATACGTATCCAAGCGTAGTAAGGGGTCTATGGTAGAACGACCCTTACGAAAGCCATATTGACTAGCGGAGAGACTGTTGTGAGTCTCTAAATACCACATTAAACGTCGATTTACGAGGCGTTCCATCACTTTGCAAACTGCACTTGTAAGAGCGATGGGGCGATAGTGGGAGGCATCATGTCCTGTAGTACCCGGTTTGCGGAAAGGGAGAACAATGGCAGATTTCCACAGCTGGGGAAGAACTCCTTGTGCCCAAATAAGATTGAAGAGGTGTAAGAGGACTACAAGGGCTGACCGATGTAAATGTTGTAACATACGAATATGAATGTCATCAGGCCCAGCTGCCGATGATCGGCAAGCTGAGAGCGTTGCCTCCAGTTCTTGAAGTGTAAAAGGCACATTATACTGTTCTTCTCCGAGAGAAGAAAAGTCCAAGGGTACTAACTCTCTGGCAGACTTTGAGGAAAGAAACGAGGGGCATAGATGGAGCCCTCGGGAAATACGGACCAGATGTGTGCCAAGTTCAATGGCAACGTCGAGAGGGTTTGCTATATCAACACCAGTGACCCGTAGAACAGGAGCCGGGTCAGGAGAGTATTTACCACTCAATTTCCTCACTTTTTTCCAGACTGCACTCATAGAAGAAGCAGAGGTGATGGTGGAAACATAGTCTCGCCAACAAGTGCGTTTAGCTTCACGGATGACACGGCGAGCGATCGCACGCTTCTGCTTAAAATCAACAAGTCTCTCAGCGGTTCTATTGTACCGGTACCTGCCCCATGCAGCACGTTTCAAACGTACTGCACGAGCACAAGCAGGAGACCACCAAGGCACGCACTTCTGAGAATGCCTGCCTGAGGTTTGGGGTATAGAATGAGAAGCTGCGGTATAAACTGATGTCGAGAAGATGTGTAGGAGCTCATCAATGGAGGATGAAGAAGGAACCTCACTAAAAGCAGTGAGGTGTGAGTAAAGATCCCAATTTGCCCGATCAAATTGCCAGCGAGGGCTACGGGAAGGTGGTGAATAGGAAGGAGAAGTAAGAATGATCGGAAAATGATCGCTGTCATGTAAGTCTGGTAGAACAGACCAGGTGAAGTCTAGTGCAGTGGAGGAAGAGCAGACTGATAGATCGATGCAAGAGAGAGTATGAGTACGAGGATCAAAATGGGTGGGAGTACCCGTATTTAAAACATGGAGGGGGTGAGAGGCAAGAAAAGCCTCCAACTGAATGCCACGTGAGTCACAATGAGACCCCCCCCAGAGGAAATGGTGGGCATTAAAATCACCAAGTAACAGAAGTGGTGGTGGTAAGGATGAAACAAGAAAGGCAAAGTCTGGGATAGAAAATGCTCGAGAAGGAGAGAGATATAAAGAACATATTGTAAACCACTTATTCAAGTGGATACGGGCTGCAGTGTAATGCAGCGAGGTATGGACAAATAGTTGACAGTACGGAATATCATTGCGTAGAAGAAGGGCACTTTCATTAAAGGTCCCATCTGAGAAAGGATCCGAAGAATACAATAAATTATAGCCTGAGATAGGTTGGAAAACAGCCGAGTGTAATTTTGGTTCTTGTAAGCAAGCACCAACAGGGGAAAACCTGGAAAGCAACATCTGAAGCTCACCCCGATTACCCCTGAGGCCGCGGATATTCCACTGTAAATAGGCCATGATTGGCGATGAAGAAAATATCAGGAATCTGTAGGTAAAGGCACCTACGGACTAGAGGGGTTAGAAAAGTCAACGTGTGGTGGCATTGGAAGATGTTCAAGTAGCGAAGGAACGGAGCGTTGCGAAGAATGGGGTTGTGAAGATGGAGGAGAGGGAAGAGAAGGAACAGGAAGTGAATCAGTGTCCATTGAAGGTTTAGTCTCTGCAATATATTCTGAAATGGCTTCAAGTGTTTCTGAATTCAAAGATGTATGGGAAACCATATTGGAGATAGGAGGAGGAGGGTGAGTAAAGATTGGGACAGTAATGGACTGTACCAAAGTAGAGGGGGAGGGAAAAGTGTAAGGGACTGGAGATGAAGTGTGGGGGGGGACAGAAGAGGTAGAAACCTGGGAGGTGACAGAAGAGGGAGAAACTTGGGAGGGGACGGGGGTGGAAGGCATAGTACGAGGAGGAGGGTGAATCTCCACACTTGTAATAGAGCCAGAGAGAGGGGAAGAACTAGGTACAGAGACTGGAAAGGTAACGTGTGGAGGTGGAAGAAGGGAAGGAAGGGGCAAAGAAGATTTGAGCAATGTGGATTTTTTGGACTTCTGAGTAGAGGGGCGATTGGTATTAGGTGTCGTACGAGGTCTTGTCGATACTGGGGCTTGTGAGGAAGGACGCGAAGATGTGAGAACAGACTGAGTTGTAGTCGGGACGTCAGAGCCAAGGACAGCAAAAGGATTAGATGCCGTAGTGGCTATGGGAGGGGTAACAACAGAGGAGGCTGCAGAAGATGGGACCCCAGAAGTGGGGGGACGTTTGGAAACACGAGAATAAGAAACACGGGGTAGTCTCCCTTGGAGGCGGAGATGAGTAACTGCCATAGCATAAGGGAGACCTTCTGCCTCTTTGAGGCAACGGATTTCACGTTCATTTAAGTAGACCTGGCAACGGCGGGAGTACGAAGGGTGAGCTTCATTACAATTAAGGCAAGATGGAGGTTGACTGCAAGATGTATTAGAATGGTTGTCGGCACCACAGACTGGGCATTCGGCCATAGATCTGCAATATTTCGCTGGGTGACCAAAACGCCAGCAATTTCTACATTGTTGCGGTGTAGGTATCACCTTTCGAACTTGTAACCGATGTCCCGCGACATATACAGAGGACGGGAGTTCTCGGCTGTCAAAAGTTAAACGAGCCACATTGCAAGGGTAACGTCTCCGCCCCCGGGCAGGAAGGACATAAGTGTCTACTTTGAGGATTGGGAGATCCTGGAGTTCCAGCTGTTCAAAAATATCATTGCCACATGACTGGAAATTCTGTTGGACTATGGTATGGGGCAGAATGACAGTACCACTACAAGAATTGAGAGAAAGATGTTTTTCAATAGTGATAGGAGTAGTATCGATATTCGAAAGGAGAGAAAGATCATGAGCTTGGGTAGCATTCTGGACAGTGACGATGCGTGTACCGCTCTTGAGAGCGTGAAATGAAATATCTCTGCCAACATGACGCAGGAGCGCTTTGGCAATACTATGGTCAGAAAGGTAGGCAGAAGAAGAAGTTGGTCTTAAAGTAAAGAATTTAGTCCATTGTGTGGTCCGAAACTGAGCGTGGAGAGGGAGTGCTTGACGTGTCGGTCGTTTCCGAGTAGAATGGGAAGGTAACGACGGAGCATCATCAGGAGATTGACGTTGGCGTTTAGGAGTAGGACCGGAGTTGGTCCGGCAGGAAATGGGTGGGCGATTCGAAAATTGCCGTACCGTAGAGGGAGAAGCCGGAAGCATAGTCAAAGGAGAGCGGAGTTCAGACAAATCGAAGGAGTCAGTCGAAGCCCCGGTACCTGAAGCGGGTGAGGAAACAGCACCAGCAAGAGGTACAGGGGCATCAGGAGTGTCCGAAGAGTGGTCTAAACACAAGGCAGGGTCAGAATGGGGTGCGGTATCAAGAAGGGGCCCGGGGGTAGTGGTTTCATGGACTAGGGCTGCCATGGTTAGGTTACTCCTTTGCTTTTTGTTTTTAAGAAAAAAAAAGAAAGAAGAAAAGAAAATAAAAATAAAAAAAAAGAATAAAAAAGGGGGGGAGCGGGGAGGAATAGTTCCCAGGAGGAATGAAAGGGCCGGAAATCCCCCTCCGCGCCCAAGAGGACTCGACACCGCTAGTAGCGCAGATGCAGCATGGAACCCGTGCCATACCCTACCCTTCATGCCAGTAAACCAGCAATCTGGGATAGCAACCTCACATCTGCCGAGCTACCTCGGTGGACAAAAGAGAGGGCGGCCGGATATCCGCCACAAAGCATACCTCCTTCAGCCACCACCCCCGGAATCCGAAAGGTGGCTTCCAGAGATACACCCGTCGCCCAAAAGACACCCAAAGCCACTCCGGGATACCGGAGAGGGATCGGGACATCCCTAGGCAATCCAGATTCCACGGCAAACTACGCCACCGCCAAGAAACCTCAACGGAATGGGATGGACCCCGGTGTCCTTTCCCCTACCTAGGAACTAGCGCGCCTGTGGGAGAAATCACGAAGGCTAAAAAGAGGAAGGGCAAAAGGGAGGGGTGAGGAGGAGGAGGAGGAATGGAAAAAGGGGAGGATGGGGAGAATGGGATAGGGGAGGGGAGAATGGGGGGTAATTAGGTTCGGTCTGAGGAAGAAGACCGACAGGGCTAATTCCTCAGACCAAGAGCCTCTTCACCACGCCAAGGAGCCCCCCTTGAAGAGGTTTACTGGGAAATAATTTCCCTCTTTGCTATGTACTTTAACTTGAGCCTCACTATCCTCGTAAAAACTCTTCACTGCTTTCAGTAACCTACCTCCCACACCATACACCTGCAACATTGCCCCCCTATCCACCCTGTCATATGCCTTTTCCAAATCCATAAATGCCACAAAGACCTCTTTAGCCTTATCTAAATACTGTTCACTTATATGTTTCACTGTAAACACCTGGTCCACACACCCCCTACCTTTCCTAAAGCCTCCTTGTTCATCTGCTATCCTATTCTCAGTCTTACTTTTAATTCTTTCAATAATAACTCTACCATACACTTTACCAGGTATACTCAACAGACTTATCCCCCCATAATTTTTGCACTCTCTTTTGTCCCCTTTGCCTTTATACAAAGGAACTATGCATGCTCTCTGCCAATCCCTAAGTACCTTACCCTCTTCCATGCATTTATTAAATAACTGCACCAACCACTCCAAAACTATATCCCCACCTGCTTTTAACATTTCTATCTTTATCCCATCAATCCCGGCTGCCTTACCCCCTTTCATTTTACCTACTGCCTCACGAACTTCCCCCACACTCACAACTGGCTCTTCCTCACTCCTACAAGATGTTATTCCTCCTTGCCCTATACACGAAATCACAGCTTCCCTATCTTCATCAACATTTAACAATTCCTCAAAATATTCCCTCCATCTTCCCAATACCTCTAACTCTCCATTTAATAACTCTCCTCTCCTATTTTTAACTGACAAATCCATTTGTTCTCTAGGCTTCCTTAACTTGTTAATCTCACTCCAAAACTTTTTCTTATTTTCAACAAAATCTGTTGATAACATCTCACCCACTCTCTCATTTGCTCTCTTTTTACATTGCTTCACCACTCTCTTAACCTCTCTCTTTTTCTCCATATACTCTTCCCTCCTTGCATCACTTCTACTTTGTAAAAACTTCTCATATGCTAACTTTTTCTCCCTTACTACTCTCTTTACATCATTCCACCAATCGCTCCTCTTCCCTCCCGCACCCACTTTCCTGTAACCACAAACTTCTGCTGAACACTCTAACACTACATTTTTAAACCTACCCCATACCTCTTCGACCCCATTGCCTATGCTCTCATTAGCCCATCTATCCTCCAATAGCTGTTTATATCTTTCCCTAACTGCCTCCTCTTTTAGTTTATAAACCTTCACCTCTCTCTTCCCTGATGCTTCTATTCTCCTTGTATCCCATCTACCTTTTACTCTCAGTGTAGCTAAGGTGATGAGGTTATCAAATGATTTAGATAAAGAAAAACTGGATATTAAATTGGGGAGGAGGAGTATGGAAGAAGTGAATGTTTTCAGATATTTGGGAGTTGATGTGTCAGCAGATGGATTTATAAAGGATGAGGTTAATCATAGAATTGATGAAGGAAAAAAGGTGAGTGGTGCGATGAGGTATATATGGAGACAAAAAATGTTATCTATGGAGGCAAAGAAGGGAATGTATGAAAGTTTAGTGGTACCAACACTCTTATATGAGTGTGAAGCTTGGGTTGTAAATGTTGCAGCGAGGAGGTGGTTGGAGGCAGTGGAGATGTCCTGTCTAAGGTGTGTGTAAGTATTATGCAGAAAATTCGGGGTGTGGAAATTAGGAGGTGTGGAGTAAATAAAAGTATTAGTCAGAGGGCTGAAGAGGGGTTGTTGAGGTGGTTTGGTCATTTAGAGAGAATGGATCAAAGCAGAATGACATGGAGAGTGTATAAATCTATAGGGAAAGGAAGGCGGGATAAGGGTCGTCCTCAAAAAGGTTGGAGGGAAGAGGTAAAGAAGGTTTTGTGGGCAAGGGGCTTGGACTTCCAGCAAGCGTGTGTGAGCGTGTCAGATAGGAGTGACTAGAGACGAATGGTATTTGGGACGTGACGTGCTGTTGAAGTGTGAGCAGGGTAATATTTAGCTAAGGGATTCAGGAAAACCGGTTTTTATATAGCCGGACTTAACTCCTGGAAATGGGAAGTACAATGCCTGCACTTTAAAGGAGAGGTTTGGGATATTGGCAGTTTGGAGGGATATTATGTGTATCTTTATATGTATATGCTTCTAAACTGTTGTATTCTGAGCACCTCTGCAAAAACAGTGATTATGATTGAGGTGAATATTGGATGATGATGAAAGTATTTTCTTTTTGGGGATTTTCTTTCATTTTTTGGGTCACCCTGCCTCGGTGGGAGACGGCCGACTTGAGAAAGAAAGAAAGATAAAGAAAGAAAAAAAAAAAAAAGAAAAAAAAAAAAAAAAAAAAAAAAAAAAAAAATTTAGTGCGGTTATTGTGTTCAATACAGTGAGTGAATATACTATATACATTATATACAGCATTGGTCTCGCAGGCCACAAATGTTACTAGAAAAAGAAAAAAAAAATAGAAAAGAAAAAAGTATAAAAAACGTAAAATAAAGAAAGGTGATTTTGCAGAAGACGCTGATGTTGCTGCCACCCGGTCATTTTGAGTCAATTTCCCGCCTCTAGATCTCGGTAAGTACTGATCAGATTTTTTTTTTTTTATTACCTTGACAGCAATATCTTTAATTCTGTACGATTTTTTTTTTTTTTTTTTCAAAATTTCTTGGACACTGGGGGCACCCTTGAAATTTTGCCTCTGGACCCTGAAACAATTAAGCCAATTATTTGTTCCAGCCAACCAAATTATTAGCTAATTCACTAGTAAGCCTTACATTTTATAAACTGAGCACAAGAAACCACCCAATCAACTATTTCAACTGCCCAATCAAGTGATCAGAAATTGGTAATTTGGCCAATTCCACACAAATTTCAAAATAGGGTCCAGAATAAACAATGTAGGCATTCCTGGCACTAAAATAACGTTTTCTCTGTGCATTAGTTACGTTCCCAGGCTTTACAGAAATAGAGATGATTTTGATTGATTGGTTTTAAGAGTGAAAATAGCTTAAAATTGAGCTCAAAGCACAGGAATTGTTTGATAATTGCCGATGTTCAAGAGTAAACAAATCACATCACTCGTCCAATACACATCAACTGGTGGGTCTAATGTGCATTCACAAATGCTCAGGTATTATTTATAGAATTATTACACTATTGCATAACAATAAATCTTCTATTTTTTGTGTGAACAAAAAATCAAAGATTTATTATTATGCAAGTGTAATAATTCTATAAATAATATCTGTGCGTTTGTGAATGCACATTAGACCCACCAGTTGATGTGTATTGGAAGAGTGATGTGATTTGTCTACTCTTGAACATCGGCAATTATCAAACAATTCCTGTGCTTTGAGCTCAATTTTAAGCTATTTCCAGTCCTAAAACCAATCATCTCTATTTTTGTAATACATCTTCTATTCTATCAAATGAGATCAAAAAACCATGAATACATCTATAAAAAACCATACAGAATGCAGCCTCTCCTCACTTAACGGCAGAGTACCGTTCCTAATACCGCATCAGTAAACAAATTTGTCGCTAAACAAGGTGCATACTATAATGGCAGTGGGTTTATGTCAGCCATCTTTGATATTGCTTTAATGTCACTTTTGCACCATTTAAAACATTTTTAGTATATTTTTATGTTTACACAGTAGTGTACTGAATATTGTAATAAACAAATTAGTGGAAATCAGCTCTAATATACATTATTTAGGTATGCATACTGGTCAGAGCCCTCATCCTAAGTCTGAGTCGTTGGTAAACGAGTACGTCGCTAAGTGAGGAGTGGCTGCACACTGCAAATTGCCGTTCTAAACCAAAAACACGGTTGCCGTTTTTTTCTCAATACGCACTGTGTGCTGAAGTTTTTTTTTTATATATATATAGTGCACACTTATCACATACCTAGGCCAAATTTACCATTCACAGCTTATCTGAGCAAGCTGAGCTCATGGCGTACAACTACAGCACTGACCCTGGTTTCAAAACCGTAGAACAATGGCAGGGACCCTGAAGTGGTTATTAGAATTTGAACCACTACAATCTGGTACAACCTTATTTTTCCTCCATAAATAAAGTTCTTAGCTAGTAACCCCTTCTCCTGTATAAACTGCTAAATGTAAAAAGAAAAAACTTTCATTTTTCTTTTTAGGTCACCTTGCCTGGTGTATTGAAAAGAAAGAAAAAGAAAATAAACTTCTCTTTACAGATGCCTAAACACTCCACCTAACCATTTTCCCCTTTGTCTATTCTATGGTTCACCTCATCACTCACAGATTCATCTGCCTGTAAGTCCACTCCCTAATATCTAAACAAAGAGTCATTAGCTTCCTTCAAACTCCCTCCTCCCAATCTGAAATCCAATTTTTCATTGCCTAAACTCTCTTTTTGTTATTCTTATCACCTTGCTCTTAATTTTATATTCACTTTTAACTTCCTTCTTGTTTACACACACTCCCAAAACCATTTACCAAACTTAGCAACTTCTCTCCAGTATATCACATATATATATAAAAAAAAAAAAAAAAAAAAAAAAAAGTCACTGGCCAACAATAACTGTTACAACTCCCACTTTATATCCAATTTATTATCTTCCAATCCCATGTCTCTAGGAGTTGATTAGACTAGGATCCTATAAAATTTGATTTATTGTTTGTAATATTTTTCATCTTAGCTCAGACAGCACTGACAGCTAACGTGACGGTCTGGAGTTTTGAGACTCTCTGACCGCGGGTTCAAATCCCGCCCGTGGTATGGTTTGTTTGCAATCGTGTCATTACGATTTCCTGAGTCAGAAGAGAGCAATATATACCACGATACAAGTAGATGAACAAAACACTAACAATTACTCCACATGGATAAGTTGGAAGCCACTGCTCAGATAAAGAGCATAGGAACCAATATCAGCTAGAGTGATACACAGCCAATGGTAAATACTCCCTTTCAGATTTATTTTTTAATGAGCAAGTCATTTTTATACTACATTATCTTTAAAATTTACCAAATGAGTACATTAAAATTTCACATTTTATAATGGGCTACTTAGTAATTATACCTATAAAATTTCCTCAAAGTGAAAGCATAATTTTCTGAACAAGAAGTAACTGTGCATTGTAACCCTTTACATATATCAATGAAACAATTTATTCAGGCCAACCTATTTTATTATCCAAGTACTTCACATGTCTTAATTCAGGCAAATAAAAAACATACATACTGGTAGTGCTAGTTCCCATAACTGACCTCCCCTCTACAGGAACTGTAATGATTTTATCAACACTATCTTAAAAGTTTGGAAGTGACGAGGCTTTACTCAAAAACAATAAAAAACATGAAGGAAAAATATCTCTGGCCTCTAATTCTCCATTTTTGGGAAGGTAAACAGCTAAGGCTCATCAATGTGCATTGCCAGTGTTAATAGGTCTCATTGATGCATATCAATGTGCCAGTGTTAACGCGTCTCACTGATGCATATCAATGTGCCAGTGCTAACGCGTCTCACTGATGCATATCAATGTGCCAGTGTTAACGCGTCTCACTGACGTATATCAATTTCATTACTTACAGTAAAACACATTGTCCAAGACGACGACGCACTGTTATGAGCAATTCAAGTTTACCTCACGAACACTGTTTTCTGGTATATGTTTGTTTTATGCATGTGTGGCAAGGTCATAGGAGTTTTTCTCCATTTTTAATTAAATACACTGATGGTCTTTACAAAATAATCATATTTACAAAATAAATTACAGTATCAAAAAAAATTCACTGACTAGGAAACTACTTCCTTTATTTAAGAGAAATGTCACTGAAAATATGTACATTCATGCTCCACCTACTTTAATATTATTACATTAGTGCATTATAAATAAATTTCCTACATTTTCATGCATGCATGAAAAAAAATTCTGTAAATCTCTCCACAGTAATTTAGGAGAGGAATTTTAAATCTTGTGCATCTTCATCCAATAAAAAATAATCCCATATGTAAATTGCATGAAATTATTACTGTGCTAAAGTGTTATTCTCTAAACTTAGAGCTGGACTTCTTGCTGTTCTAATATATGAATTTATAAAACACACACACACACACACACACACACACACACACACACACACACAGACGTACTCATATACAACAGGCCTAGTGTCTAATCGACATGTGCCTAGGACAAAATGGTAACACACACACACACACACACACACACACACACACACACACACACACACACACACACACACACACACACACACACACACACACACACACACACACACAAATATGCCAAAAGATAATTTTCTAATTGATTTTCCAAATTTTTCATGATACATTTTTTTTTGGTATGCAAGATGTTGCATCTTCAGCCCAACTCTTGTATATTTCAGCATGACACAACCTGCACAGCCCACTCCCAAATATCTGTAAAAAAATATTTACCACACATCTTATAGCAATTGCAAATTGATACTGAGAATAGAGCTGAATGGCCGAGTGCATACACTCAGGACATCTTTATTTTTAACACATTGGTCCTGAGAACTTATTCACTCCAAATACTTGCAAGTGATCAAGATTTGGGACCAAAACCCATCCAATACAAATGTACTAAGTGTATACACTAGCATTACTTCATCCAGCAACAGGAAAATAATACTACATATATGTATGGCCATGTGTGTAACAATATTTACCTGTGATATGACACTATATTCTCATTTTCTGTTTATGTAATCATTTGATGGTCAATGTTAAGAAATGTTCGCCTTATACAAGTACAGGCAGGCCCACTTTACAGCATTTTGCTAATACAGCAGTTTTCAATTATACCCATTTTTCATTTATTCAGACCTCCTACAATAAATGTATTCACCCTTCACTATAAGCTAAGGATGAAAATATTTTAAAATGAGTAATGTGTGTACTGTACACGCATTTTTTAAGCCCAGCTATATTCCTCACTTAATATATGATAGTAAACATATTATCAGGCTTTTACATGCATTTGAAAGTGAAAAAGGCTATGATTCACTTTACAGCAGTAGCCCCGAACATAACCTGCTGTATATGCAGGGCCCACCTGTACTACTCACTTTGCTGACATTAACAATGCTCTATTTCTTGGTCATGGGTCCACTTCCATACTCACTCTTCCAACCTTCACAGATAGCCAAGATGGGGGACAAGACACACGTGCTATCTCCTTTATTCACCTCACTAAACTTTCTTCCTTATCCTTTTCACTCAGACATCACAATGGTCCACAAAAGACAGAGGTTATTCTCAGTAATAAATTTTGTCAAACACTGTGATGTGATTTATTGTTCATTTTGAGGTACAGACACTCATCATGGATTATAGTGATACAGAGGACAGATGGCATTACCTAAAGAAAGCTACTGTGAGCCACACAACTGTTTAACTACCTGCTTTACCCATGTAAAAGACACGAAAATATTTGTATAAACAGAATATGTAGAGGTCTAAATAGTAATCATTACTTGTAAACATACAATATAGGAAATAACACAGACAAAATTTGTACGCAAATGTTCATGTCTTTTCTGATGACTGCAACATACGAAAATTATTTTTACTGTTTGTGGATGTGTTACATAATTACCTTAGTTACATACATTTCATAGTTCTGAATCTCTGTAAGGCATCTGCTTCTTCCTTATCTTGTCCAGCTCATTCTCCTTATTTACCACAAACATGTTGAATTTTCAGAAGAACTCTAAGAAACTAAATGTCATTACCAGTCCTGCCGTCTTTTTTTCATCTCATTAAACATTTATCCTTGTCTACCTTATCTATGTTTAAAAGAATTTTAAATTTCACGATCATAACCTTACTTGTTCTTCATTATCACAGAAATCGGCAGCCAAAATCTAGCCGTTTTTCAATTTGACAAAACTTTTCATAAACTTAGAAACCAGTTTTACTTTGTATTTTACTAAATGAGGATTTCATACTGGTGCTGCATACTCAAAAATAAGTAGCACACACGGTAAGTGTGGTTTTAACGAGTCTTGTCTTCTCAGCTGAACACTAATCTCATATTTGAGAGCTTAACCTGTGCTGCTGATGTTAGTAGTTTGTATGCTGCTGCTCCAGGGATTACTTTGCTGTAACTGTTATTCATACAACTTTTTCTTGAGCATTTTCTGCGAGCTTTACTTTTTCCTGCCCAAATGATACTCCACATTTGGTCTCCTTTCCCAATCTCCTAGCTTCATAACGTCGTATTACTGGGTTAAACTCCAGTATCATTTAATCGACCATTCCTGAAGTCTGTCCTGGTCCTGCAGCATTCTTCTATCCTCTTCCATTTGTTCTCATTTTTTTCGCATCATCTGCAAACAAGGATACGTAGGAGTTTATTCCTGTTGTCAGGTCATTAATATACACTAGGAACAATATAGGGGCCCAACCTGATCCTTGTAGGACTCCACTAATTACACTCTTCCCATCCTGATACTTCATACCTTATATCAATTCTTTACTTCCTATTGTTCAAGTATTCCCATATTTATGCTAGCATCTTTCCAAATACCCTGGAGAGCATTTCCAGTTTACTAAGTACGTATTATCTTACATAGAATACTTTTTTTACAGTTTATGAATATGGTATCTACCTGACAGTTGTCACTGTCTATCATGCATCTCTATAATATTTATAAGGTGTAAGTTTCCATTACCAAATCCATGCTGGTGTTCTCCGAGGAATTTTGTGTTTTCTGAATGTTCAAACAACTTTTATTATTTTATGGATAAAGGAAACTTATTCTCTTCACAAACACTGGCCAGTAGTTTAGCACTTCATGTCTGTCAATTTTTTTCAATACCAGTTTCAAGTTTACACCCAGTGTAGCAGTTCACACATCATTACTGACTAACTAAAGCTCTGTGGGAAAGATTACTCAATCTTTCAGCTTCTCTTACTCTGAGTAGTAATATTTATTCATTTCTTGATGGCTTTGTGCCAAGTTTCATCAGGCATCTCCTCATTTCCTCATTACTCATTCCAATGCTTTGTATTTCAAGTTGGTGTCCTCCTTGCTCTATCTGGCAGTGCCAGATACAGACCTTCAAGTCATTTACTGAACACTTTTCCTTCTTTGCTCACTTTTATCACTTTAATATTTACTGTCACTGTTCTTCTGATGTGGCCAGACGAGCCTGGCCCAAGACCGAGCTCCGGAAGTAGACTCATGACACTTATCAAGGGCTTATCAAAGGTAGCTACACTTGTAGCACTTACTGCCTCTTCTATTGATTTAATCCATTGTTCTACAACTCACTCTGTTTCTCTTTGTCTGTCTGTCTGTCTGTCTCTGTATCTGTATCTCTCTCTCTCTCGCTGTCTCTGTATCTCTCACTCTCTCTCTCACTGTGTGTGCATGTGCGCGCGTGTGCGTGCGTGTGCGTGTGTGCGCGTGTGCGAGCATGTGGAAAAAATCTCTGAATACCTTTGGTGTCTTTTTCCTAAATTTACAATGGTGGCCTCTTGTGATTCCAGTTAAAAGTACAGAAATTAAAAAACTTTATACTTTATCCTTTTATGACCTTTTATCTTGATATCACGTCGTCTTTTTTTTTCTCCTAACAGCCAGTGGACAATTTTAGTATTTTATCCTTTTACTGTAACTTTTCTTTGTTCTGGGGCCATTTTGTACCTAATCTTTGGACATTTTCTATGATGCATGTGTTTTATTAAATGTGGACACTACAGCAGCAGTATACTACTACAACTGTGGCCCAAGATATGTAGTAAACAGCTTTTCAATATTTCTCCACTAATATATCTGAAAAACCTTTTAGTTTGCCACTGCAGCATACAATTTTCTCAATTACATTTATACAATCTCCTGGTAATTTTTTTTTTAATAACTCCCAGATCCCTTTCCCTGTGATGCTTTCAATATTTTGTCCTACTATCTATATCCTTTACGTGGCCTGATCTTGCTTTCTCCCATTTCTTTAACATTAAATTCCATCATTCATTTTTTACTCCACTTCCTCAATTTATCTGTCATTTGGTACAGATCACTTTGAATCATCTGCAAACACACACAGATTTTTTCTTCTAGCAAGTCATTTATGTAAATTGAAAACATCATCAGGGAAAGTCCAGATCCTTGGATGGTGCTACTGGATCACACATACAAAGCACAGAGAAATAGATCGCAACACTTCGTGGACAAACATCTGATCACTGCTGTCTTTTTTTGATCAAGAAGCTTACAACACTACCTGGCTTTTCAATATTTTATTCCAAGCCCACTCCTTAGTCTTTCAAGGCAGACTATTTTCTTCAAAGATTTTCTGTCACACTATTTACACTGCTGCTCATATTATATCCACATCAAGAGTGAAATGTCCCTCACAAAGTTGTTAGCTCACTGGTGATAATTCCTTATGAGGAGATTCTTTCTCTTATCACTTTTCATTTTCCTCTCAGTTTCTTCCAAAGTAACAGTATGCCTTTCAACCTTTAAATATTAAAGTTTCAAAATTAGTTTCTCATGAGCAGTCTTATCAAATGCTTTTTAAAAAATCTATATAAATTACCTATCCATTTCTTTCTTGAAAAATTTATACGATTCACAATACGTTAATTGATCTGATATACATGAATTTGCAGATTCAAAACTGAATTCTTTGCTGGTTTATTTCTCTCTTTGAGATCCATCCACTTTCTCTTATATTTTCTCCAATCTTTTAACAACACATCATCAACTAAGCCACAAAACCAGCCTACAGTTTGAGGAGTCTTCCCTCTCTCCTTGTTTTAAATATTGCCACAATTTGTGATATTCTTCATTTATCTGCTAATTTACCTTCTTGAAGTGAAATAAAAAATTTCAAATGGATATACAGTAGTTCCTTTGCACATTTTTTTTTTTAAAGCCCATGATGCTACTGAATCATCTGATCTTAAGTGTGCTGCCTTGGCCGCTATATTCATGTCAAATAAACATTACATGCGGTGTGGGTACAAATGAACATCGGGTAAGGCACAGGGAGAAATGAACAGAGGGTAAGGCATAGGGAGAAATGTCCAGAGGGTAAGGCATACGGAGAAATGAAGAGGGTAAGGCACAGGGAGAAATGAACAGAGGGTAAGGCATAGGGAGAAATGTACAACACATGCACAGTTTTTTTTTTTTCAACGAGTCGGCCGTCTCACACCGAGGCAGGGTGACCCAAAAAGAAAATACTTTCATCATCATTCAACACTTTCACCTCACTCACACATAATCACTGTTTTTGCAGAGGTGCCCAGAATACAACAGCTTAGAAGCATATATGAATAAAGATACACAACATATCCCTCCAAACTGCACATTTGTGTACATGAAAAGATATGTAAAGAATATTCACATGTGAAATATAAATACGTATATGAAAAATCCATAAAAATGCTACTATATCAACTCTCTATGCCTGACTTGAAACAAGCTACAAATATATACACACACACACTAGAAGGTCAACTTTGTATGCCTACTTGCACTTCATGCCCACCAACTTCAATTTTGCTGTTGGCTATACCATGCTGGGGCTATTAATTTTATCACGATAATATTTTATAAAAAGAAAATTAACTGCTTTCTCTCCCAAATGGTAATGCAGTAGTGTACTGGATTTTTTTTAAATGTACAACAACTCGGGTTTACTGTATTTTAAGCCTGCTCTAGTGAATGTTTCCAGGCATGCATAAACTGAACACATATTCAGACAATACTGCAGTTATTAATAACAAACACATTAAACAATAATAAAAGCGACAACAACAAGGTTAGGATAGTTATTATTCTTGTATGTCTATTCCTTCAATTTAAAAGTATTCATACACCAAGCCATACATGTAACAACAACAAATAGGGAAAATACTAAATTTTACAATCAAGGGTGAAAGAAAGATCATCAGGATCATAAATACAGTGAACCCCCGGTTAACGATATTTTTTCACTCCAGAAGTATGTTCAGGTGCCAGTACTGACCGAATTTGTTCCCATAAGGAATATTGTGAAGTAGATTAGTCCATTTCAGACCCCCAAACATACACGTACAAACGCACTTACATAAATACACTTACATAATTGGTCGCATTCGGAGGTGATCGTTATGCGGGGGTCCACTGTACTAGAGACAAGATGTATTTTCAATTGAGACTTGAATGCATGAACACATTTCTAACTCTTAACCCTTTGGCTGTCGCAACCCCAAATCCTGAAGTGTCTCCTGGTGTCGCAAAATATTTGAAAAAAAAAAAAAAAAAAAAAATCTTATGAAATGATAATCTTTTCCTGGTGATAGTGACACCAAAAGTACGAAATCTGAAGGAAAACTTATGGAATTACGCTCTCACGAAGTCAAGTGACCTCGGTGATATTTACACATCGGTGATTTCGCCCAATTTGAGCCCTATTTTCGGCCAATTCTGTTGTTCCAGTCCACCAAACTCAAAGATATTTCTTTAGAACTTCATTTGTTCTATCAATTGAGTACAAGAGACTGCCCATTTACTGATTTCAACTACCTGATAAAGTGGTCAGAAATTGGCAATTTGGCCAATTTCATACAGATTAAAAAATATGTCAATTTCAAAATAGGGTCCAGAATGAACAATGCAGACATTCCTGGCACTCAAATAACATTTTCTCTGTTCATCAGTCACATCTCCAGGCCCCTGTTATAACACTTTTACTTTCTATTTTGAATTTTTATTCACACAAAAAATAGAAGATTTACTGTTATGCAGAATACTGCAATACTTTAATAACTGTATAAATAACGTCAACCCATTCATGACTGCGTATTAGAATGGCTAGTTGGACATTAATTGGACAATGACATCAATTGTTTACTCTTGAACATCAGCAAAAATCAAACATTTCTGCCACTTTGAGCTCTGTTTCAAGATCTTTTTCATAACAAAACCAATCTAAATCACTTCTATTTCTATGATATGTGTTCCATTCTATTAAATGAGACCAAGAAAACAAGAATACAACCATAAATACTATACAAAAATACACCTCAAAGTTGGTGTTTTAATCCAAAAACATGGTCAGTTTTTTTTTCTCATTATGCACTGCATGCTGCAGGATTTTTTTTTTTTATACCGCGTACACTGACCACACAGACCCATTCTCTCACATGTGGGCCTACCAGCTTTCTCCTGCCTAATTTGAAGCCGCTAGAATTTTTCAGTATATATACGTCAAACACATTGGCTCATAACACATATATGTACGACCAAAACAGTCAAAGGGTTAACTGACACTGACAACCAGTTGAATAATATAAGAACAAAATAAGGAAAGACTCTTCCCATGAACAATATGAGGCTCAATCATTCTAAATTGATTCGTGAAGATTCACAAAAAAATTCCCAATCCCGAGGTAAAAGGTACAAGCATATCAACAAGAAACCATACCACGGGTGGGGATAAAACCCGCGATCAGAGTCTCAAAACTCCAGACCGTCGCGTTAGCCACTGGACCAGCTAGCCACGATAAGATTCGCCCAACTAGGTATATTTCTACACCATAGGAAGGTTAGCATAGGCACCACTGTGACCACAAATGCAAGTTTTTACAGACGAATCTCTAGCTAGCGTGGCCGTGACGAACTCTAGCTCAAGTCCCCTCAAAGCCGTTAACATGACTCACGAAATCTTGTCATTACGATTTCCTGAGTCATATTAACAAGAAACTTGGATTCATTATCCAGAGGGCTGAGGAGGGGTTGTTGAGGTGGTTCGAACATGCAGAGAGCATGGAACAAAATAGAACGACTTCGCGAGTATAAATCTGTAGCGGAGGTAAGGCAGGGTAGAGGGCGGCCTAGGAAAGGTTGGATTGAGGGGGTAAAGGAAGTTTTTGTGTGCGAGGGGCTTGGACTTCCAGCAAGCATGCGTGAGGATGTTAGATAAGAGCGAATGGAGACAAATAGTTTTTAGGACTGCTGTTGCAGTGTGAGCAGGGTAATGTTCATGAAGGGATTCAGGGAAACAGGCAGGCAGGACTTGAGTCCTGGAGGTGGGAACTACAGTGTCTGCACTTTTATAACTGTAATGTAAGTGCACCTCTGGCAAGACAGTGATGGAGTGAATGACGGTGAAAGCTTTTCTTTTTTTTTTGGGCCACCCTACCTTGTTGGGAAATGGTCGATGTGTCAATAAAAAATGAAAAACTTGGATTCATTAAACTTTATAGCTTTAAAGGTAAATAAACAGTTTTAATTAATTTATTGCCTTGATAAGAGTCAATGCAGCTCATACAAGTATGGAATAGTGGGTATCTCAATAGGGAATAAAAAATACCAGTCTAGCTGCACAATTCAGTAAAGACTGACGTCTCTCTAGCATGTAATTAGGCACACCCACATATAAACCATTGTAAAAATCAATATGAAACAAACATGTGGATAAGAATCATGATATTCTGGTTATATAGATATTTTCTGACTGCAAAAAGATTAAAAAATTGCATGACCTTCAATTTGATTGATGTATCTAATAAATGACAATGAAGAATCCAGGCAGGCACCGAGACCCCCGAGACTGCAAAATGACAGCATCATAAACAAAGGAACCAAAACCACTACTCTGCATTCCCCTGACAATAAAAATCTGTCTGAAACTCACTTATTAAAATTTTTCTATTTGCCATCTAAGTCTGAATATCCAGTACTAAGAGAATTAAAGCAGTTTTGCATCTTCCACATCAAGAACCTGAATGTAAATTTGTGTATCAGCACAAATGTAAATCAATCCCATGGGTTTCCAACAGTAAGGCTAAGCCACCAACATAAACAATACCATCATCTCCCTTGCCACTGAGCAAAGATGACAGCTCAGATACACAATCAGTCACTACTACTTAAAATGACCAACCTGAAAGTTAAGACTTCATAAAAAACAAAACAGTATCCCTAAGGTCACAGCCAAAAGGATCACTGATCAGTAATCCATGATCATTGGTATCTAATACAGCAGAGGTTTCTAACTAAATTAACAGTAACACATATATAAGAGACTATTGGCAGAAAGGTGGGCTAGTGCAAAGATGAGTAGTGGGGGGGGGTTGAAGAGGGTTCGAATAGTTTTAAAAATGCAGTATTAGAATGTGGGGCAGAAGTTTGTGGTTATAGGAGGGTGGGGGCAGGAGGAAAGAGGAGTGATTGGTGGAATGATGAAGTAAAGGGTGTGATAAAAGAGAAAAAGGAAGCTTACGAGAGGTTTTTACAAAGCAGAAGTGTTATAAGAAGAGCAGAGTATATGGAGAGTAAAAGAAAGGTGAAGAGAGTGGTGAGAGAGTGCAAAAGGAGAGCAGATGAAAGAGTGGGAGAGGCACTGTCAAGAAATTTTAATGAAAATAAGAAAAAATTTTGGAGTGAGTTACACAAGTTAAGAAAGCCTAGGGAAAGTATGGATTTGTCAGTTAAAAACAGAGTAGGGGAGTTAGTAGATGGGGAGAGGGAGGTATTAGGTAGATGGCGAGAATATTTTGAGGAACTTTTAAATGTTAAGGAAGAAAGGGAGGCGGTAATTTCATGCACTGGCCAGGGAGGTATACCATCTTTTAGGAGTGAAGAAGAGCAGAATGTAAGTGTGGTGGAGGTACGTGAGGCATTACGTAGAATGAAAGGGGGTAAAGCAGCTGGAACTGATGGGATCATGACAGAAATGTTAAAAGCAGGGGGGAATATAGTGTTGGAGTGGTTGGTACTTTTGTTTAATAAATGTATGAAAGAGGGGAAGGTACCTAGGGATTGGTAGAGAGCATGTTTAGTCCCTTTATATAAAGGGAAAGGGGACAAAAGAGATTGTAAAAATTATAGAGGAATAAGTTTACTGAGTATACCAGGAAAAGTATACGGTAGGGTTATAATTGAAAGAATTAGAGGTAAGACAGAATGTAGGATTGCGGATGAGCAGGGAGGCTTCAGAGTGGGTAGGGGATGTGTAGCTCAAGTGTTTACATTGAAGCATATATGTGAACAGTATTTAGATAAAGGTAGGGAAGTTTTTATTGCATTTATGGATTTAGAAAAGGCATATGATAGAGTGGATAGAGGAGCAATGTGGCAGATGTTGCAAGTATATGGAATAGGTGGTAAGTTACTAAATGCTGTAAAGAGTTTTCATGAGGATAGTGAGGCTCAGGTTAGGGTGTGTAGAAGAGAAGGAGACTACTTCCCGGTAAAAGTAGGTCTTAGACAGGGATGTGTAATGTCACCATGGTTGTTTAATATATTTATAGATGGGGTTGTAAAAGAAGTAAATGCTAGGGTGTTCGGGAGAGGGGTGGGATTAAATTATGGGGAATCAAATTCAAAATGGGAATTGACACAGTTACTTTTTGCTGATGATACTGTGCTTATGGGAGATTCTAAAGAAAAATTGCAAAGGTTAGTGGATGAGTTTGAGAATGTGTGTAAAGGTAGAAAGTTGAAAGTGAACATAGAAAAGAGTAAGGTGATGAGGGTATCAAATGATTTAGATAAAGAAAAATTGGATATCAAATTGGGGAGGAGGAGTATGGAAGAAGTGAATGTTTTCAGATACTTGGGAGTTGACGTGTCGGCGGATGGATTTATGAAGGATGAGGTTAATCATAGAATTGATGAGGGAAAAAAGGTGAGTGGTGCGTTGAGGTATATGTGGAGTCAAAAAACGTTATCTATGGAGGCAAAGAAGGGAATGTATGAAAGTATAGTAGTACCAACACGTAGGATGACTAAATTAATACCTAGCATTAGAAATCTTCCTTATGAAGAAAGACTGAAGACTCTTAAGTTACATTCACTTGTTAGACGAAGAATGAGGGGAGACCTGATCGAAGTGTATAAGTGGAAGATAGGTATTAATAAAGGGGATATTAATAAGGTCTTGAGGATGTCTCTCCAAGAGAGAACCCGCAGTAATGGATTTAAATTAGATAAGTTTAGATTTAGAAAGGACATAGGAAAGTATTGGTTTGGAAATAGGGTAGTTGATGAGTGGAACAGTCTACCTAGTTGGGTTATTGAGGCTGGGACTTTGGGTAGTTTCAAATTTAGGTTGGATAAATACATGAGTGGGAGGGGTTGGATTTGAGTGGGACTTTCACATCAGAGCTTATTTCTTGGGTGGCATTGAAAATTGGGTTGGGCAAATGTTTTGTTAGTGGGATGAATTGTAAAGGACCTGCCTAGTATGGGCCAGCAGGCCTCCTGCAGTGTTCCTCCTTTCTTATGTTCTTATGTTCTTATATGGATGTGAAGCTTGGGTGGTAAATGCAGCAGCGAGGAGACGGTTGGAGGCAGTGGAGATGTCCTGTCTAAGGGCAATGTGTGGTGTAAATATTATGCAGAAAATTCGGAGTGTGGAAATTAGGAGAAGGTGTGGAGTTAATAAAAGCATTAGTCAGAGGCAGAAGAGGGGTTGTTGAGGTGGTATGGTCATTTAGAGAGAATGGATCAAAGTAGAATGACATGGAAAGCATATACAGTGGACCCCCGGTTAACGATATTTTTTCACTCCAGAAGTATGTTCAGGTGCCAGTACTGACCGAATTTGTTCCCATAAGAAATATTGTGAAGTAGATTAGTCCATTTCAGACCCCCAAACATACACGTACAAACGCACTTACATAAATACACTTACATAATTGGTCGCATACGGAGGTAATCGTTATGCGGGGGTCCACTGTAAATCTATAGAGGAAGGAAGGAGGGGTAGGGGTCGTCCTCGAAAGGGTTGGAAAGAGGGAGTAAAGGAGGTTTTGTGGGCTAGGGGCTTGGACTTCCAGCAAGCGTGCATGAGCGTATTAGATAGGAGTGAATGGAGGCGAATGATACTTGGGACCTGACGATCTGTTGGAGTGTGAGCAGGGTAATATTTAGTGAAGGGATTCAGGAAAACCGGTAATTTTCAAATAGTCAGACTTGAGTCCTGGAAATGGGAAGTACAATGCCTGCACTTTAAAGGAGGGGTTTGGGATATTGGCAGTTTGGAGGGATATGTTGTGTATCTTTATACGTATATGCTTCTGAACTGTTGTATTCCGAGCACCTCTGCAAAAGCAGTGATAATGTGTGAGTGTGGTGAAAGTGTTGAATGATGATGAAAGTATTTTCTTTTTGGGGATTTTCTTTCTTTTTTGGGTCACCCTGCCTCGGTGGGAGACGGCCGACTTGTTGAGGAGAAAAAAAAAAAAAAAAAAATCCTAAACAAGTGTTCAGTATTAAATCATCATAAAACATTACGCAAAGCTGTCTCAGTTGAATGAAATGGTCTGCATACAGCAAAACATTACTCCACTCAAGAAAAGGAAAAAATTCTTAATATTAGCATGTTCAATCAATTTAGAAAAGAACATAAGATTAGACAGGATGCTATTTTAAAGTGTTTTCCAAATCAAGGGAAGACTTCTTGAGAAGCAGGCAAACCAAATCTAAATTTAATGACTGGAAAACATATGCTCTGCAAGTGATTTATCAACACAAGTCATAAAAGGAACAGCTTTTTCTTATGTAGTTAAGAGCTTTGAAACATGTAGGACATAACTCGCAATGTCTTAGTGGAACACATTATACTCCAAAACACCCTCCTCACTGCCTGGAGCAAACTGAGTAAAGGTCGTTTGCAATGCATTACTAGCCAGAGAAATCAAAGAGAACTCAGCACATGCTCCAGATGAATCCTAGTCCAACTGAATATTCTCTACAGTGACCAAAATATTTTGAGAAGGCCTAAGTCAACTGAAAAGCAGAATGAGAGGAAGGCAAAGCAGGTTCAGATACATGACTAAATGAGTTGTTAAATTTTCTCTCTCTAGTATTTCACCTTACTAGTTAAAACCTTGTTCACAACATCCCTAAAGGCTTCTGTATAATCAAACCATGATTCAGAAGTACATAATCTAAGTCATCAAAATGATTATGGAATGATAGTATGTGCTCACAAGACAGTGGAACTAGCATGTCAAGGCTAAGATCAAAACACTATGATAAGACAATAATACCAAGAGGTATTACCACAACAACTTTAATAATCTGCAAATTGGTAGTAAGCAAAACCAAGTATAATAAGGCCAACAACATGGGTGGATGATAACAGTGCTTTTTTTTTTTTTTTAATTTATTATCTCCAGTATCTCATATAAACAGGGCTTTTACTGTCAACAATCAATCCAGTAATTAAGCCACCACACACAAGATGATGACCACTCTTCATTGGAAGGAATTCAATCAGAAAAACAAATTCATCAAGAAACAAGGAACCTCTGCCATCAGTGCCAGGATGACACAAGCTACACTAGCGGGAAAACAGGAAGCCAAGGAAACCTCAGCCTCCCATTTTGTTTCTACAGTTGGAAAACTAAGCACCAAAGCATTACTTTAAGACTCCCTTACTTCTTTACTGGGCAACCACAAAGTTTTGGAGACACTGTTCACTATGACTGATGTTAAAAGTGGTCACTATTAGCATTTAATTAAGTAACGAGTAACAAACCCACGAAGGATTCTACTGGGATAAATTCATGCAGTTTAACTGTATTCCTGAGCACTGCATTTTCCAGGTTGTCAATCAGGTAAAAGTCCAGTGCAGTCAAACCAGGTAAATAAAGTGGGTAACTTAACAGTCCCAATTTGCCCTATTCACATCTAGACAACAAGGATTAAAGTCTGGTACATCACAAAGTAATTGTGGAGGCACCGTATCTTTTAGACATCAATTCCTTCCACCTCTTATAAACCTTATGAACAGCAATTTGAACTTTTTCCCTAGATTTTCCCTTACCATTTCAAAAGTGAAGCAAGTCCATGCTATTTTATGATATGCTCCTTAAAAGTAACACACACAGTTCCTCAGCTGGACTGACACTATGCAGTAAATGTGGCACTACACTACCTCAGACCATTTGCATAAAGAATCTCTCACAAATTTGGATCGCATTATGAATACTTATTCTCTAGCAGCATATGCATCCATTTTGATAAGGCACTCTACTTTGTAACCAACAAATTATGCTTATTCCTATAATGCTTGCATCGAAAACAGGAAATCAAATAAATGCACAATAAAATATATACATCCAAATTACCTGTTGTAAAAGGTTGTTATTTTTCCTTCCACTTTCTTGGGGAAAATGTGACAATGTTCTGTCTTAATTTTCTTTGAACAAGTTGATTGTAAATATACACACGTGCAAGTTTAAGATAAATCTTCATCTAGCAGAGGTGGTCCAATTAGGTATGTTGCACTATCACTTTGGTCACTGCATAGAAATAGACCAAGACAAACATACATACACACCTACATTTCTATACACAATACAAAGTACTAGATTTAATACCAGAGCCTGCATGTGTCCTTGCACAAAAATATCTGAAATGTTTTGTAAAAGTAGGCCCACCAATAGCAAAATCAAACTTGAATGTCTCTCTTATTAGTAGTAACAATTTTGTAATGCCTCTTAACTTAAATATGTTAATATTCCATTTAGAGAGAGAGGGAAAAGCATAAGTATACAAAGCAGAAAACCTTATTACTTTAAATTTCTTCTTTCCCTGTTGAACAATCACTTACCTATTTTGTCCCTCTCACTGGCGTTTTCTTCATAATCTTCACCTAATCCGTTATCAGTGAATGAGCCTAGTAGTTGTACACATCTGACAAGTCAAAATTTTTGCCTTTCAAATTGTTGCTTTTGATCATACTTACATACACCACTACTTGCTGCTTATGTCATTTCCATCTTCAACTTTCTAACTTTTTTCTTTGCAAATGCTTCTGTTATTTCTATATTATTTTTTCTTTTTGGTAGAATGCAAGTAAAACAGTTTCACTAATGTGCTAGTCAAAGCTGTGCTTTTGTCAATTTATACTGAGAAAGGTTCAAATCAAACTGTCTGAGGAAACACACTGCAGGAGACAACTAAAAATAGATGGGATCAACACCAAAATACTACAAGAGTTGACAAGGACAGGCAATTTAACATGGGAGGCTCCAAGAGAGAGAGATACAAATGAACACCACCAAATGACAAATGGAGACACAATAAAGGGTATCTAATGAGGGTAATGAAGAAGTGAAATGAACAATACAGTAGAAGAAATAGTAGATCATATCAGCTGAGTAGATTAAGAGGCACTGCTAGGAAATAAATAAAACTTTACTCAGGTAAGCACAACTTAGTGAGTATAACACATGGAGAATTTACACTTAACTCCAAACTTCCCTAATGAGGTGCACAAAGTAACAATGACAACATATCCTATAATATTCAGGATACCTTATTTTTAAGGCCAGTTTTTGATAATTCACAATGTAGTATGTATAACAGGTAAAAGATTTGCCAAAAGACTTATTCCCAGAGGTGAACTGTTCAACTGGCTGAGAACTGAAGAGCCTGGGAAGATATCACAAGATGATCAAAGGTATTGATGTAGTGAACAAGTTCACCACCCAGATCAGTCACAGTGACATTTACAAGTATATTTTCAGTGTAAGGGCAGTAAAAGAGGGAAACAACTGTGATGAAGAATTAGTGGAGGAAAACTGTATTCATGGATTCAGTTGCATATATGAAGTGTGCCACTGAACTTAATGATGAAGTCTTAACCCTCACTCTCCTGCAGGCACAACTCAACGAGTTCACATACATATGTATCAGCACACAAAAAAAGTAGACAGAAAAATAATTCACGAATTAAAAATATTTTAGAAGTTCAGCACATGTATGATTCTTCATTTTTTCTGAATAATAGTTTCACTTCATTATTAGGTGATGTAAATACCCATCATTATCGGCAGTACTTCATGGGTGGCTGAAACCTTGAAGAGCAGACATCAATGGAGTCTCAGGTCAATTGGTCGTCTTGAAGTTAATATACAGGGTGTTAGAAAACACTCGACCCAAACAGTATTGAAGCATTGAAGGAAAACACAGAGAATGCTGCTCCCTTATTAGTGTTTCATCTCTGATATACCCTTGAAGAGTTTCGAGAGTTTAACTACTCTCAAGAGCCTGGCCATGGGCCAAGCTCAACAAACTTTAAAGAAAAATTGTGACATAATTAATGTTTATGAATGTTAACGATATTCAGTTTGAGTAACAGATTAATTAGGTATAAATTGCATACTTAACAGGTCTAGACTTCTGGAACACCCTATATGTGGTCAATCTTCATTGCAGAAACTGGTCACATATATAAAGAATTAAATAATGCCTGGGGCATCAGTTAAAAATTTTCTAATGCCTTTTAAATGTTTCATAGCAATCTGCATGTCGAGCTGACACTGTGTGTTATTTACACTTACCATCTGGTACAGCATGCTGCAGGTGTCGGTGTGTGAGAAAACCTACTCTAACACAGGAAACATAAAAGATAAAATAAAGTTATCCACAAGCACCAGTTCGTGTGTATGTGTTATATGAGGATCACCAGAGTGCAATCTGTGTCCAGGGGACAACATGGGACAAGGAAAAATTTAATTAGAAGGATGACTTGTTTATTTTTTATAATACAACATTTGTATCTGCTAATAAAGACACAAACACATGTTAAGTTGACAGTGATGCACCAGGAGGAGTACATAGCACTTTCTTAGTTTTTATGTACATTGGTGGTCTGGCCACGGGCTCACAATAACGCATGGCAATGTTCAACTGATAGCTTATTGCTCACTGGAAATGAAGCAAACGCACCTAAATACACAAGATAAACTAGACCTAATAGATGCGATAGCAGCAAATTCCTGCTCTTACATCTATGGAGAATCATTACAATCCTTATATTATCTCACAGCATCACCTAAGGTTACAAAATTTAAATTTATTTTTGTGGAATAAAAAATATTGTGAAAGTACAAATTCTTTAAATAATGAACTTAAGCCTATTTTCAGATGGAGCTTTACAGTTACACAGTATTGGAATTATGATGCACCATGTTTTTCAATATTGGTGTTCAAGCAGGTACAGCAGTCTGCTAACATCCTCACTCTTACTTTTGCACTCATTCAAACACTCACTCTTTGAGAGGTTACTGCACTAAGGTGGAAGGAAGGTTTAGCCAACATTACAAGTCTTTTATTAGCTCCTCCCGCTCTCAGGTACTGACAAGCTAGACCCCTTCCACCGCAGAACAAGGTATCAACATGTCTGCCACTGCAACACAAGACTTGAACACCGAGTAGCTACAAGTTGAGTGGCAGGGTTGAGTGTCTTCTGCAGTGGGGTTGTGATGATACCTTGTGGCCTATGGATCCAGACCACATGAAGCCAGCGAGTGCAAACAATGTGTTGGAGGCCAGCAAGCCGGCACCATCATGTGCTCACTTGGTCCAAGGCAGTGACAGCAGAACAATAACAAACTTTGCGGCCCCAACACAACTAATGAAAAACAACATACTGAACTGATACAAACAAGAGAGAGGTAATGCAACAAACCTCTACCCCTTTATTTCCCTTACAACAATCCCAACCCATTTTTATTCAACCTTCTCTGGCACTCAGTTGCAAGTGAAACAGTGAGCAATAAGCCACCATTCACATTGTCTGCCATGTGTAGGTGTAAACCAGTCTGACCTCGCTCCTGCCAACCAACAGCTCCACATCGCATCCCAGTGCACAAACTCGCTGACCCCTAAACACATCCCTGCACTCTGGCCTGATCCTTACAGTACAATCTTTGTGCCTTGTTCTTGTGTCCACAGTGGTGGGGAGAGACAAGTCATTAACATAATAATATTAAACTTTCTAAGACAAAGTAAAATAGAGTATAGACAGTGAAGCGAATTAAGACCAAGAATACAAGCAATGGAGGAGTATAAAAAGAAAATGAATAGTTGTGAGAACAGTTGTATAAAAAAAGTTGTGAAAGGCAGCACTGTCATGTTCAGGGCATGGTAGGAACCACACAGCCCCAAGCTTAACTTATAAATATAAATAAGTTCATGTGCCATGGCTTATCCGACACACTAGGAATGAACTGACTATGTACAAATGAATAAAAAATGAGAAAAATATATCAGCTGACTGACATAACAATATTGGTCACGATGATACAAAAATGTTTTGTTTCGAAGTGTGAGAAATGCACATCTAACCTGCTTCTGAGTCTGAGGAATCTGAAGATGATGATGATGATGATGATGAAGATGAATCACTGTCTGAAGAGGAGGAGCTAGATTCTGTTAGACGTGATGTGCCTCCTCCAACCACATCAACACTTTTATTATCTTCTGGAAAAAAAAAATGATGAAATTAATATTAATTTGTTTACTGAAGACTAATTTACAAAAAGAATTTAACAATTATTTTAGGTCTGGTTGTAATCACAATGCACGTGATAAAAAGATAATGACTTATCCAGGGTCTCTTACATTCTTTATAATTTGTTACAGCTGACATTAAAACTCACAAGAGCCATGTGGTATGGGGCACATAGGCATGGAGTATTGGCTTCCAGAGCTAAAAGAGCTTCTTAATCTTTTCACTGCCCAGACTACTAAAATTAATATTGCTCTCAGTGTCCACTTAATAATAATAATAATAATAATAATAATAATAATAATAATAATAATATGGTTATAGGAGGGTGGGGGCAGGAGGAAAGAGGAGTGATTGGTGGAATGATGAAGTAAAGGGTGTGATAAAAGAGAAAAAGGTAGCTTACGAGAGGTTTTTACAAAGCAGAAGTGTTATAAGAAGAGCAGAGTATATGGAGAGTAAAAGAAAGGTGAAGAGAGTGGTGAGAGAGTGCAAAAGGAGAGCAGATGATAGAGTGGGAGAGGCACTGTCAAGAAATTGTAATGAAAATAAGAAAAAATTTTGGAGTGAGTTAAACAAGTTAAGAAAGCCTAGGGAAACTATGAATTTGTCCATTAAAAACAGAGTAGGGGAGTTAGTAGATGGGGAGAGGGAGGTATTAGGTAGATGGCGAGAATATTTTGAGGAACTTTTAAATGTTGAGGAAGAAAGGGAGGTGGTAATTTCATGCACTGGCCAGGGAGGTATACCATCTTTTAGGAGTGAAGAAGAGCAGAATGTAAGTGTGGTGGAGGTACATGAGGCATTACGTAGAATGAAAGGGGGTAAAGCAGCTGGAACTGATGGGATCATGACAGAAATGTTAAAAGCAGGGGGGGACATAGTGTTGGAGTGGTTGGTACTTTTGTTTAATAAATGTATGAAAGAGGGGAAGGCACCTAGGGATTGGCGGAGAGCATGTATAGTCCCTTTATATAAAGGGAAAGGGGACAAAAGAGATTGTAAAAATTATAGAGGAATAAGTTTACTGAGTATACCAGGAAAAGTATACGGTAGGGTTATAATTGAAAGAATTAGAGGTAAGACAGAATGTAGAATTGCGGATGAGCAAGGAGGCTTCAGAGTGGGTAGGGGATGTGTAGATCAAGTGTTTACATTGAAGCATATATGTGAACAGTATTTAGATAAAGGTAGGGAAGTTTTTATTGCATTTATGGATTTAGAAAAGGCATATGATAGAGTGGATAGAGGAGTAATGTGGCAGATGTTGCAAGTTTATGGAATAGGTGGTAAGTTACTAAATGCTATAAAGAACTTTTATGAGGATAGTGAGGCTCAGGTTAGGGTGTGTAGAAGAGACGAAGAATACTTCCTGGTAAAAGTAGGTCTTAGACAGGGATGTGTAATGTCACCATGGTTGTTTAATATATTTATAGATGGGGTTGTAAAAGAAGTAAATGCTAGGGTGTTCGGGAGAGGGGTAGGATTAAATTATGGGGAATCAAATTCAAAATGGGAATTGACACAGTTACTTTTTGCTGATGATACTGTGCTTATGGGAGATTCTAAAGAAAAATTGCAAAGGTTAGTGGATGAGTTTGAGAATGTGTGTAAAGGTAGAAAGTTGAAAGTGAACATAGAAAAGAGTAAGGTGATGAGGGTGTCAAATGATTAAGATAAAGAAAAATGGGATATCAAATTGGGGGGGAGGAGTATGGAAGAAGTGAATGTTTTCAGATACTTGGGAGTTGACGTGTCGGCGGATGGATTTATGAAGGATGAGGTTAATCATAGAATTGATGAGGGAAAAAAGGTGAGTGGTGCGTTGAGGTATATGTGGAGTCAAAAAACGTTATCTATGGAGACAAAGAAGGGAATGTATGAAAGTATAGTAGTACCAACACTCTTATATGGATGTGAAGCTTGGGTGGTAAATGCAGCAGCGAGGAGACGGTTGGAGGCAGTGGAGATATCCTGTCTAAGGGCAATGTGTGGTGTAAATATTATGCAGAAAATTCGGAATGTGGAAATTAGGAGAAGGCGTGGAGTTAATAAAAGCATTAGTCAGAGGGCAGAAGAGGGGTTGTTGAGGTGGTTTGGTCATTTAGAGAGAATGGATCAAAGTAGAATGACATGGAAAGCATATAAATCTATAGGGGAAGGAAAGAGGGGTAGGGGTCATCCTCGAAAGGGTTGGAAAGAGGGGGTAAAGGAGGCTTTGTGGGCGAGGGGCTTGGACTTCCAGCAAGCGTGCATGAGCGTGTTAGATAAAAGTGAATGGAGACGAATGATACTTGGGACCTGACGATCTGTTGGAGTGTGAGCAGGGTAATATTTAGTGAAGGGATTCAGGGAAACCGGTTATTTTCATATAGTCGGACTTGAGTCCTGGAAATGGGAAGTACAATGCCTGCACTTTAAAGGAGTGGTTTGGGATATTGGCAGTTTGGAGGGATATGTTGTGTATCTTTAAACGTATATGCTTCTAAACTGTTGTATTCTGGGCATCTCTGCAAAAGCAGTGATAATGTGTGAGTGTGGTGAAAGTGTTGAATGATGATGAAAGTATTTTCTTTTTGAAGATTGAGACACTTATGCAGCATACGGGAATCTTTATTCAGGAAACGTTTCGCCACACAGTGGCTTCATCAGTCCAATACAAAGAGGAAGGCGTAAGGAGAGGAGGAGTATGAGGTAATCAGTCCCTCAGCCTGGAGTCGATGTGTTCAGTCCATCAATCTACAAGATTGATGGACTGAACACATCAATCTACAAGATTGATGGACTGAACACATCGACTCCAGGCTGAGGGACTGATTACCTCATACTCCTCCTCTCCTTACGCCTTCCTCTTTGTATTGGACTGATAAAGCCACTGTGTGGCGAAACGTTTCCTGAATAAAGATTCCCGTATGCTGCATAAGTGTCTCAATCTTCAACTTGTCGGTTTTTCAAACCATTCATCACATATTTTCTTTTTGGGGATTTTCTTTCTTTTTTGGGTCACCCTGCCTCGGTGGGAGACGACCGACTTGTTGAAAAAAAAAAAAAATAATAATAATAATAATAATAATAATAATAATAATAACAACAACAACTTTTATTTGAACATGATACATAGTTGTGCAAGGAATTACAGTGGTTGGGTGTACATGTCAAAAGCCCCTTGTATGCAGAGCATTATGAAATATTCAGAGCAATGATATATTCAGTGGTAAAAATTACAGGAAACAAATTACAACAAAGTGAAAATGAGTATTTTAACCCCTTGGGGGTCCGTGCTGTAGATCTATGGCTTTACATTGAGGGTCCAAACCGTAGATCTACGTCATGAGCTCAGCTCACTCTGATAAGCTGCGAGCGGTAAATTTTGGCCTTGATATGAGACAATACATATGTGTGGAATGTTTTTTTTTTTTTTTCATCAAGTCGGCCGTCTCCCACCGAGGCAGGGTGACCCAAAAAAGAAAGAAAATCCCCAAAAAGAAAATACTTTCAACATCATTCAACACTTTCACCACACTCGCACATTATCACTGTTTTTGCAGAGGTGCTCAGAATACAACAGTCTATAAGCATACACATATATAGATACACAACATATCCCTCCAAACTGCCAATATCCCAAACCCCTCCTTTAAAGCGCAGGCATTGTACTTCCCATTTCCAGGACTCAAGTCCGACTATATGAAAATAACCGGTTTCCCTGAATCCCTTCACTAAATATTACCCTGCTCACACTCCAACAGATCGTCAGGTCCCAAGTACCATTCGTCTCCATTCACTCCTATCTAACACGCTCACGCACGCTTGCTGGAAGTCCAAGCCCCTTGCCCACAAAACCTCCTTTACCCCCTCTCTCCAACCCTTTCGAGGACGACCCCTACTCCGCCTTCCTTCCCCTATAGATTTATATGCTTTCCATGTCATTCTACTTTGATCCATTCTCTCTAAATGACCAAACCACCTCAACAACCCCTCTTCTGCCCTCTGACTAATACTTTTATTAACTCCACACCTTTTCCTAATTTCCACACTCCGAATTTTCTGCATAATATTTACACCACACATTGCCCTTAAACAGGACATCTCCACTGCCTCCAACCGTCTCCTCGCTGCTGCATTTACCACCCAAGCTTCACACCCATATAAGAGTGTTGGTACTACTATACTTTCATACATTCTCTTCTTTGCCTCCATAGATAACGTTTTTTGACTCCACACCACTCACCTTTTTTCCCTCATCAATTCTATGATTAACCTCATCCTTCATAAATCCATCCGCCGACACGTCAACTCCCAAGTATCTGAAAACATTCACTTCTTCCATACTCCTCCTCCCCAATTCGATATCCAATTTTTCTTTATCTAAATCATTTGACACCCTCATCACCTTACTCTTTTCTATGTTCACTTTCAACTTTCTACCTTTACACACATTCCCAAACTCATCCACTAACCTTTGCAATTTTTCTTTAGAATCTCCCATAAGCACAGTATCATCAGCAAAAAGTAACTGTGTCAATTCCCATTTTGAATTTGATTCCCCATAATTTAATCCCACCCCTCTCCCAAACACCCTAGCATTTACTTCCTTTACAACCCCATATATAAATATATTAAACAACCATGGTGACATTACACATCCCTGTGTAAGACCTACTTTTACCGGGAAGTAGCCTCCTTCTCTTCTACACACCCTAACCTGAGCCTCACTATCCTCATAAAAACTCTTTACAGCATTTAGTAACTTACCACCTATTCCATATACTTGCAACATCTGCCACATTGCTCCTCTATCCACTCTATCATATGCCTTTTCTAAATCCATAAATGCAATAAAAACTTCCCTACCTTTATCTAAATACTGTTCACATATATGCTTCAATGTAAACACTTGATCTACACATCCCCTACCCACTCTGAAACCTCCTTGCTCATCCGCAATCCTACATTCTGTCTTACCTCTAATTCTTTCAATTATAACCCTACCGTACACTTTTCCTGGTATACTCAGTAAGCTTATTCCTCTATAATTTTTACAGTCTCTTTTGTCCCCTTTCCCTTTATATAAAGGGACTATACATGCTCTCCGCCAATCCCTAGGTACCTTCCCCTCTTTCACACATTTATTAAACAAAAGTACCAACCACTCCAACACTATATCCCCCCCTGCTTTTAACATTTCTGTCATGATCCCATTAGTTCCAGCTCCTTTACCCCCTTTCATTTTACGTAATGCCTCACGTACCTCCCCCACACTTACATTCTTCTCTTCTTCACTCCTAAAAGATGGTATACCTCCCTGACCAGTGCATGAAATTACTGCCTCTGTTTCTACCTTAACATTTAAAAGTTCCTCAAAATATTCTCGCCATCTACCTAATACCTCCATCTCCCCATCTACTAACTCCCCTACTCTGTTTTTAACTGACAAATCCATACTTTCCCTAGGCTTTCTTAACTTGTTTAACTCACTCCAAAATTTTTTCTTATTTTCATTAAAATTTCTTGACAGTGGCTCTCCCACTCTATCATCTGCTCTCCTTTTGCACTCTCTCACCACTCTCTTTACCTTTCTTTTACTCTCCATATACTCTGCTCTTCTTATAACACTTCTGCTTTGTAAAAGCTGTCATAAGCTACCTTTTTCTCTTTTATCACACCCTTTACTTCATCATTCCACCAATCACTCCTCTTTCCTCCTGCCCCCACCCTCCTATAACCACAAACTTCTGCCCCACATTCTAATACTGCATTTTTAAAACTATTCCAACCCTCTTCAACCCCCCCCCCCCCCACTACTCATCTTTGCGCTAGCCCATCTTTTTGCCAATAGTCGCTTATATTTCACCCGAACTTCCTCCTCCCTTAGTTTATACACTTTCACCTCCCTCTTACCTCTTGTTGCCACCTTCCTCTTTTCCCATCTACCTCTTACTCTAACTGTAGCTACAACTAAATAATGATCCGATATATCAGTTGCCCCTCTATAAACATGTACATCCTGGAGCCTACCCATCAACCTTTTATCCACCAATACATAATCTAATAAACTACTTTCATTACATGCTACATCATACCTTGTATATTTATTTATCCTCTTTTTCATAAAATATGTATTACTTATTACCAAATCTCTTTCTACACATAGCTCAATTAAAGGCTCCCCATTTACATTTACCCCTGGCACCCCAAATTTACCTACTACTCCCTCCATAACATTTTTACCCACTTTAGCATTGAAATCCCCAACCACCATTACTCTCACACTTGATTCAAAACTCCCCACGCATTCACTCAACATTTCCCAAAATCTCTCTCTCTCCTCTACACTTCTCTCTTCTCCAGGTGCATACACGCTTATTATAACCCACTTTTCACATCCAATCTTTATTTTACTCCATATAATCCTTGAATTAATACATTTATAGTCCCTCTTTTCCTGCCATAGCTTATCCTTCAACATTATTGCTACTCCTTCTTTAGCTCTAACTCTATTTGAAACCCCTGACCTAATCCCAGTTATTCCTCTCCACTGAAACTCTCCCACCCCCTTCAGCTTTGTTTCACTTAAAGCCAGGACATCCAGCTTCTTCTCATTCATAACATCCACAATCATCTCTTTATCATCTGCACAACATCCACGCACATTCAGACTTCCCACTTTGACAATTTTCTTTTTCTTATTCTTTTTAGTAATCTTTACAGGAAAAGGAGTTAATAGCCCATTGTTCCCGGCATTTTAGTCGACTTTTACAACACGCATGGCTTACGGAGGAAAGATTCTTATTCCACTTCCCCATGGATATAAAAGTTAAAGTAATAAGACCAAGAACTATTAAGATAAAATCAAAGAAAACTCATCTGAGTGTGTATAAATAAATGTGTACATGTATGTGTAGTGAGACCTAAGTGTAAGTAGAAGTAGCAAGACATGCCTGTAATCTTGCATATTTATGAGACAGACAAAAGACATCAGCAATCCTACCATCATGTAAAACAATCACAGGCTTTCGTGTGCACCACAAAACAAATCCTACAGCACATAGTGCATAATGAGAGAAAAAAAAACCGAGACCGTAATTTTCAATTAAAATAGCGACTTTGTAGTGTTTTTTCTTATGTTTTTTATAGTTGTATTTGCGAACTCTTGGTCTCATTTGAAAGAATGGAAGACATATCACAGAAATAGAGATGATTTTGATTGGTTTTAGTACTGGAAATGGCCTGAAACTGAGGTCAAGGTAGCGGAAATGTTAAAATTTTTGCCGATGTTCAAGAGTAAACAAATGACCTCACACGTCTAATACACGCCTGCTGGTGGGTCTAATATATGTTCACAAATGTGCTGATATTATTTATACAACTATTACAATATTGCATAACAGTAAATCTTCTATTTTTTGGTTTGAATAAAAATTCATTATGTGAATAAAAAATCAAAATGGAATTTGTTAGTAAAGCCTGAAAACGTACCTAATGAACAGAGGAAATGTTAGTTTAGTGCCAGGAATGCCTGCATTGTTTATTCTGGACCCTATTTTGAAATTGGAGTATTTTGAACACTGCATTAAATTGGCCAAATTACCAATTTCCGATCACTTTATTTTGTAGTTGAAACAGTTGACTTGGTGAATTATTGTGCTCAATCAATAGAATAGAAGTAATACTAGTAAAATAGCTAAGAATTTGGTCAACTGGAATAATGTAACTGGCATAAAATGGGAGTCAAAGTCCAGAAAATCGCTGATGCGTAAATATTGCTGACACATCAAAATTCATGAGAGCATAATTTCGTCACTTTTCCATCAAATTTTGTACTTTTTGTTTTATTAACTTCAGAAAAAGATTCTCTACTATTTCATGAGAAAAAATAACAAAATTATTTTTTGAAAATTCTTGGACACTGGTGCACACTTTGAAATTTGGCCTCTGGACCAGGAAAGGGTTAAACAACGAAATTTGAACATTTCAATGAAGAAGCATTACAGTTGTACAAATTTGTAGCATAATAATGTATAACAAAATGATCAATATACTAAATGTAGTCATAAAATTTATTAATCCAATCAAATCGAAAAAATTCAATGATTTGTAATGCAGAAACAGGTCATGTGGTCATTAGATGAGTTACTGTGCATTCAAGAGAATGGAGTATTCTATTAGGAGATGTAATTAAAAAAAAAAAACATAGTTTGATAGGGTCACAGGTTATACATTTATGAGATACAGTTTTTTTTATTTTTATTATCACACTGGCCGATTCCCACCAAGGCAGGGTGGCCCGAAAAAGAAAAACTTTCACCATCATTCACTCCATCACTGTCTTGCCAGAAGGGTGCTTTACACTACAGTTTTTAAACTGCAACATTAACACCCCTCCTTCAGAGTGCAGGCACTGTACTTCCCATCTCCAGGACTCAAGTCCGGCCTGCCGGTTTCCCTGAATCCCTTCATAAATGTTACTTTGCTCACACTCCAACAGCACGTCAAGTATTAAAAACCATTTGTCTCCATTCACTCCTATCAAACACGCTCATGCATGCCTGCTGGAAGTCCAAGCCCCTCGCACACAAAACCTCCTTTACCCCCTCCCTCCAACCTTTCCTAGGCCGACCCCTACCCCGCCTTCCTTCCACTACAGACTGAGATACAGTTATTCAGTATTTATTTAGTTGTGGGTGATAAAGTGGTTTTTAAGAATAGTCTTGAATTGATAAACAGACAGTATTTCTTTTATATTCAAAGGTAATGAATTCCAGATTTTTGGGCCTTTTATGTGAATTAAGCTTTTACATAGTGTGAGATGGACACGAGGAACATCAAAGAGTGATCTGCGCCTTGTGTTATGGTTATGTGTTCCGCTGAGGTTGGTAAGGAGAAAATTGAGGGGAGAGTTTATATCCGAGTTTAGTGTTCTATGTATGTAGTAGGCACAATAATAAGTATGGATGTTTTGTACGGTGAGTAAGTTCAGAGTTTTGAATATTGGTGGAGTATGCCGCCTGGAGTGGGAATTTATCATCATTCTGGCTGCAGCCTTTTGTTGGGTAATTAATGGTCTGAGATGATTTATTGTTGTTGAGCCCCATGCACAGATTCCATAGATGAGACAGGGGTAAATGAGGAAGTGATACTGGGCCAGGAGAGCTCATTGTGAAACATAGTACCGTATCAATAGCACACCTACGGTCTTGGAGATTTTCTTGGAAATTTGTTGTACACGTGTTTGAAATTTGAGTCTATTATCAAGGTGGATTCCTAAGAATTTTCCCTCTGTGAGCTTTGTGATAGGTGATCCGTTTATCATTGTTAAGAGGAACATCTGTAGTTCTGTTCTGTAGGTTTTGTCAATGTTGAGAGTAAGTTTATTAATCATCATCAAGGTAGATATTTTCTGTAATTCAGTATTTACAGTATTGGCTAGTATGACTGGGCTTGGGTGAGAGAAGACATATGTAGTGTCATCTGCAAACAGTGAGGGTTTGAGTAGTTGTGATGCATTTGGTAGGTCATTTATGTAAATGAGAAAGAGAAGAGGGTCAAAGACACCTCCCTGTGGGATGCCAACTGTAACTGGTTGTGTAGAAGAGTTTGCTCCATTTTTTTTATTTTTTTTTTATTATCACACTGGCTGATTCCCACCAAGGCAGGGTGGCCTGAAAAAGAAAAACTTTCACCATCATTCACTCCATCACTGTCTTGCCAGAAGGGTGCTTTACACTACAGTTTTTAAACTGCAACATTAACACCCCTCCTTCAGAGTGCAGGCACTGTACTTCCCATCTCCAGGACTCAAGTCCGGCCTGCCGGTTTCCCTGAACCCCTTCATAAATGTTACTTTGCTCACACTCCAACAGCACGTCAAGTATTAAAAACCATTTGTCTCCATTCACTCCTATCAAACACGCTCACGCATGCCTACTGGAAGTCCAAGCCCCTCGCACACAAAACCTCCTTTACCCCCTCCCTCCAACCTTTCCTAGGCCGACCCCTACCCCGCCTTCCTTCCACTACAGACTGATACACTCTTGAAGTCACTCTGTTTCACTCCATTCTCTCTACATGTCCGAACCACCTCAACAAACCTTCCTCAGCCCTCCGGACAACAGTTTTGGTAATCCCGCACCTCCTCCTAACTTCCAAACTACAAATTCTCTGCATTATATTCACACCACACGTGGCCCTCAGACATGACATCTCCACTGCCTCCAGCCTTCTCCTCGCTGCAACATTCATCACCCATGCTTCACACCCATATAAGAGCGTTGGTAAAACTATACTCTCATACATTCCCCTCTTTGCCTCCAAGGACAAAGTTCTTTGTCTCCACAGACTCCTAAGTGCACCACTCACCCTTTTCCCTTCATCAATTATATGATTCACCTCATCTTTCATAGACCCATCCGCTGACACGTCAACTCCCAAATATCTGAATACATTCACCTCCTCCATACTCTCTCCCTCCAATCTGATATCTAATCTTTCATCACCTAATCTTTTTATTCTCATAACCTTACTCTTTCCTGTATTCACTTTTAATTTTCTTCTTTTGCACACCCTACCAAATTCATCCACCAATCTCTGCAACTTCTCTTCAGAATCTCCCAAGAGCACAGTGTCATCAGCAAAGAGCAACTGTGGCAACTCCCACTTTATGTTTGATTCTTTATCTTTTAACTCCATGCCTCTTGCCAAGACCCTCGCATTTACTTCTCTTACAACCCCATCTATAAATACATTAAACAACCACGGTGACATCACACATCCTTGTCTAAGGCCTACTTTTACTGGGAAATAATTTCCCTCTTTCCTACATACTCTAACTTGAGCCTCACTATCCTCGTAAAAACTCTTCACTGCTTTCAGTAACCTACTTCCTACACCATACACCTGCAACATCTGCCACATTGCCCCCCTATCCACCCTGTCATACGCCTTTTCCAAATCCATAAATGCCACAAAGACCTCTTTAGCCTTATCTAAATACTGTTCACTTATATGTTTCACTGTAAACACCTGGTCCACACACCCCCTACCTTTCCTAAAGCCTCCTTGTTCATCTGCTATCCTATTCTCCGTCTTACTCTTAATTCTTTCAATAACAACTCTACCATACACTTTACCAGGTAAACTCATCAGACTTATCCCCTTATAATTTTTGCACTCTCTTTTGTCCCCTTTGCCTTTATACAAAGGAACTATGCATGCTCTCTGCCAATCCCTAGGTACCTTACCCTCTTCCATACATTTATTAAATAATTGCACCAACCACTCCAAAACTATATCCCCACCTGCAAGGAGGCTTCAGAGTGGGTAGGGGATGTGTAGATCAAGTGTTTACATTGAAGCATATATGTGAACAGTATTTAGATAAAGGTAGGGAAGTTTTTATTGCATTTATGGATTTAGAAAAGGCATATGATAGAGTGGATAGAGGAGCAATGTGGTAGATGTTGCAAGTATATGGAATAGGTGGTAAGTTACTAAATGCTGTAAAGAGCGTTTATGAGGATAGTGAGGCTCAGGTTAGGGTGTGTAGAAGAGAGGGAGAATACTTCCCGGTAAAAGTAGGTCTTAGACAGGGATGTGTAATGTCACCATGGTTGTTTAATATATTTATAGATGGGGTTGTAAAAGAAGTAAATGCTAGGGTGTTCGGGAGAGGGGTGGGATTAAATTATGGGGAATCAAATTCAAAATGGGAATTGACACAGTTACTTTTTGCTGATGATACTGTGCTTATGGGAGATTCTAAAGAAAAATTGCAAAGGTTAGTGGATGAGTTTGAGAATGTGTGTAAAGGTAGAAAGTTGAAAGTGAACATAGAAAAGAGTAAGGTGATGAGGGTATCAAATGATTTAGATAAAGAAAAATTGGATATCAAATTGGGGAAGAGGAGTATGGAAGAAGTGAATGTTTTCAGATACTTGGGAGTTGACGTGTCGGCGGATGGATTTATGAAGGATGAGGTTAATCATAGAATTGATGAGGGAAAAAAGGTGAGTGGTGCGTTGAGGTATATGTGGAGTCAAAAAACGTTATCTATGGAGGCAAAGAAGGGAAAGTATGAAAGTATAGTAGTACCAACACTCTTATATGAATGTGAAGCTTGGGTGGTAAATGCAGCAGCGAGGAGACGGTTGGAGGCAGTGGAGATGTCCTGTCTAAGGGCAATGTGTGGTGTAAATATTATGCAGAAAATTCGGAGTGTGGAAATTAGGAGGTGTGGAGTTAATAAAAGCATTAGTCAGAGGGCAGAAGAGGGGTTGTTGAGGTGGTTTGGTCATTTAGAGAGAATGGATCAAAGTAGAATGACATGAAAAGCATATAAATCTATAGGGGAAGGAAAGAGGGGTAGGGGTCGTCCTCGAAAGGGTTGGAAAGAGGGGGTAAAGGAGGTTTTGTGGGTGAGGGGCTTGGACTTCCAGCAAGCGTGCATGAGCGTATTAGATAGGAGTGAATGGAGACGAATGATACTTGGGACCTGACGATCTGTTGGAGTGTGAGCAGGGTAATATTTAGTGAAGGGATTCAGGGAAACCGGTTATTTTCATATAGTCGGACTTGAGTCCTGGAAATGGGAAGTACAATGCCTGCACTTTAAAGGAGGGGTTTGGGATATTGGCAGTTTGGAGGGATATGTTGTGTATCTCTATACGTATATGCTTCTAAACTGTTATATTCTGAGCACCTCTGCAAAAGCAGTGATAATGTGTGAGTGTGGTGAAAGTGTTGAATGATGATGAAAGTATTTTCTTTTTGGGGATTTTCTTTCTTTTTTTGGGTCACCCTGCCTCGGTGGGAGACGACCGAATTATTGAAAAAAAAAAAAAAAAAAAATCTTTGTCCCATCAATCCCGGCTGCCTTACCCCCTTTCATTTTACCTACTGCCTCACGAACTTCCCCCACACTCACAACTGGCTCTTCCTCACTCCTACAAGATGTTATTCCTCCTTGCCCTATACATGAAATCACAGCTTCCCTATCTTCATCAACATTTAACAATTCCTCAAAATATTCCCTCCATCTTCCCAATACCTCTAACTCTCCATTTAATAACTCTCCTCTCCTATTTTTAACTGACAAATCCATTTGTTCTCTAGGCTTCCTTAACTTGTTAATCTCACTCTAAAACTTTTTCTTATTTTCAACAAAATTTGTTGATAACATCTCACCCACTCTCTCAATTGCTCTCTTTTTACATTGCTTCACCACTCTCTTAACCTCTCTCTTTTTCTCCATATATTCTTCCCTCCTTGCATCACTTCTACTTTGTAAAAACTTCTCATATGCTAACTTTTTCTCCCTTACTACTCTCTTTACATCATCATTCCACTAATCGCTCCTCTTCCCTCCCGCACCCACTTTCCTGTAACCACAAACTTCTGCTGAACACTCTAACACTACATTTTTAAACCTACCCATACCTCTTCGACCCCATTGCCTATGCTCTCATTAGCCCATCTATCCTCATATTGGCTTCTGCTATGGTATGACTTTAGGTAGTTGAGAGAGTGCCCTCTTATACCACAGTGTGATAATTTTATGTGCAACAAATCAGGGTCAACTGTATCAAATGTTTTATGTAAATCAATGAAGATCCCCAATGGGACTTCTCTTTTCTCGAGTGCAGTGTATATTTGTACTAACAAGTGTATAATAGCATCATTCGTATTTATATTAGGCCTGAACCCGAACTGACAGGGGTTGAGTATGTTGTGGGAGATGAGGTAGGAATAGATTTGCTTATGAATTAATTTTTCAAAGATTTTTTAGAGAAGGGGTAAGTTGGATATTGGCCTCTAGTTATTCAAGTCTGCTTGATCTCCTCCTTTATGTATCGGGGTGACCCTCGCTAATTTGAGAACTGTAGGGAAGGTAGACGATTCGATGGATTTTTAAAAGAGTGTTGCAATGATTGGTGACAGCACTTGTGAAGCTTTTTTATATATAAAGGATGGTAAGGTATTTAAATCTCATGCCTTGTTCTTTAGTGTGTTGATAATAAGAGAGACTTCTGTTGGGTTGGTCGGAGCTAGGAATAGTGTGTTCAGGTAGGTGCCAGTGAGGTAGTCATTAGGTGGGGTATTTGAGCTTGGGATTTTATCCGCCAGGTTTTTTCCTATGGTGGAGAAGAAAACACAGAGTCTGTGTGCTGTTTCAGTCAGTGGGAGTAGGGGTTTATCTGGTTTTGTTAGTTTGATGGTTCTGTTTCCTGATATCTTTTTTGTTCCTAGAATTTCAGATAAAAGTTTTCCAGGTCTTTTTTATATCACCTCGTAAGTTAGATAATCTGTTCTCATAATACAATTTTTTTGCCCTTCTTATCAGGCTGGTTAGGACTGACGAGTAACGTTTTGTTTGGTCTCTGGTTATTTGACCCATTCTGTATTGTTTTTCATATATGTGCTTTACATTTATGGATTTGAGGGACTGTTCAGTCTCCTAGCTGTGATCTGTTTAGTTTGTTTTAGGGCAATGCTTGTTATAGAGGTATTGGGTCTTTTTTAGAAAATTATTAATACATTCATTGGTATCTGTACAGATTTCTAGCTCAGTTTGCCAGTCGATGTTTGTCATTGCTGTTGTGAAGTTATTAATGGCTGCCTCATTTGAAGTCTGAAGGTTACTTTAGTAGTGTCTTGGGGTAATTTACCTAGATTGGTTATGAGAAAAGCAGGGTAGTGGTCTGTGGTATTATCTGTGATTATGCCCGATTTTAAAGGCAACAAACTGCATTTTTTTAACCTGATTCGTTAAGGTCAGAGTCTATTAGAAATTTTTTTTAGTTCACGTTCATTGGAGATAAAGTATCTCTTTCCCGTCGATTCCATTTTTACAGCAATTTTTCCATCCCTCGCAAAGCACTGATGGATTTTCCGGTCATGTTTCAGCTTTCTTATCCTGTAGAGCAGATTTTTCCATGGTTTGGTCAGGCATTCACTCACATAAACATCACTTTTCACTGTAATGGATGTGCTTAGTAAGTTATGTCACTGAGAGTTAGTTAAATTTTAGTATATTACTGATTTTTTTCCAGGTTGATAGCCTATCACTTTACACTCATTTATGACACCACTTCGTATGTTGAAATGAAGATGCTCTTGGATCAGCTTTAATGTGGTTTGTTTACATGTTTCCTGAGTTATAGTTAGTGAAAGATGTTTGCTATTCACTACGACTGAGTCAGACAGTTGTTGTTGGTCTAAGTGGTCTTGGAAATTGTTCATGACATCAGTAAGTTGTAAGTCGACTCTTTCTCTTTCACCCTTGATGTTGATGTTCAGTTGTGCAACTTGATCTTTGAGGAGGTTGATGGATTCCTCAGACTTGGTGTGGGTTCTTGCTGAGTTGGTCAAGTGCATTTTGTTTATTTTCTAGAGTTGTAATTTTGTCCATGTTCTGCATGTTGTTGGTTTTTAAGACTTTAATTTCTCCTAAGTGGTAGAGAATCTTTTCCTGAAGGTAATGGCACCAAAAGTATGAAATCTGATAAAAAAACTTATAGAATTATGCAGGCACAAAGTTAGTGATTGTGGCACAATTATAAGTTGGCAACTTCAGCCACTTTAAGAGCCCTATTTCAAGCCAATTTCATTGCTCCATTCAACCAAATTTTTAGGTATTTCACTAGTATGCCTTCTGGTCTACATGTTGAGCACAAGAAACTACCAATTCAGTAGTATGTCTTCAATTTTATTAAATGATAACAAGAAACAGCCAATAAATCCATAAAAAAAATCCTAGTGAACAACTCAATGTCACTATTTAAACCAAACACATGGGCGGAGTTCTGCTTTTTTTTCATTATGCACTGTGTGGGGCAGTATTTTTCTTTTGTAACATGCAAGCTAACTGCAAAGACTCATTCTCTCTTATCTAGCCCAAAATTTACTACTCGCAGCTTATCTAAGTGAGCTGAGCTTATGACAGAACCACAAGAGAGGTCTTGCTCTCAATAACGTAGTTCTATGTGACTGCCACTGAGAGGGTTAATTTTAAAGTCAGCAAACTAAAGAAATTCTCAAGATACAAGTGTTAAACGCTAAGAAAAAGCAGATAAATAAATATTAATAATCATTTCCCATTTGCACCTAAAATGCGACATGTAACCTTTTGTTTTCACTACGCTACAACATTCCTCAAACCCTACAGTTGCTAACTACACCCCCTAAGCTCCATCACTTTACCATTCAAGGCTGGAATGCTGCTACACACTAAAAAGCCACCTTTTAAGGCAGGTGAAATCAAAGAACTAGATAATGTAGAGAATTTACTGCCTGTATAAATTCAGTCAAGCACCTAAATTACAGGGCATGCCCAGTGGCAGCACCAGAATTTCTATATTGTGGGGGAGAGGGACTGTCTGGAAGGAGTAGGTTAGGAGACTTGTTTTGAAGCAGCATTATTATTACAGTATTATTTTTATTTAGGGTGGTTTGAAGAAGGTAGGGGAACTTTTGGAGGGTTGAAGCCTCCAAGCCTTAGAGTAAGAGACTTAACAGACACTGCAAAATACCTCAAATGAACACAGGTGCATTGAGTATACTAAGAGATAACTCTAAGTATAAATGGTCTAAGACATTCCAAGACCCTCCTTTCATACAAATAAGCAATTACCAATAGACTCCTGACTTCAAGAGTAAATTGCTAAAAGTTCCTAAAGTAAGTTGCCGAACAGCCACAAAGTGTGGCTAGGATTGACAACCTGCTTGAACAGACCATAAACAAAGAGTCCTGGTCTGGGACCATGCCACAGGGACAGAAGCAATTAGAATTGTTTTCCATATAACCATGGTAACCTCCTCCCCACTACCCACCCCTGGAAATCTCTAGCCATTCCAGAATCAAATGTTTACTGGTGAGACACAAACAGATCGAGTCACAAAGCATAGGACTAAAGTGAAAGAACAAAAAATAATCCACGACCTCATGATCGAGGTAACTAACACGAATGTGGCAACAATTTTTCCCAGAACTAACAGCTAAGAGTAAAAGGATAAAAAAAAGATAGTAGTAGCAGCACTTCTGTGAAACATATCTAGGTTTGAGGAAATGTCACTTGCCAACTTTACCGAGTTCAGAGACAACATTTATTGCTGGATCAAAAACCACGGAGCATCTTGCAGTTGCTACCATAGCTGTCATAACACTCCACCACCAAACAAATAATAATAATAACAATAATAAAAAAAAAAACTAAGTAGGGACTCTGACAAAAACAATGCAATAGCAATAAATGCCACTGAAGAAACTGTATATACAGCACAGTACCAAGAGCCAAGGATAAAGTAGAGACAGCAGGGAACTTTAAGCACAGAGAAAATGACTGTGGAAACTGCAACATACACTAGGGCCTATCAATAACAGAGAACCTCCTAAAGCAACACAAATAACCTCTCCAGTTCAGAACTGGAGAGGTTATACTTGCATTCACTTCCAGCAAGAATGACAAACAAAACTGAATCAAGAATATCGCTGGAGATAAGTCATTAACCCCCTTAAATGTGGCACACCCACAAATTAAAATTGCTGTCACTGGGGCAAGATTTTGAAGAAAAAAAAAAAAAAAAAAAAAAAACTTACATACTAAAAGAGTGCCTTTTCCTGAATCTGATCAACACTTATGATTTTATGGCGTGTTGAAGATGGCGAAATGCAAAGGAGTGACAAACAAATTTTACCACTCTACAGAAAAACAGATACACACAAGAAAAACTGTTTCACCCAACAACATAAAGAAGAATAAAAAGAAAAAGTTTGGGAGTGAGATTAGTAAGTTGAGGAAGCCTAGGGAACAAATGGATTTGACAGTTAAAAATAAGAGAGGAGAGTTATTAAATGGAGAGTTCGGGGTATCAGGAAGATGGAGGGAATATTTTGAGGAATTGTTAAATGTAGATGAAGATAAGGAAGCTGTGATTTCGTGTATAAGGCAAGAAGGAATAACATCTTGTAGGAGTGAGGAAGAGCCAGTTGTGAGTGTGGAGGAAGTTCGTGAGGTAGTAGGTAAAATGAAAGGGGGTAAGGCAGCTGGGATTGACGGGATAAAGAAAGAAATGCTAAAAGCAGGTGGAGATATAGTTTTGGAGTGGTTGGTGCTATTATTTAACAAATGCATAGAAGAGGGTAAGGTACCTAGGGATTGGCAGAGCATGCACAGTGCCTTTGTATAAAGGCAAAGGGGATAAAAGAGAGTGTAAAAATTATAGGGAAATAAGTAGACAACAACCACCCAGGAAGGTACTACCATCCTGCCAAGCGAGTGTAAAAGGAAAGCCTGTATATGTTTTACAAGATGGAAGGATTGCTGGTGTCTTTTGTCTGTCTCAAATATGCAAGATTACAGGTACATCTTGCTACTTCTACTTACACTTCTACGTCACACTACGCATACATGTACATGTTTATTTATACACACTCGCCTGAGATTTCTTTGATTTTATCTTAGTAGTTCTTGTTCTTATTACTTTTCCTTTTATATCCATGGGGAAGTGGAATAAGAATCTTTCCTCCATAAGCCATGCGTGTTGCAAAAGTCAACTAAAATGCCGGGAGCAATGGGCTAGTAACCCCTTTCCCTGTAATAATTACTAAAAAAGAATAAGAAGAAAATTGTCAAAGTGGGATGTCTGAACGTGTGTGGGTGTTGAGCGGTTGATAAGAAAGAGATATTTGTGGATGTTATGAATGAGAAGAAGCTGGATGTCCTGGCTTTAAGTGAAACAAAGATGAAGGGGGTGGGAGAGTTTCAGTGGAGAGGAATAAATGGGATTAGGAAAGGGGTTTCAAATAGAAATACAGCTAAAGAAGGAGTAGCAATAATGTTGAATGATAAGCTATGGCAGGAAAAGAGGAACTATAAATGCATTAATTCAAGGATTTTGTGGAGTAAAATAAAGGTTGTATGTGAAAAGTGGGTTATAGTAAGTGTATATGCACCTGGAGAAGAGAGAAGTGTAGAGGAGCCAGAGAGATTTTGAGAAATGTTGAGTGAATGCGTGGGGAGTTTTGAACCAAGTGTCAAGAGTACTTGTGGTGAGGGACTTCAATGCTAAAGTGGGAAAATATTGTTGTGGAAGGAGTAGTAGGTAAAATTGGGGTGCCAGGGGTAAATGAAAATGGGGAGCCTTTAATTGAGCAATGTGTAGAAAGAGGTATGGTAATAAGTAATACATATTTCCTGAAAAGGAGGATAAATAAATATACAAGGTATATTTGATGGGAAGGCTCCAGGATGTACACGTTCACAGAGGGGCAACTGATATATCGGATCATTATTTAGTTGTAGCTACAGTTAGAGTAAGAGATAGATGGGACAAGAGGAAAATGACAACAAGTAAGAGGGAGGTGAAAGTGTATAAACTAAAGGAGGAGGAAGTTCGGGTGAAATATAAGCAACTATTGGCAGAAAGGTGGGCTGCTGCAAGTATGAGTAATAGGGGTGGGGGAGGAAGGGGGGGGGTGTTGAAGAGGGTTGGAATAGTTTTAAAAATGCAGTATTAGAATGTGGGGCAGAAGTTTGTGGTTACAGAAAATACTTTCATCATTCAACACTTTCACCTCACTCATACATATTCACTGTTTTTGCAGAGGTGCTCAGAACACAACAGTTTAGAAGCATATACCTATAAAGATACACAACATATCCCTCCAAACTGCTAATATCTCGAAACCCCTCCTTTAGAGTGCAGGCATTGTACTTCCCAATTCCAGGACTCAAGTCCGGCTATATAAAAATAACCGATTTCCCTGAATCCCTTCACTAAATATTACCTTGCTCACACTCCAACAGCTTGTCAGGTCCCAAATACCATTCGTCTCCATTCACTATCTAACACGCTCATGCATGCTTGCTGGAAGTCCAAGCCCTTCGCCCACAAAACCTCCTTTACCCCCTCCCTCCAACCTTTTCGAGGACGACCCCTAACCCCGCCTTCCTTCCCCTACAGATATAAATGCTCTCCATGTCATTCTACTTTGATCCATTCTCTCTAAATGACCAAACCACCTCAACAACCCCTCTTCAGCCCTCTGACTAATACTTTTATTAACTCCTCACCTTCCCCTAATTTCCATACTCCGAATTTTCTGCATAATATTCACACCACACATTGCCCTTAGAGAGGACATCTCCACTGCCTCCAACCACTTCCTCGCTGCTGCATTCACAACCCAAGCTTCACACCCATATAAGAGTATTGGTACTACTATACTTTCATACATTACCTTCTTTGCCTCCATAGATAACGTTTTTTGTCTCCACATATACCCCATAGCACCACTCACCTTTTTTCCTTCGTCAGTTCTATGATTAACCTCATCCTTCATAAATCCATCCGCTGACATGTCAACTCCCAAGTATCTGAAAACATTCACTTCTTCCATACTACTCCTCCCCAATTTGATATCCAATTTTTCTTTATCTAAATCATTTGATACCCTCATCACCTTACTCTTTTGTGTGTTCACTTTCAACTTTCTACCTTTACACACACTCCCAAACTCATCCACTAACCTTTGCAATTTTTCTTTAGAATCTCCCATAAGCACAGTATCATCAGCAAAAAGCAACTGTGTCAATTCCCATTTTGTATTTGATTCCCCATAATTTAATCCCACCCCTCTCCCATATACCCTAGCACTTACTTCTTTTACAACCCCATCTATAAATATATTAAACAACCATGGTGACATTACACATCCCTGTCTAAGACCTACTTTTACTGGGAAGTAGTCTCCCTCTCTTCTACACACTCTAACCTGAGCCTCACTATCCTCATAAAAACTCTTTACAGCATTTAGTAACTTACCACCTATTCCATATACTTGCAACATCTGCCACATTGCTCCCCTATCCACTATCATATGCATTTTCTAAATCCATAAATGCAATAAAAGCTTCCCTACTTTTATCTAAATACTGTTCACATATATGCTTCAATGTAAGCACTTGATCTACACATCCCCTACCCACTCTGAAACCTTCTTGCTCATCTGCAATCCTTCATTCTGTCTTACCTCTAATTCTTTCAATTATAACCCTACCATACACTTTTCCTGGTAGAATGAGTAAACTTATTCCTCTATAATTTTTACAATCTCTTTTGTCCCCCTTCCCTTTATATAAAGGGACTAAACATGCTCTCTACCAATCCCTAGGTACCTTCCCCTCTTTCATACATTAAACAAAAATACCAACCACTCCAACACAATATTTCCCCTGCTTTTAACCCTTTGACTGTTTCAGGCCCCTCTCTGAAACTGTCATTCTATGTCGCCAAATATTCAAAAAAAAAAAAAAATTATTTTTTCTTATGAAAATGTTAAGATTATTTTTCTGAGTGTTTTAGTCCAAAAAAAAATTTTTTGCCATCGGTACTTACCGAGATATAGAGCCGTGAAGTTTGCAGAAAATGAGCCGCGTATGGCAACAGCGGCGACTGCCGCTCACCCGGTAAACTTTAGTTTACTTGTAATTGAAGGTTTTTTGTTTTTTTCACTATTTTATTTTTTCACATAACTTATGTGGCCTATGAGACCAAAGTAAGGTGCAATGTATATATATACACTCGTTGTATACAACACAATAAGCACACAAACATAATTATCAATATATTGTTTACAAAACTTGTTTACAAAAACAAACAAACAATCATCCTCCTCCTCCTCCTCCTTCTCATCCTCCTTCTCCTCCTCCTCCTTCTCCTTCTCCTCTTTCTCCTTCTCCTCCTCCTCCTTCTCCTCCTCCTTCTCCTTCTCCTCCTTCTCCTCCTTCTTCTCCTCCTCCTTCTCCTTCTCCTTCTTCTCCTCCTCCTTCTCCTTCTCCTCCTCTTCCTTCCCTCCTCCTCCTCCTCTTCCATTGCTTTTGGTCTCAAACTCCTCCAAATCATGAAATTGATCTTCACTGACACTTCCATCTGTGTTAGAGCATCACTTGGGAAGAGAAGAGTCCCAGATTTGCTGGGGAATCACATATTTCTTACCGCTAGACATGCTGAAAAATGACAACTGAAATGGCATTCCCACAATGCACCACTGGCTCCCCGATTTTTTTTATATGGTGCACACTGACCATGGAGACCCATTCTCTCACATGTGGGCCTACCAGCTTTCTCCTGCTTGATTTGAAGCTGCTAGAATTTATGCGTATAAATACGTCAGAAACATTGGCTCGTAAGACGTATTTATACGTCGGAAACAGTCAAAGGGTTAACATTTCTGTCATGATCCCATCAGTTCCAGCTGCTTTACCCCCTTTCATTCTACGTAATGCCTCACACACCTCCCCAACACTCACATCCTGTTCTTCTTCACTCCTAAAAGATGGTATACCTCCCTGGCCAGTGCATGAAATTACCACTTCCCTTTCCCAATTATATACCATCCTATTACACATCCCTCCAAACTGCCAATATCCCATACCCCTCCTTTAACCCTTTCAGGGTCCGTCCCGTAGATCTACGGCTTTATGTTCAGGGTCCAAACCGTAGATCTACGCCATGAGCTCAGCTTACTCTGATAAACTGTGAGTGGTACATTTGGGCCTAGATATGAGAGAATACATCTATGTGGTATGTGTGCACCACATAAAACAGATCCTGAAGCACACTGTGTATAATGAGAGAAAAAAAATGAAATCATGATTTTTCGATTAAAACAGCAACTTTGCAGTGTTTTTTCGTATGTTTTTTATAGTTGTATTTGCGATTTCTTGGTCTCATTTGATAGAATGGAAGACATATTACAGAAATAGAGATGATTTTGATTGGTTTTAGCACTGGAAATGGCTTGAAACTGAGCTCAAAGTAGCAGAAATGTTAAATTTTTGCCGATATTCAAGAGTAAACAAACGACCTCACATGTCTAATACACGTCAGCTGGTGGGTCTAATATGCATTCACAAATATGGTGATGATATTTATACAATTATTACAGTATTGCATAACAGTAAATCTTCTATTTTTTGGTGTGAATAAAAATTCATTATGTGAATAAAAAATCAAAATGGAATTTATTTGTAAAGCCTCAAAACATAACTAATGAACAGAGGAAATGTTAGTTTAGTGCCAGGAATGCCTACATTCTTCATTCTGGACCCTATTTTGAAATTGGAATATTTTGAACTTTGTGTTAAATTGGCCAAATTAACAATTTCCGATCACTTTATTTTGTAGTTGAAACAGTTGAATTGGCGATTTCTTGTGCTCAATCGATAGAATAGAAGTAATACTAGTGAAATAGCTAAGAATTTGGTTGATTGGAATAATGTAATTGGCCTAAAATGGGAGTCAAAGTCGGCAAAATCGCCGATTCGTAAATATCGCTGACACATCAAAATTCGCGAGAGCATAATTTCGTCAATTTTCCACCAAATTTCGTACTTTTTGTTTTATTACCTTCACAAAAAGATTCTCTACAATTTCATAAGAAAAAATAACAAATTTTTTTTTTGAAAATTCTTGGACACTGGTGCGTGACTCCAGATTTGGGCCTTGGACCCTGAAAGGGTTAAAGTGCAGGCATTGTACTTCCCACTTCCATAACTCAAGTAAGGCTATATAAAAACAACAATTCTCCCTGAATCCTTTCACTAAATATCACCCTGCTCACACTCCAACAGGTCGTCAGGTCCCAAATACCATTCATCTCCATTCACTCGTAACTAACATACTGATGCATGCTTGCTGGAAGTCCAAGCCCCTCGCACACAAAACCTCCTTTCCCCCTCCCTCCAACCTTTTCGAGGACAACCCCTACCCCGCCTTCCTTCCCCTACAGATTTATACGCTCTCCATATCACTCTAGTTTGATCCATTCTTTCTAAATGACCGAACTACCTCACCAACCCGTCTTTAGCCCTCTGATTAATACTTTTATTAACTCCACACCTCCTCCTAATTTCCACACTCCGAATTCTCTGTATAATATGTACACCACACACTGCCTCCATCCACCTCCTAGCTGCAGCATTTGCAACCCAAGCTTTACACCCATATAAGAGTGGTGTTGGTACCACTATATACTTTTTCACATTCCCTTTTTTACCTCCACGGATAACATAAAAACATCTATCAAGTTAAACAAACATTTATCACGCTAAACTAAAATTATTATTATTATTATCATTATTGTTATTATCATCATCATCACTTTAAGTAGCAGTATTTTTAAAGAAATAAGTGGTTGAATATAGCTGAAAAAAATCCTGTTTTTTTTTTTTTAAAGGTGGGTAGATGGCTGTGTTATACCTTTAATGAGCTTTTCTACTTCCAGAGCCCAGCCTTGGGCCAGGCTCGTCAAAAACAGGTGGTACCCAACACGTTGTAACGTTTTATTTCTCACTACCAGCAATTAGACACTAGTTCATTTTGAAAAACAGCCAATATGCAGAGTTTATTTTTAGCATATTGCAAGTACTATTTCAATCATGGAAACAACTATAGATAACAGTACTGTAATGCATATATAATTTTAAAGAGGGAAAAAATAGCTAAATTATTAAAACTAGTGGCCAACCTTTCTTCGGCGTCTTCTTGGGTACTGGGGGATTTCCCAGCTGTCCTGTGACATCTTGTAACCGCTTTTCGAGTTCCTGCTTCTTTTCTGCCATGGATTCTTCTTTACTTTTTGACTGGACATTCTTCTTTTCGGGACGAGCTAAAATAAAAATGAAAGAAATGGCTGGAGCTTCTTAAGTACATGCATCACCTACACAATGCAAATAATTAATGTGCAATATTGATCAATAAAATTCATACATTAACCTTTTCACTGCTGCAACCTCAAAAATAAAAGTGCAGAGAGCTTCAATTCAAATTTTTTCGGAAATAGTCAAGAGTAAGGTGATGAGGATGATAAAAAGATTAGGTGATGAAAGATTCGATATCAAGCTGGAGGGAGAGAGTATGGAGGAGGTGAATGTATTCAGATATTTAAGAGTGGACTTGTCAGTAGATGGGTCTATGAAGGATGAGGTGAATCACAGAACTGATGAGGAGAAAAGAGTGAGTGGTGCACTTAGGCATCTGTGGAGACAAAGAACTCTGTCCATGGAAGCAAAAAGGGGGAATGTATGTAAGTATAGTTACACCAACACTCCTATATGGGTGTGAAGCATGGGTGATGAATCTTGGAGCGAGGAGAAGGTTAGAGGCAGTGGAGATGTCATGTGTGAGGACAATGTGTGGTGTGAATATAATGCAGAGAATTTGTAGCTTGGAAATTAGGAGGTGTGGGATAACCAAAACTATTATCCAGAGGACTGAGGAGGGGTTGTTGAGGTGGTTTGGACATGTAGAGAGAATGGAACAAAACAGAATGACTTCGTGAGTGTATAAATCTGTAATGGAGGGAAGGCAGGGTAGGGGTCGGTCTAGGAAGGGTTGGAGGGAGGGGGTAAAGGAGGTTTTGTGGGGCTTGGACTTCCAGCAAGCGTGCGTGAGCGTATCTGATAGGAGTGAATGGAGACAAATGGTTTTTAATACTTGACGTGCTGTTGGAGTGTGAGCAAAGTAACATTTATGAAGGGATTCAGCGAAACGTGCTGGTCGGACTCGAGTCCTGGAGATGGGAAGTACAGTGTCTGCACTCAGGAGGGGTGTTAATGTTGCAGTTTTATGATGGTAGTGTAAAGCACCTCTCTGGCAAGACAGTGATGGAGTGAATGATGAAAGTTTTTCTTTTTCGAGCCACCCTGCCTTGGTGGGAATCGGCCGATGTGTTAATAAATAATAAAGTAGTGATTTGTTATCCTACTTCAGCTCATTTCAAAGCCCAGTCCTATCTAAGGTATGCTACCACCCTTCCCCAGGATGTAACACAAGTACCTACTTACTGCTAAGTGAACAGAGACAGTAAGAGTGAGGAAATATGCCCAACATTTCTACCCGTACCAGGGATCAAACCATGGACACTCAGTGTGTGGGCTGAATATGCTACCAACCAAGCCACAGGACATGAGAAATGTGAAATAAGGTAAAAAAAACTGAGTTAAGGAGGGTTGGCAGTCTGGATGCAATTAATGCAACAATTCAGCCATATTTTAACCAATTTCAATAGAATGTTTTCTGTTCTATCAAATGAGTGTAAGAAGCTGCCCATTCAATAATCAGCATGATAAAAAGTGCGAAGAAGTCAATAATTTCATAAATTTTTCATAAAATACAACAAATTCCAATTCATAAACAGAGTCCAAACTAAATACTGTAAGTATTCCGGCCACTAAAGCAACTTATCCTTTGTTCATTAATCATGTCCCCTTTGTCCCCATTTTGAATCCATCATCCAACAAAATAAAATACGTTAACATATTTTTCAGATAAAACAACTAAGATTGATTGGTCATGACTGGGTCATCCCAATACTTGAAGAAGAGCTAATAAATACCAAAGAATGTTATCCATGGAGGCAAAGAAGGTAATGTATGAGAGTACAGTGGTACCAACACTTGTTTGGGTGAGAATCATGGGTTGTAAACGCTGCAGCGAGGACGCGGCTGGAGGCAGTGGAGGTGTCTTGTCTAAGGGCAATGTGTGGTGTAAATATTATGTAGAGAATTTGTAGTGTGGAAATTAGGAGGAGGTGTGGAGTTACTGAAGAGAGGCTGTTGAGGTGGTTTATTCATTTCGAGAGAATGGAACAAAGTAGAACAACTTGGAGAGCGTATATATCTGTAGAAGGGAGGTGGGGTAGGGGTCGTCCCCGAAAACGTTGGAGGGAGGGGATAAAGAAGGTTTTGTGGGTGAGGGGCTTGGAATTCCAGCAAGTGTGCGAGTGTGTTAGATAGGAGTGAATAGAGTCGAATGTTTTATGGGATCTGACTAGATGTTGAAGTTTGAGAAGGGTAATATTTTGTGAAGGGATTCAGGGTAACTGGTTATTATAGATTTAGCTGGAATCAAGTCCTGGAAACAGGAAGTACAATGCTTGCACTTTAAACGAGGGGTTTGGGATAGTGGCAGTTTGGAGGGACATCTAAGCTGTCATATCTGAACGCCTCTGCATAGAGGCGTGGTGATGGTGAAAGTGCTGAATGATGATGAAAGTTTTTTTCTTTCTCTTTGGGTCACCCTGCCTCGGTGGGAAATGGCCAATTTGTTAAAAAAAAAAAAAAAAAAAAAAAAAAAAGACCAAGGCAAGGACCTACCCTTCCTTGGAAAAACTACCAAAAAATCAAAGGATTCTGCCACTTTAAGCCCTATTTCAAGCTACTTCCAGTACTGAAACAGACAAAAATCATCTCTATTGCACTGTTTTCTATTCTATAAATACCCAGAAACAGCCAATAAAACCACAAAACCCACTCTAAAAAAACTTGAAATTGCTATTTTAAACCAAACACAAGGTCAGAGTATACTGTTCCCATCATGCACAGCATGGGGCAGGATTTTTTTTATATTGTGCATACCCATGGCACATACACATCCTCTCATGTCTAAGCCAAAATTTACCAGTCACAGCATATTTGGGTGCATGGTGCTGAAAAGTCAGATGGTAAATCTATGCATGAGACAGTGAAAGGGATAAACTTCCTAAAAGTGTTTGAGGAGACAACCCCAGCTCGTAGTATTGAGAGTATTGTTCCAGCTCCTGGTTCTGCTACTAAACTACCTGTGCTTGAGGAGACAACTTGAGCTTCTAGTACTGTTGAGGGTACTGTGTTCCAGCTCCTGGGTCTGCTACTAAACCAAGTGTGTTTCAAGAAAATTCCAGTTCCTGGTATTGATTAGAGAACTGTGTTTCAGCTCCTGGGCCTGCTACTAAACTATCTAGTCTAATTTTTAGCTATTTATAGGGCTGAGCTATAGCCACTGGAGACTTCAATTAATCTGGCACATTTTTACAATTCACCCCTTAACTGTCCAAATGTAGATCTACGTTCTTACCGCTAGCCCTCCAAACGTAGATCTACGTTTCATTTTTCCTGCCTTCAAATTTCGCGCAATAGGCTTGAGCAGTCTAGACAAGAGAGAGTGGGTGTGCGCACTCAGTGTGCACTGTAAGAAAAAAATCAGGTACCGCATGGTACCACATAGGAGCACCAGTTAGTTTCAGCTCCATCCTGGGTCAACACCATGGCAAACCCTCGTGATTCACTCACGCCTCAGCGTATTGACACTCTCTTATTCGAAGGAAGTGATATACAACATCGAGTTTAGTGGATCTGAGACCAATGTGGCCTCAAATGATCAAGGGATTAGTGAAAATATTGACGATAACCCAGATGACCCTCAGCCAAGCACCTCTGGGGTCGCCAGTGTTACAACTCAAGAGGCTACTACGTAAAAGAAAATTATCATATTCTGTGATTTTTAGTGAAGATGAGAGTGAAAGTGATATATGTGATGATGAGATTGATTTTATGCCCTTAGATGAATCTTCAAGTGATAGTGATATCCATTATTCCCCAGTGAAGCGTACCTTTAGGCGTTGTTGCCTTCGTTCAGGCAGTGTGTCATATCCACTACCCAAGGGTCGTGGGAGGTCACGATCTAAAACCCCAGCAAGTGACAATGAAAGTGACCATGAAGGTAAATATGCAGGCATAGAGGATGAGGTGACGATGGCTGGCATGGTTCCTGGCCCATGTGGTGAATTGGGTAGGCAGACAAAGGACCTCCTGGCACCCCCTCAACCATATGCTGCCTCCACTCCCGTCCCCCCTCTTGCTCCCCCACGCCCTATGCCTCAGGTCCATCCTGCACCATCTGACCGTGAATGGAACTGGGCACAAAGTACAACATTCATGCCACATCCTTTTGATTTTGATGACAGTGGAAGTGGCATCCTCCCAGAATGTTCCATCACGAATGAGTCTACAGAGTTGGATTTTTTTCAACTATATTTTGATGGGCCGCTAATGAACTTGTCACCCAGACAAACAATTACTACAGGTATATACTAATGGACAAAACAGAGGTTGCAGAATCGTCACGGCTGCGCAGATGGAAAGATACAACTGTGGCCGAAATGTATTTATTCCTTGGTACTGTCATGCTTATGCCTCATACATATAAGCACAACATAGCACATTACTGTTCCACAGACTACCTTATCAGTACTCCAGTCTTCCGTGAACTCATTCCCCTGCAATATATTCACTCTTGCTACAAATGTTGCACTTCTCAGACAGGAATAGGCCCAACAGAAATGACCTTTTATACAAAATCCGGGAAGTGTTTATGTATCTGAAGCAGAAACTCAGTGCCTATTTTTATCCATTCAAGAACACTGTTGTCGATGATTCCTTGATTCTTTTCAAGGGACGCCTGTCATTCAAGCAATATATAGCGAGCAAATGTAATCGCTTTGGTATAAAACTGTTTGCTATGTGTGACTGTTAGAATGGCATGGTGTTGGATGTTATTGTCTACACCGTGAGAAACACACTTGATGATGACAAGCGGATGTTCGGCATTTCCGGTAATGTTGTTCGCAGGATGATGGAACCATACCTTGGCAAGGGCCATACATTGCACACAGACAATTGGTATACAAGCCCGATGGTCGCTGATTTCCTAAATGTGAACAATACTGATATATGTGGAACAGTGAGAAGAAATAAAAAACATATGCCAAGGTTCAGTGGAGGCAGTGTTGACAGTGCAGTGCAAGTGTTTCATGCTAATGACATCATGGCACTGACATGGCATGACAAATGGGACGTGACATTGCTGTTAACCATCCACAGAAACGAGATAGTACAAACAGACAATGAACGCATTGTAAACCCAGCTGTTGTCGTCGATTATACGAACAATGTGTGGCTAGTCAACAAGTGTGACATCATGATAGTGTTTGTTGACTGTGTGTGTAGGAGTCGCAAGTGGTATATCAAAGTGTTTTTCCACCTTGTAGACATTGCAATGCTCAATGCCTTCAATATGTATGAAATAAAGACTGGAAAACAAATTTGTAATGCAGAATTCAGCCTAAATGCCATCAAGCAGATAGCAAGAAAGTATGGTACCACACCTATTCCTTCCCCTCAACAGCGACATGTCACACCACAACCTGTCCTGAGGGGAAAGTGCCAGACCGAATCCTCGCTAACTGTCACTACCTGGTACCAATACAGCCTACCCCAAAAAAGAAGTATTCTCAGAAAAAGTGTGTTTTGTGTGCTACCACCTCACGGCAACTCCAACACGGAAGGACACACAATTCCTGTGTCAGCAATGGGGGGGTGGCACTCTGTATGAATCCATGTTTCATGGAGTGTCTAAGAATCCTGGAGTACTAGAAACAGAACTAGGACCTGTAAATACTGGTTATTTCTATATAGCCAGACTTGAGTCCTGAAAATGGGAAGTACAATGCCTGCACTCTAAAGGAGGGGTTCGGGATATTGGCAGTTTGGAGGGGTATGTTGTGTATCTTTATAGGTATATGCTTCTGAACTGTTGTGTTCTGAGCACCTCTGCAAAAACAGTGATTACGTGCGAGTGAGGTGAAAGTGTTGAATGATGAAAGTATATTCTTTTTGGGGATTTTCTTTCTTTTTGGGTCACCCTGCCTCGGTGGGAGACGACCGACTTGTTAAAAAAAAAAAAAAAGTTGTAGATAATAGAATGTGATTCAACCAGATGTACAATATCACCTACAAGTGTGTACAAGTGTGTTTGTGATAATAATAATTTTGTACACAATATTTGTGTCCAAACAACAATTGGGTATCAAATCGAAAGATCTGCTATAAAACATTATCAACATACCAGAAAAAATGTGAAAATTAAAAAGAAATGGAAAAAACGATAAATATGTAGTATTTCTGTGAGTGGCAGCGCCTCATGTTGCTGTCAAGCGAGCGAAAATCACCAACTTTGCGGTCTTATATCTCCGTAAGTACTGACCCTTAAAAAAAAAATTTCTTTTATTACTTTACGTAAAAAAAGTCCTCTTCATTAATTTTTTTTTTTCAAATATTCGGAGGACTGGGCGAGAAAACGAAGATCTACATTTCGACAATTAAGGGGTTAAAACTGGTGACAGGTATAAAAATACACTACCATCACAACCCTTGCCTAAATCACACCTACAACCTGATGCTGTGACAACCCAAGAACTCTCACACATCTATAACATTTCCACAACCTTTCATCATGCTCCACGCCTACAAAAGACACACTCCATGCCTACAAAAGACACACAGACACACAAACACACGCACGCACGCACGCATGCATGCATGCATACACACACGCATGCATGCATACACACACACACTCTCTCACTCACACTCACTCACACTCTCTCACACTCTCACTCACTCACACTCACTCTCACACTCGCTCTCCCGCACCTACAACACACTCCCGCACCTACAACACACTCCTGTGCCTACAACACACTCCCGCGCCTACAGCACACTCCCGCGCCTACAACACACTCACACGCCTACAACACAGCCCTGCGCCTACAACACAGCCCCGCACCTACAACACAGCCCCACACTTAGAACACAGCCCCACACCTAGAACACAGCCCCACATCTAGAACACACTCCCACACCTGCAACACACTCCCACACCTGCAACACACTCCCACAACTATACTCTCACATCCCTACAACTTCAGAAGCTGCTAAAGCCAGGATATATATGGTTAGCAGTAATATCTACTAAATTTTTTCTTATTAACACAATGGCCACCCTGCCACCATGGCAGGGTGGCCCAAAAAAAGAAAAACTTCCATCATCATTCACTCCGTCACTGTCTACCCAGAGGTGTGCTCATACCACTGTTATAAAACTGCAACATTAACAACCCTCCTTCAGAGTGCAGGCACTGTACCTCCCCACTCCAGGCCTCAAGTCCGGCCTGCCGGTTTCCCTGAATCCTTTCATAAATGTTACCTTGCTCACACTCAAACAGTACATCAACTCCTAAAAACCATTTGTTTCCATTCGCTCCTATCTAACAAGCTCACACATGCTTGCTGGAAGTCCTTGCCCTTCGCACACAAAACCTACTTTACCCACTCCCTCCAACCTTTCCTAGGCCAACCCCTACCCCACCTTCCCTCCCTACAGATTTATACGCTCTCAAAGTCATTTTATTTCATTCTATCCTCTCTACATGTCTGAACCACCTCAATAACCTCTCCTCAGCCTTCTGGTTAATAGTTTTGGTAATCCCGCACCTCCTAATTTCCAAACTACGTATTCTTTGCATTATATGCACACCACACATTGCCCTCAGACATGACATATCCACTGCCTCCAGTCTTCTTGTTGCAACATTCATCACCCATGCTTCACACCCATATAAGAGCATTGGTATAACTATACTCACATACATTTCCCTCTTTGCCTCCATGGATAAAATTCTTTGTCTCCACAGCCACCTCAGTGCACAACTTACCTTTTTTCTCCTCATCAATTCTATGATTCACCTCATCTTTCAAAGGCCCATCTGCTGACACGTAGCTAAAAAAAAAATATAAATTTACTTACTATAAACTTTTTTAGGTTTCTTGCGAAGACAAGAGGCAACATAAGCTTCTAGTTCTCTTAACGTTGATGGTTTTAATGTTTCAAAATCAATTTCTATTTCGTCTGGATTAGAGTCTCTTAGCGAAGGTTCTCTAGTCTGGATGATATGCACCACTCTTCCTAGTTTATCACCTGTTAGAATAAAACAACACAACATATTTAGATCATAGTGAAGCTTCTCTAGTTTGGATGATATACACCACTCGTCCTAGTTTATCGTCTGGTAGAATAAAACAGCACATTTATATATATAAAACTGCATTTGATAAAAGCTCCATAAGAAAATCATTAATTGTAGACCAGCATCTACTCAATGTTTAGAAGCTTAAAACCAAATTGCTGGTGTTAATAGTTATGTACTCTCAAAGCCTAGTCTATGGCAAGACTTTAAAAATTTCAAAATTCATTCAAGTGTTCAATTATACAGGGACAGGGGAAAGAAGTAAAGAGAGCAGGGATGTAGGGAGACAGGGTTGTGTCTAATTTAGTTTTGTGGTAGGGTAGAAGTGTGTGCAAATGCTCATACACACTATCTTCAGACACTACAAACAATTGGAACACACCTATTATTGTACTTATGACCTGATCAACATATGACCATTCATACTGACGATCATACTGTTTACAGCTTAGTATAAGTTATTTTGTACTTTTCTGTTCATGATACGAATCTTTTTGTATGTTTTCATGCATACAAATGTTTTGTATGCAAACAGACAACTATTTGTGTTGTACACAGTGTTTCTCCTAAACCTTACAGTATGAAATACAGTACTAAAAGCACAAGGTTTGGCTTGCATCCATTCTGACTTGCGACCGATTGGTTGGAACCAAGCTCAGTCATAAGTCACATGGTACTTGCACAGAAGCGCCCCACTTATACGCCAGGTTAGGTTCCAGGTTACTGCCAGAAAGCAGACATCGCTGGAAAGCAGAACGCCATTTTTTCCACCTATAAATGCCAGATAACAGTTTACGCAAACATAAATTAAGACCTTGACTGTCGCAACCCCAAATCCTGATGTGTCTCCTGGTGTCAAAAAAAAAAAAAATGATAGAGAATCTTTTCCTGATTGTAATGACACCAAAAGAACAAAATTTGATGGAAAACTGATGGAATTACACTCTCGCAAAGTTAGCGACCTCAGCGATATTCATGAATTGGAGATTTCGCCCACTTTGAGCCCTATTTCCCGCTAATTCCATTGTTCCAGTCGACCAAACTCGTAGCTATTTCTTTAGAACTCCATTTTTTCTATCGACTGAGTACAAGAAACTGCCCATTTACCGATATCAACTACCCAATAACGTGGTCAGAAATTGGCAATTTGGCCAATTTCACGAAAATTAAAAAATATGACAATTTCAAAATAGGGTCCAGAATAAACAAAGCAGACATTCGTGTTTCTAAAATAACATTTTCTTTGTTCTTTAGTCATGTCTCCAGGTCCCTCTGATATTACTCTTGCTTTCTATTTTGAATTTTTATTCAAACAAAAAATAGAAGATTTACTGTTATGCAGACTACTGCAATATTGTAATAATTGTATAAATAATATCAACCCATTCATGACTGCATATTAGAATGGCTGCTTGGACATTTATTGGAAAATGACATTTGTTTACCTTTGAACCGGCAAAAATCAAACATTTCCCCTACTTCGAGCTCCATTTCAAAGTTCTTTTCATAGTAAAACCAATCAAAATCACCTCTATTTCTATATGTTTTCCATTCTATCAAATGAGACCAAGAAAACAACAATACAACCATAAATACTTTACGAAAATAGACCAAAAAGTTGGCATTTTAATAAAAAAAACAAAAAAGGATGGGTTTTTTTTTTCTTATTATGCACTGTGTGCTGCAGGATTTTTTTTATATGGTGCACACTGATCACACAGACCCATTCTCTCACATGTGGGCCTACCAGCTTTCTCCTGCTTCATTTGAAGCCGCTAAAATTTATGAATATATATACGTCAAAAGCGGTGGCTCGTAAGACGTATATATACGACCAAAACAGTCAAAGGGTTAAGTTAGCAATAGAACTAGGCATTAAAAACAATAAAAAGTAAAATACACACACAGTACACCCATTACTTACCTTAAAATATTTGTAGTCCTTATGTAAGGTGAGGAGAGTTTTATTTGTAAGAAGTCAGGTTTGGGAGGTATGAGAGCCAGCCAGGTCAGCCCACCCCACCCCACCCACAAGTACATGCATTATGCCAGACATTTAATTAAAGCACCCCAGAGTGATAAAATACATATACAGTACATTCATTAATTACCTCAGTATATTTGCAGTCTTAATGTAGGGTGAGAGGAGAGTTTTATTTGTAGGAAGTCAAATTTGGGAAGTTTGGTAGCCAACCAGGGCAGCCCACCCCACCCCGCCCACACGTAATGTAAACAAACCAGGCAAATGCGTCTGGTGGAAGAGGTGGCAATAAGAAGATAGTAGTGGTAGTGACACACAGTAATAGAATGGAGTGTTAACAAAGCAATAATAGCAGTAGTAGTAATAGAACTACTAGTGAAAGTACTTCAAGAACAAAAGAAAAATGAAAAAGGAGCACTGCAGGAGAGCTAAAGGCCCATGAGCATAGGACAAAAAACCTTGAGGGAAAAACCCATTGGACAAAGAAAGGTAAAGAAAAGACTGGAAAGGAGAAGAGATAAAGATCAAGTTAATTCACTAGTGTTCTGATCTTTGGAGCATTTGACGATGTAATGAGAAAAGAAGGCATCTAGAGAGACCAAGTCAGGACTAAGATTCATATTAGTAAAGTTATGTACATGGGATGCTTCAACACGATGGCAACTGTGAAGGCTAGAAGGGTAGACAGTTTTAGCAGAGGACCATTCAATAGCATGACTGTGATCTCTAACATGACAGAAAAGAGCATTATTAGTGTAGGCAAGTCTAACACTTCTATTGTGCTCTTTAAGTCAGTCAGAAAGAGAACAGCCAGTTTCTCTAAATTATTGAAGAGAACCAGAGGAGAAGGAAATGATGTAGACACCAGAAGGATTAGGTAACAAGAGAGGTAGGAAGGTAGGTAGGAAGGTGTACGATAGTGAGAAAAAAAAAGTGTGTGTGTGTGTGTGTGTGTGTGTCAGTGTGAGTGTGTGTGTCAGTGTGAGTGTGTGAGTGTGTGAGTGTGTGAGTATGTGTGTGTGTGTGTGTGTGTGTGTGTGTGTGTGTGTGTGTGTGTGTGTGAGAGTGTGTGTGAGAGTGTGTGTGAGAGTGAGTGTGTGTGTGTGTGTGTGTGTGTGTGTGTGTGTGTGTGTGTGTGTGTGTGTGTGTGTGTGTGTGAGAGTGAGTGTGTGTGAGAGTGAGTGTGTGAGTGAGTGTGTGTGTGTGTGTGTGTGTGTGTGTGTGTGTGTGTGTGTGTGTGTGTGTGTGTGTGTGTGTGAGAGTGAGTGTGTGTGAGAGTGTGTGTGAGAGTGAGTGTGTGTGAGAGTGAGTGTGTGTGAGTGTGAGTGTGAGTGAGTGTGTGTGTGTGTGTGTGTGTGTGTGTGTGTGTGTGTGTGTGTGTGTGTGTGTGTGTGTGTGTGAGAGTGAGTGTGTGTGAGAGTGAGTGTGTGTGAGAGTGAGTGTGAGTGTGAGTGTGAGTGTGTGTGTGTGTGTGTGTGTGTGTGTGTGTGTGTGTGTGTGTGTGTGTGTGTGTGTGTGTGTGTGTGTGTGTGTGTGAGAGTGAGTGTGTGTGAGAGTGTGTGTGAGAGTGTGTGAGAGAGTGAGTGTGTGTGAGTGTGAGTGTGAGTGAGTGAGTGTGTGTGTGTGTGTGTGTGTGTGTGTGTGTGTGTGTGTGTGTGTGTGTGTGTGTGTGTGTGTGTGTGTGTGTGTACACTTCATTAACTTGGTTTTCACTTCTTACTCTAGAATAAAAGCTTAATCTAAAAGATCTGAACAATTTTATGGAATAACAAAAACAATAAAACTGCCATAATTACTTGAGTTAAAGACTACCTAGAAAGATGATAATTCACACTGACTCAACAAGTAGTTAGTTAATGTCTGACACTGAGTGAATAACTTACCAGGAAGTTTATTAATATCTAAACTAAGCTGCCTCTTCTCATCATAAGACATGGGCTTGGCATTGTCCTCGTCTTCAGAATCAAACACCATCCCTGGAGCACCACCAGCAGCCTTTTTCTTCGATTTACTAGCATTAGACCTTTGTCTTTTTTGTTTGTTATTACTAGTTTTATTTTTCTTAGGTTTAGGAGGAACTGGGCCGGGAGGTGGAACAGCGGGTGGCACTACAGTGGAAGAAACAACCGCTGGAGCTGCTGTTGGTGTGTTCTGGTTTACTATGGGCGCTGAAGTCACGGCAATGTTTGGTAGCTCTGCAAGCATTTTTTCCCGATCTTTACTTTTCTTTTTAGTCTTTTTCTTCTTTTCTTTCCCTCTTCTTAGTGATTCTTCTACCAACAACTGAAAAGAAATAGTCATTTATATTTACATAAACACCAAGATCAAATTTCTAAATAATGCTCAAGACTAATAAAGTACTGACAAACTTCAAATGAAATACAATGAACAGAGTTAACAGGGCAGCTATTTTTATAAATGCTGAAAATGTACAATCAACCTCCAAATCTTGCAGGGTTCCTGAAGTGCAGAATTCAGTTATCCAATATTTTTACTCATTGGAAACCTGAGATTAGATTATCTGTAATGCTTTTGTAATGCTCATTAACCCGTTAACTGTCCAAATGTAGATCTACACTCTTGCCGCTAGTGCTCTAAACGTAAATCTACGTTATATTTTTCCTGCCTCTAATTTCGCACAATTGGCCTGAGATGCCTGCTCAGCATAGAATGGGTCTTAACACTCAGTGTGTGGGAGCATCATTTCAATTGAGCACCAGCTAGACCAAACAGCTCAGCAAACACCAAGGATTCATTGATGTCATGTCATATTAACACTCCTCCTTTAAGAGGAAAGTGATGTTGACCCTGAGTTTAGTAACTCTGAGGTGGATGTGGCCACGAGTGGTTGCAGAAATAAACCATACCCCCGGCCGGGATTGAACCCGCGGTGTCATTACGATTTCTTAAGTCATGTTGACGGCAGTGAAGGGACTTGAGCTAGAGTTCGTCACGGCCACGCTAGCTGGAGATTCGTCTGTAAAAACTTGCATTTGTGGTCACAGAGGTGCCTGTGCTAACTTTCCTATGGTGTAGAAATATACCTAGTTGGATGAATCTTATTGTGGCTAGCTGGTCTAGTGGCTAACGCGACGGGCTGGAGTTTTGAGACTCTATGACCGCAGGTTCAATCCCGGCCGGGGGTATGGTTTATTTGCAATCGTGTCATTACGATTTCTTAAGTCTCGTTGCAGAAATATCAAAAACCTTGATGATAACCCATGTGCAACATCCTTTCAATTTTAGTACCAGTGGTAGTGTCATCTAAGAAAAAAGTAACAATTCTGGAACATGTAATACATGTTCAGCAGGCTGGCTGGCCTGCTGGCTGGCTGGCTGTTGGTTGATTGGCTGTCTCTATCTCCATCTGTCTGTCTGTATCTATCTCACAGGTACACATACGTAAATACAATTACAGCCTCTTCTCACTTAGAGATGTACTCATTACCGACGACTCAGACTTACGATGGGCTCTATGACCAGTGTGCATACCTAAATAATGTATATTAGAGCTGATTTCCTCTGTTCTGCTTATTACAATATACAGTACGCTACCATATAAATATTTCAAAATATACCAGAAATGTTATAAATGGTGCAAAGGTGACATGAACGACATCAAAGATGGTTGACACAAACCCAGTACCATTATAGTATGAAGAATTGAGACACTTATGCAACATATGGGAATCTTTATTGAAGAAACGTTTCACCACACAGTGGCTTCATCAGTCTTATACAAAGCAGGAAAGTATAGGAAGAGGAGAAAATTAAGGTAATCAGTTACTCAGCTTGGAGTCGATGTGTTCAGTCCATTAATCATTATAGTATGCTCCTCACTTAGCGACAAATTCATTTACCAATGTGGTCTTAGGAACAGAACTCTGTCGTTAAGTGAAGAGAGGCCATATACATAGTGTAAATTACCTAGGATAACCCAAAAAATCCAGACAAAGTGCTATACCATGCTAGTAGATATAATGCATAACAAGCATGACTGGCAACTGGCAAGTATACGCATTTTCACTTGTTCAGGAATCAGATGTGATCGTTTAATACCAGTTGGTTCATGAGCGACTCTGAGACAAGACAGACAAGCAGACAGAAAGAGAGAGGCAGACAGAAAGACACACACACACACAGGCAGACAGAAAGACATACGCACAGGCTGGCAGAAAGACAGAGGCAAACAAAGACAAAGACAGATAAACAAAGCAAGACAGAGACAGACATGTTTACGTGTAACAGTGAAAACAAATAAAGCCAGGGTTCCATACAGCAGTGCACGATCATGGTGTCACTCCACTGCTTACATTGTCAGCAATTTAGAAACACTCATCTTAACACCATACTTCAAGGTGTCTCATACATACTCCAGTGTGTCTAAACCATTGCTGGACCAATAAACACTATGTATATATTCCGAGACAATAGTAAATGACCAAGGCAGGTGTAAATGCTGACATGTCAGTGTGTTTGTGACTGTATGAGCATTATTTCAGTATCTTATATTAGTGTCAGAACAAACGGCTATGAAATCACAAGAACTACTATAAATTGTAAATATCAGAACATAAAAATTATGTAAAATAATATAAAACGAGAAAAAAGGTATATCGGCGACACTTCTGCAAGCGGCAGGACTTGATGTTGCTGTCAGGCGAGCATTCAGTGCAAACTTTGCAGTCTTATATCTCAGTAAGTACTGGTCCTAAAAATTTTGTTTAACCTTATTGCACACAGAAAATTGCCCTCTCTAACCCTTAAACTGTCTAAACTTTGATCAATGTGCACATGCATAGCGCTCCAATCGTAGATCTACGTTTTATTTTACATGCTTTGAACCTTGGCACGATAAGCCCGAGTTACCTAGACATGAGACAATGAGTCTGCGCACTCAGTGTGCGCAATACGACAAATTTCAGGAATACTGGAAAAAAATGTGCTCTTCATAAAAAAAAAAAAAAAAAAAAAAAAAAATCCCCAAAAATATTCAGAGCGGTATGCACGTGAACACTGATCTATGTTTGGACAGTTAAGGTTTAATTAAATAAAAAAAAATATTCAAAATATTCAAAGTGCTGGAGAAGCAAATGGGTGAACTGGGTGATTGACACACGACTCCTAAATTGTTGCTTGGTGCATGACCCATAATATAAAAACAAATAATTAGATTTTGTTCAATATGTGCCCACTGGCTTTCCACATGCCTATATCTCACTTTTCTGCTTATTATTTCTTATGAACATCAAAATCAATTTGATTAGTGAAGCATCAGTGATACATCACTAATCAAGTTGATGTTGACTCAATATAAACCCAAATTTAAAAACTAGTTTACTATGTAGACAATTTTGGAATATTCATTCACAAATTCTAGAATCATGGGGCCTCTAGGAGTACAGTGGACCCCTGGTTTACGATCAGCTCCCAATGCGACCAATTATGTAAGTGCGTTTATGTAAGCGCATTTGTACGTGTATGTTTGGGGGTCTGAAATGGACTAATCTAATTCACAATATTCCTTATGGGAACAAATTCGTTCAGTAATGGCACCCGAACATACGTCTGGAATGAAATAATATCGTAAACCGGGGGTCCACTGTATAAAGTTCTATGAATCTGGTGACCCAACTGAAAGTTATATATATATATATTAAAAAAAAAAATGGGGGAGGGGGGGGGGGGACCATGTCCTACTGCGAATAACAAGCTTAATGCAAGATAAAGCTGGGAAAAGGGTCAGTAATTTTTCTATAAACAATATTAAACTGCAACAAAAGCACGCAAATGTTAAGGTATAGGTTAAACCAAGTAGTCACTTAGCAATATACAGTGGAACCTCAAAAATCGAACTTAATCCGTTCCAGGAGCTAGTTCTAAACTCGAAAAGTCTGAAACTCGAAGCAATATTTCCCATAAGAAATAATGGAAATACAATTAATCCGTTCCAGAAACCCAAAAATATTCACACAAAAAATTACATTTTATAGAGATAAATTACAGTTTTACATACAACAAATACTATAGTTTTTAATTATGTATAGTAATGCATATCAAATAACATTTTTACTTACCTTTATTGAAGATTGGTGATGGCATCTGGAAGATAGGGAGGAGGAGAGAGGGAGTTGGGGTTAGTGTTTGGAAGGGGAATCCCCCTCCATGAGAACTTCAGGTAAAGTCCTCTCTGGGGTTACTTTCCTTCTCTGTCTTTTAATGCCACTAGGACCAGCTTGAGAGTCACTGGACCCCTGTCTCACAAAATAACTGTCCACAGTCTTCTGTTTCTGGCGCCTCTTTAACATTTCCCTAAAATGGGACATGGTTCTGTCACTGAACTTGTTGCAAAGATGGCTTGTTTCAGCTTGCTCAGGGTGGTACTTCTCCACAAGCATTTGGACATCATTCCACTTGGCACAACTCTCCTTAATCTTTGAAGAAGGAACCTCATCCACTCCCTATATTAACACCTTTCGCAACATCAGCTTCCTTGATTTGTTCTTTCTTTGACAGGATAGAACCGATGGTCGACTTGTTTTTCCCGTACATCCTGGCAAGCTCAACAAGTCTCACACCACTCTCATACTTCTGTATTATTTCCTTCTTCACATCTATGGTGTTTCTAACTTTCTTTACCACAGGGGTACCACTAGCAAGCTTCTTTGGGCCCATGCCAGCTTATTGCACAGTCCCACAAGCACTAAACACAACGAAATAATCGTAAAATGCGTGACTGAGAACGCAGGTTAGTGTTCACTCAAGCATAAACAAAGCTAGACTGCTCACGGTGCCTGCGCGGGGACGCGGACAGAGCGGGCGGCAGACAGGTCCCGTACCCGGCGGTCCGAAAATAGGGGAGTGTTCGATAATAGTGACACAGTTTGTCCGAAAAAATGGTCCTATTTTCGAAACGTTCAATATGTGATACGTTCGATTTTTTGAGGTTCCACTGTACAGCAAAGGAATCAACTTAAAAGTATCATATCTTAAAGATTTAGTTTTATTAAGCATACTAAAGAGTTAAGTTGATTTATACTGTTATCAGTGTATACTTTCCATGAATCATTCATTAAGTAAACTCATCTTGAGCCCTGGAATCACTATCTTGCTCGTTACATACAAATTTATTAATAGATTCATTTTTTCCAACAAGCCAGTGGAAATAACAGTTAAACTACACACATGAACTTAAAACTATTTAGAATCCAGTGCTGCCTCTGCCTATAGGCAATAATTCAGTATTACTAGATTACTCACGCAAAACAAATACATTATATACAGTATTTCGTACCTTAAAGTGTTCCTACGTTCACCTTTTCAAAATCTTAGCTAATAACGAGACTCAGGAGAAAACAAAAATATATCGATTATCCTCATGTGCAACAACAGCCTGACCGATCAGGATATCAACAGAGAGGCCTGCTCTAAGACCAGCTTACAGTGGCAATGATTCTTGAAACTAAATGTATCTGTAAGTAACTGTACATAATATGCCTTACGAACACATCGCGTTACGTTAAATCCGCACCACGAAGCATTTGAACGCAAACATTTTGCCTCGCCTCACGATAAAAAAATTGCCTTACATGATTCGTCCGGGATGCCTCCCACGTGTGGCATCAGTGTCAGTGTTTACAAGCCAGCCAGTGCGGTTGCATCTACACATACATTCGATACATTTCACATTATCCCAGTGTTTTTAGTGCTTATAACTGCAAAATAAGTCACCACGAACCCCAAGAAAGCTTCAAGTGCCATCCCTGTGGTAAAAAGGGCGAGAATTAGTATGGAATTGAAAAAAGAGATTAAGGAAATGTGTGCAAAGTGGCTTGAACTGCAAACCTTTACGGATGAAAATCACCCTGACACAGCTACTGCAAGCCGTGTTGGCAACCTGTACAATGACAAAGTTATGGCCCATTTTAGGAAAGTCTTAAAGGAACGGGAGGTACAGAGCTCTATGGACAGATTTGTTGTGCGACAGAGGTCCAGTGATTCTCAAGCTGGTCCTAGTGGCATTAAAAGAAGGGAAGTAACCCTGGAAAAGGACTTGCTACCTCAAGTCCTAATAGAAGGGGATTCCCCTTCTAAACAATAACTTCCACACTCTCCCCTCCTCCCATCCCATCAATCATCACCAGATCTTCAATAAAGGTAAGTGTCATGTATTGTATTCTTAGTAGAGTAGTAATTGTGCATGTCTTCTTCAGTTTGTGTGTATTAAAATTAATATTTCATGTGGTATAAATTTTTTTTTTCATACTTTGGGGTGTCAGGAACTGATAAATTTTATTTCCATTACAGTGGACCCCCACCGTTCGGCGGCCGCGACTTTCGTGAAATCCGACTTTCAGCAAGTTTTTTCGGCAAAATTTAGCTTTGTGGTTCGTGATTGAACTCGTGATTTGGCGACCTTCTAGTATGCGTCTGCCCGTCAGCGCACACACAAAGCCAGTCTCCCGCACTATTCACACTCAGTGTGCCATTGTTTACCAGCATGTGACCATCACCCCATGGGTTCATACAACACATTTCATAATAATTTGTTGTTTTTTGTGCTTCCAACTGCTAAATAAGCCACCATGGCCCCAAAGAAAGCTCCTAGTGCCAACCCTTTGGTAAAGGTGAGAAAGACGATAGAATTCAAGAAAAAAACCATAGCAAAGTACTAAAGTAGAATAGGAAGAGAGAGGAGAAAATGTGCCTTCTGCAGTGATTCAGTGATTCTACAATATGTATGATACTAAAGCAGCAGGTATCGATAAAGGCTATAGTGCCAGCCAGCGATAAAGTGTAGAATTAACAGTGTAGCAAGTAAGTTAAGCGAGTAAGCGATAGAAAAACAACTTGAGAGTAACTCTCCAATGTTGTTGGATGTGTATAGGACTGCTGAACATAATGAACATACGTACACGGTAAGTGTAAATATAAAAGTTTAAGTATAAAAGTAAATACATATAAGTGTAAATATAAAAGGACACCAATGGAAATATGTCACTCTTGAATTTTTTGGGGTTATCCAGGGTACTTTACACATACGCTGCTATGTACGATAATCTATGATGTAACTGTACTTGTGTCTACCTGAATAAACTTATTTTAAATTAAAATGCAAATATTTTTTATTTATACATTAAATTGTAAATATTTCTTATTTACATTGTTTAACCCCTTCAGGGTCCAAGGCCAAAATCTGAAGTGGTGCTCCAGTGTCCAAGAAATTTTGAAAAAAGAAAAAAAAAAAATTCTTACAGAATTAAAGAGCATAGTTTTGTGAAGGTAATAAGACAAAAAAAAAAAATTCTGATCAGTACTTACCGAGATACAGTGCCAAGAAGTTTGTCAAAAATGATGTGGTGGCAGCAACATTGACGAATTCCACATACGTGCATTACATTATTTTGCGGTTTTTACATTTTTTTCTTTTTTTTTCCAATTTTTTTCTATTCCTACCAAGATTTGGGGCCTGAGAGACTAATACTGTATATAATGTATATATATAAACTCACTGTATTGAACACAATAACTGCACTAAAGTTATTATCATATTATTGTTTACCACTTTTGTTTATTACAATAAACATGCACAAATCTTGTATAATACTAATGTTCTATCATATATTTACATATTTACAATCACTGGACATGGTTTTAGAACTGCTGGAGCTTGTGGAACTCCTTGAAACAAGGCACCATACACAGAGGCACCTTACATTCCTCACACATAAACCGAGTGTCTTTGCGTCTTTGTTGCCGTCATTTTGTTTGTGCACAGACGATGCATCTCTTCTGAGCAAATTTCTTCTGAGTTGAAGGAAGTTGTATTATGAAATAATGACCTTCCCTCCTCAAACGCTTGGGTATATCCTGAGTAATTCGAGGACCTTGTTGTATAGCAGGTGTTCTTACCGGGTACTTCATTATCAGTTGTCTGACAACAGACAAACAAAATTCACCATACGGTGGTCTGTTGCCAGTCTTTATTTGGTGCATATTATATGCATTGAGCATTGAAATGTCCATGAGATGGAAGAAAAGTTTCATGTACTACTTATAACTCTTACGAACACAGTCAACAAAACCAATCTGCATGTCACATTTGTCAACCAAGCGCATGTTTTGTGTATAATCAATCACTGTCACTGGTTTTAGAATACGTTCATTAGTCACTCGATCAACTTTGCCACTGTCTTGCATTTCATTACGGTGAATGGTTATCAACAAATGTGACATCTCGTTTGTCATGCCACAGTAATGCCATGATGTCATTGACAGTAAACAACTGCACGTCATCACCACGAGCACCTGCGTTGAGCCTGGGCATATGTTTACGATTAGAACGCACTGTGCCACACACATCTGTCTTGTTCACTCGCATGAAATCACTGAGTAATGGGCTTGTGTACCAGTTATCGGTATATAATGTATGCCCCTTACCAAGATAAGGTGCCATCATGTTTCTCACTACATCACCTGAGATACCCAATAACATCTTGGTATCTTTCAATGTTTTACTACCCGTGTATACAACAATATCCAACACCAGGCCACTGTCACAATCACAGAGTACAAACAGTTTTATACCAAAGCGGTTCCTCTTGCTCGGTATATACTGCTTGAATGACAGTCTACCTTTGAACAAAATCAAAGACTCGTCAATTACAAGATTCTTGAATGGATAAAAGTATATGCTGAACTTTTGTTTGAGATGCATGAAAACATTTCTGATCTTGTATAACCTGTCACTTCTGTCAGGCCTGGTTTTGTCAGAGAAGTGCAACATACGTAAGAGTAAGATAAACCTGTTCACTGGTATGATTTCACTGAAGACCGGGGTAGAAATTAGCCGATCTGTGGACCAGTATGCTTTTATATTATGCTTATAGACGTGAGGCATAAGCATTATTGTTGCAAAAAGCAAATACATTTCTGCAACAGTCGTCTCTTTCCACCTGTGTAGTCTTGACTGTGGTGATAAGATCGTATTTGCCATGGTGTACTCAAAATACTTATTACTTTCCCTGACAATAGTTTCCATCAATGGCTGGTCAAAGAATAATTCAAAGAATTCCAGTTCATTGGCCATGGTTCCAAGGGGACAAGTAGGTAGAATTCCACTTTGAGAGTCATCAAAGTCGTGAGGCTTGGGAACAAAATTGGGATTTTGCTGCCAATCCCACATACGGTTTGCTGGTGGATACTGGACATCATAGGCTGGTTGTGCGGGTGGTTGTGGTTGTGGTGGGCTGGTGGCTGACGATCCGCTTTGTCCTTGAACTGACGAGTCAGCATCGTGGGTCCCACCCTGGATTGGTGAGTCACGCATGGCGGTGCCACTACCATCACCACTAACACCATCCACTGATGCCTGTGGTCTATCCATGCCAAGTGTAGCCACATCCTCACTATCACTACCTAAAACTGGTGTAGGGCCACGGGATGTACTCCGGGATGTACTCTGTCCCCTGGGCACAGCATAGGGTACACTACCCAAGTGCATGCGGCGGCGAACATACCGACGCTTCACTGGTGAATATGATTCCTCACTATCACTACTCGAATGATCGTCGAGCGCAATAAAATCACAATCCACGTCACTATCATCATCATTACTGAAGTCAGAGGCCTGGCCATGCGAAAATATTGGTTTTCTCTAGCGTTGAGGAACAACCGACCGTGAGTCATGAGTGCCCACACCAGAGGTAGAAGGTTGAGGATCGTCAGGGTTTTCTGCACTATTATCGATATCCTGGTCATTCTTTTCAGTCACTAACTGATCAAAGCCGTAGAATTCGTCTTCATTTCCACTTCCATCAGTATCAGAACTATCAGATAGGAAGAGGAGAGTCCCAATTTTCCGGGGAGTGAGAGCTGACTTGCGACGAGGCATGGTGAACAAGGGTAACTGAGCCGGCGTTCCCACACTGCTATGCGGGCGCCTAGATTTTTTGTTTATGGCGCACACCCACCACCCAGACCCGTTCTCTCACATGTAGGCCTATGAGCGTTTTCGCGCTAAACTTGACGGCGCTAGAATTTTGGCGTAGATCTACGGTTTGGACACTCAACGTGAAGCCGTAGATCTACGGGACGGACCCTGAAAGGGTTAAGTGTGATGATGGTTGTGGTGGTGGCCAAAGCCTCCACCGCCACCAACACGGCTTCTCTCAGTGGCAGCCCTTAAACCCAAGAACAGCACTTACACCATTTACTCCTCTCATACATTATGACATATTTTATTCATTCTAGAGTATTTATCATGTTTCTATGTTATTAATATTGTTTATAATTAATATTAGATGAATTGTGATAGATAAATAAGCCGTAGAGATGATATTAGCATCATACTGAAGCATAATAAACTCGCCTTCCTCTTGCCTCCTACCTACCTCCTACACCAACAAGAATCAATAAAGGTTAAGTGTGATGTCAAATGTTCATTTATCCATTTTATTAGTGCTTTATATTTATTTGTCATTTTTTCTGTGTGTAAATCTATATTTAATCTTTAAAAAAATTACTTTTTTTGTTAATACTTTTGGCTGTCTGAAACGAATTAATTGGGTTTCCATTATTTCTTATGGGGAAAATAGATTTGCCAATCATGAATTTCGTCAGTCGGCAGACTCTCTGGAACGGATTAATCACGAAACTCGGGGGTCCACTGTATTTCTTATGGGGAAAATTAATTCGGCTAACGATAATTTCGGCTTACGATGAGCTCTCAGGAACAGATTAATATCGTAAGGCGGGGGTCCACTGTACTACTATCAGCAACAAATAGAACATCAATGAGCTAATGAAAAATATTCAATCCTAACTAAAATACTATGTTATCCTCCTAGGGCATTTTGACTTTCTAAATTTAAAGTGGAAAACAAAGGACAATAGCACTGTATCAGAAAATGACAATTAGCTCATACATCAGTAACAGTGTATTTGTGTGACAACTAAATTAACCCAAATTTCATATTGTGTCAAGGTAAGACATAAGGCATCTTTCCTTACACAATTTGCTCTTGTTCATCTACTAGGTGTTAAGTCAACTACAGTGGGTTCTCATCCTAGAAGTGGCAGTACAGCTCCTAGAGATTTGGCCTTTCACACGAGCTAGGGAAGAACAGCAGTTTTTAGCCTGCAGATTCAATGGTGTTAAATAGTGCTACAAGAGTTCCCTAGAAAGTTCAGAGAATGTCAGTGTGTACAACAAGTTTGCATAGCCTCCTCCAGCTTACATTGCAGACTAGAAATGATAATACTGTACACTAGATTTGACCATTATAAACAATGAGAAGCTTATCAAGAGGCATCACAAACACAAATACGCTATCAAGAAGTATCACAATCACAAACACAATTTACCTGAATCATAATCACAATCAAATACACAGGTAAAGATGATCAAGGTACAAATCAAAGAACCATTCAATGTTATGACACTGTCATAGATGCAGTGTTAACAATCAGGGTACTGACTACAACAAAATTAATAAGAATCTATCCCACATATACAGTGGTACCTTGACTAACGAGTTTACTTCGCTCCATGATTGAGCTTGTAACTCAATTTGCTCGTATATCAAATCACATTAATCTGTTCCAGCCCCCCAAAAACCACTCCAATTTTTTATAGGTTTTTAAATAACAAAAACATATTTATAAATAAGAAATGATTTTTGCCTTTTTTTGCCAGGTCCTAGCAATGTTTTACAAATGCTGGAGTATATATGAAACTCCCTGAAGCACTGTGTAAGGTGAGTGTCACACCACTGCTGACAGTGCAGCAGTGGAGTGACATTTGGTGATCATGCACTGTCTTGGCTTTATTTTTCACTGTTACACATAAACATGTCTATCTGTTTGTTTCTGTGTGTCTATCTGTCTGAGTCTAGCTCTGTTTATCTCTCTGTCTGCTTATCTGTCTTGTCTCTCAGAGAGAGCCGCTCATGAACCAACAGGTATTACACATGATGCAGAGTCATCACGTCTACTTCCTGAACAAGTGAAAATGCATATTACTTGCCAGTCATGCTTATTATGCCTTATATCTCTCTACAAGCATAGTATAGCACTATGGATTCTTTTGGGTTATCCTAGGTAATTTACACCATGTACTGAGAGAGATAGGCAGAAACAGAGAAAGACAGAGACAGTGATACACAGTGAGAGATAGAGACGCAGATACATAGAGACAGGAGGAGAGAGACAGAGCCAAAGCAAATCTGCCAGTCAGCCAGCCGGCCACCCAACCAGCCGGCCTGCCAAACATGTATTACATACGTTCCAGAATTGTTTCTCTTTACTTAGGGAATACGTTACAGAACATTCTGGCAGGATGACATTACCATGGTATCATAATTGATAAGATGTTACATACTGGTTATTATCGAGGTTTTTGATATTTCCTCAATATCTCCTGCGAGTGGGGGCTATCTAAAACTCGCTTGTAACTCGGATTTTGGTTTGCAACTCAAAGCAAAAAATCGACCAAGCGACGGCTCATAACTCGTAAAACTAGAAAGTTGGGGCACTCATAAGTAAAAATACCACTGTACTGAGAAACCATCCTGAGCACTCTTAACTCCAGAGTAATGCTTGCAGAAGATGAATACAGAAGCAGGCACTACTCAACACATTCTACCTGGATAATCAGAGAGATCAAATGCAGCAGGGATCACAGAAGAAAAAACAGATTTCCAAACTACTATTCTATACAATTCATATGACAAAGTTAAGATTTTTGTACAGAGAGCAACAGTAAAAGACAATGTGAAGAAAACATTACAAAAAACTGGTTGAAGTTAAAATAAAATAAAGTATTCAGAAAATTAAAAAATAAAAGGTACATATTCTTTATGTAAAACCTAAAATAACCCTTTCACTGTTGGTGGTGCATAGGTACGGCTTACAAGCCAGTGTTGGTGACGTATTAATACGCCAAAATCTAGTGACTTCAAATCTAGCGGACGAAAGCTGGTAGACCTACATGTGGTCAGTGTACACAGTATAAAAAAAATCCTGCAGCACACAGTGAATGAGAAAAAACACAGACAGTTTTTGGTTTAAAACGCCGACTTTGAGGAGCATTTTCATTTGACAGAATGGAAGATATATTACAGAAAGAGAGAAGATTTTGATTGATTCCACGATGAAAAATACCTTGAAATTGAGCTCCAAGTAGAAAGAAATGTTCGATTTTTGCCGATGTTCCAGAGTAAACAAATGACATCACCATCCAATACGTGTCAAACTGGCTAGTCTAATATGCAGTTATGAATGGGTTGACATTATTTATACAATTATTACAATACTGCAGTAGTCTGCGTAACAGTAAATCTTCTATTTTTTGTGTGAATAACAATTCAAAATGGAAAGCAAGACAAATATAAGAGGGGCCTGGAGACATGAGAACAGAGAAAAATTTTATTTTAGTGCCACGAATGTCTGCATTTTTACTCTGGACCTTATTTTGAAATTGGCATCTTTTGAAATTTGTGTGAAATTGGCCAAACCGCCAATTTCTGACCACTTTATTGGATAGTTGAAATTGGTAAATGGGCAGTTTCTTGTACTCAATTGATAGAACAAATGGAGTTCTAGCGAAATAACTGAGTTGAAAGGATCCTTAACCCTTGCCAGTTTGGCTTCAGGAGAAATAAAAGCATAAATGATACAATAATAAAAATGCTAGACCTATGTTACACAGCACTGGAAACAATGAATACCCACTTGAACTCTTTATCGATCTTAAGAAAGCTTGATACAGTAGATCATAGCATCCTACTCCTCGAGCTAGATCAGAGGCCATGCACTTGCATTTATCAAGTCCTACCTTACTAACAGAAAGCAACACGTCTCTGTCAAGGACACCTCCTCCTCAACAAGACCCTTGGACACTGGTGTACCAAAGGATAGCATTCTTGGCCTCTTTCTTTTCCTTTTATACATCAACGATCTTCCAAGCATATCATAACAATTTATGTTTATTCTCTTTGCTGACAACACAACTTTTCTCATCTACCTGACTCTAGCCTCACTCAACACTATTGTTAATGAAGAACTTGCAAAAATAGCAACCTGGCTGACCATCAATAAACTTACGCTTAATATAGACAAAACCTTTTACATTATGTTTGGGAGGAGAGCAAGTGAGGTCCAACTAAACATGATTGTTAACATCCTTATTGCTAAACATAATGAGGGAAAATTCCTGGGTGTGCACCTTGATAACCTGAAATTCAACACCCATATCCAACACACAAAAAAGTTTCTAAACAGTTGACATTCTCTCGAAGATACCTTACTATGTACCACAAACAGCACTACTTACACTATACTATTAACTGATCTACCCAAACCTAATCTATGCTATTTGTGCCTGGGGTTCCACAATGAAAAACCACTTAAAATCAACAATAACACAAAAAACCGCAGTGCGAATGATCACACAATCCACTGGCAGACCTAACATGCACTAGGCACAAAAACCTCTGACATTCCCTGTGTCAGGATCAATCTTTTCAAAAACTCGTACATAAAAGGGCCCAAAATCTGGAACACTCTGCCAGAAATCTCCAGAACCACTGGTTCAGCCAGCATTTTTAAAACTATAGTTAAAAAACACCTTATCTCCTTAACCAATCCCAGCCCATCATAAATATGTAAAAATTATACATGCATTTGCTCAATATCATGAACATAGGTAAATCTGGAGTATCTGAGAGAGTTAGAGCAAAGGAAGGGGTAGCAGTAATGTTAAATGATCAGTTATGGAAGGAGAAAAGAGAATATGAATGTGTAAATTCAAGAATTATGTGGATTAAAGTAAAGGTTGGATGCGAGAAGTGGGTCATAATAAGCATGTATGCACCTGGAGAAGAGAGAAATGCAGAGGAGAGAGAGAGATTTTGGGAGATGTTAAGTGAATGTATAGGAGCCTTTGAACCAAATGAGAGAGTAATTGTGGTAGGGGACCTGAATGCTAAAGTAGGAGAAACCTTTAGAGAGGGTGTGGTAGGTAAGTTTGGGGTGCCAGGTGTAAATGATAATGGGAGCCCTTTGATTGAACTTTGTATAGAAAGGGGTTTAGTTATAGGTAATACATATTTTAAGAAAAAGAGGATAAATAAGTATACACGATATGATGTAGGGCGAAATGACAGTAGTTTGTTGGATTATGTATTGGTAGATAAAAGACTGTTGAGTAGACTTCAGGATGTACATGTTTATAGAGGGGCCACAGATATATCAGATCACTTTCTAGTTGTAGCTACACTGAGAGTAAAAGGTAGATGGGATACAAGGAGAATAGAAGCATCAGGGAAGAGAGAGGTGAAGGTTTATAAACTAAAAGAGGAGGCAGTTAGGGTAAGATATAAACAGCTATTGGAGGATAGATGGGCTAATGAGAGCATAGGCAATGGGGTTGAAGAGGTATGGGCTAGGTTTAAAAATGTAGTGTTAGAGTGTTCAGCAAAAGTTTGTGGTTACAGGAAAGTGGGTGCAGGAGGGAAGAGGAGCGATTGGTGGAATGATGATGTAAAGAGAGTAGTAAGGGAGAAAAAGTTAGCATATGAGAAGTTTTTACAAAGTAGAAGTGATGCAAGGAGGGAAGAGTATATGGAGAAAAAGAGAGAAGTTAAGAGAGTGGTGAAGCAATGTAAAAAGAGAGCAAATGAGAGAGTGGGTGAGATGTTATCAACAAATTTTGTTGAAAATAAGAAAAAGTTTTGGAGTGAGATTAACAAGTTAAGAAAGCCTAGAGAACAAATGGATTTGTCAGTTAAAAATAGGAGAGGAGAGTTATTAAATGGAGAGTTAGAGGTATTGGGAAGATGGAGGGAATTTTTTGAGGAATTGTTAAATGTTGATGAAGATAGGGAAGCTGTGATTTCGTGTATAGGGCAAGGAGGAATAACATCTTGCAGGAGTGAGGAAGAGCCAGTTGTGAGTGTGGGGGAAGTTCGTGAGGCAGTAGGTAAAATGAAAGGGGGTAAGGCAGCCGGGATTGATGGGATAAAGATAGAAATGTTAAAAGCAGGTGGGGATATAGTTTTGGAGTGGTTGGTGCAATTATTTAATAAATGTATGGAAGAGGGTAAGGTACCTAGGGATTGGCAGAGAGCATGCATAGTTCCTTTGTATAAAGGCAAAGGGGATAAAAGAGAGTGCAAAAATTATAGGGGGATAAGTCTGTTGAGTCAAGGTAGTAGGTTGGTAGACAGCAACCGCCCAGGGAGGTACTACCGTCCTGCCAAGTGAGTGTAAAACGAAAGCCTGTAATTGTTTTACATGATGGTAGGATTGCTGGTGTCCTTTTTTCTGTCTCATGAACATGCAAGATTTCAGGTACGTCTTGCTACTTCTACTTACACTTAGGTCACACTACACATACATGTACAAGCACATATATACACACCCCTCTGGGTTTTCTTCTATTTTCTTTCTAGTTCTTATTCTTGTTTATTTCCTCTTATCTCCATGGGGAAGTGGAACAGAATTCTTCCTCCGTAAGCCATGCGTGTTGTAAGAGGCAACTAAAATGCCGGGAGCAAGGGGCTAGTAACCTCTTCTCCTGTATATATTACTAAATGTAAAAGGAGAAACTTTCGTTTTTCCTTTTGGGCCACCCCGCCTCGGTGGGATACGGCCGGTGTGTTGAAAGAAAGAAGAAGAAGTCTGTTGAGTGTACCTGGTAAGGTGTATGGTAGAGTTATAATTGAAAGAATTAAGAGTAAGACGGAGAATAGGATAGCAGATGAACAAGGAGGCTTTAGGAAAGGTAGGGGGTGTGTGGACCAGGTGTTTACAGTGAAACATATAAGTGAACAGTATTTAGATAAGGCTAAAGAGGTCTTTGTGGCATTTATGGATTTGGAAAAGGCGTATGACAGGGTGGATAGGGGGGCAATGTGGCAGATGTTGCAAGTGTATGGTGTAGGAGGTAGGTTACTGAAAGCAGTGAAGAGTTTTTACGAGGATAGTGAGGCTCAAGTTAGAGTATGTAGGAAAGAGGGAAATTTTTTCCCAGTAAAGGTAGGCCTTAGACAAGGATGTGTGATGTCACCGTGGTTGTTTAATATATTTATAGATGGGGTTGTAAGAGAAGTAAATGCGAGGGTCTTGGCAAGAGGCGTGGAGTTAAAAGATAAAGAATCACACACAAAATGGGAGTTGTCACAGCTGCTCTTTGCTGATGACACTGTGCTCTTGGGAGATTCTGAAGAGAAGTTGCAGAGATTGGTGGATGAATTTGGTAGGGTGTGCAAAAGAAGAAAATTAAAGGTGAATACAGGAAAGAGTAAGGTTATGAGGATAACAAAAAGATTAGGTGATGAAAGATTGAATATCAGATTGGAGGGAGAGAGTATGGAGGAGGTGAACGTATTCAGATATTTGGGAGTGGACGTGTCAGCGGATGGGTCTATGAAAGATGAGGTGAATCATAGAATTGATGAGGGAAAAAGAGTGAGTGGTGCACTTAGGAGTCTGTGGAGACAAAGAACTTTGTCCTTGGAGGCAAAGAGGGGAATGTATGAGAGTATAGTTTTACCAACGCTCTTATATGGGTGTGAAGCGTGGGTGATGAATGTTGCAGCGAGGAGAAGGCTGGAGGCAGTGGAGATGTCATGTCTGAGGGCAATGTGTGGTGTGAATATAATGCAGAGAATTCGTAGTTTGGAAGTTAGGAGGAGGTGCGGGATTACCAAAACTGTTGTCCAGAGGGCTGAGGAAGGGTTGTTGAGGTGGTTCGGACATGTAGAGAGAATGGAGCGAAACAGAATGACTTCAAGAGTGTATCAGTCTGTAGTGGAAGGAAGGCGGGGTAGGGGTCGGCCTAGGAAGGGTTGGAGGGAGGGGGTAAAGGAGGTTTTGTGTGCGAGGGGCTTGGACTTCCAGCAGGCATGCGTGAGCGTGTTTGATAGGAGTGAATGGAGACAAATGGTTTTTAATACTTGACGTGCTGTTGGAGTGTGAGCAAAGTAACATTTATGAAGGGATTCAGGGAAACCGGCAGGCCGGACTTGAGTCCTGGAGATGGGAAGTACAGTGCCTGCACTCTGAAGGAGGGGTGTTAATGTTGCAGTTTAAAAACTGTAGTGTAAAGCACCCTTCTGGCAAGACAGTGATGGAGTGAATGATGGTGAAAGTTTTTCTTTTTCGGGCCACCCTGCCTTGGTGGGAATCGGCCAGTGTGATAATAAAAAATAATATAATAGGTAAAACTTTCTCATCAATTTAATCAATATATACTTACCCTCAATATCTGTATTCATCACAAATGATAATCACTCCACTGTGTCCGTCTAAGGTTAATAATCAAAATTGTACGTCATCTCTACAAGACTTATTAAAGCCACATAGCATTGTAACTCATCTAATGACTATATGTACTGTAATTGACTTATTAATATTAAGTTAATTTAAAGTTTGCTCGAAATGCTCCACATATAAAAGGATTTTTTGGTTTGTACACTCAACTATTATATTCCTTTGCACAAACATGTATCATGTCGAAATAAAATATTATTATTATTAACCCTTTCATGGTCGACAGGCCCTCTCAAAGACTTGTTCTCAGGGTCGGCCAAATTACAAAAAAAAAAAAAAAAAAAAAAAAATTCTTATGAAAAGATAAGAGAATCTTTTCCCGATCATAATGACACCACAAGTATGAAATTTGATGGAAAATTTACGGAATTATGCTCTCGCGAAGTTAGCGGTCTCGACGATGTTTACGCATAGGAGATTTTGCCCACTTTGAGCCCTATTTTCGGCCAATTCCAGTGTACTTGTCGACAAAAATCATAACTATTTCGCTAGAACTCCATTTTTTTTTTATCGAATGAGTACAAGAAACCACCCATTTACCGATTTCAACTGCCGAGTCTAATATTCTTTCACAAGTGCACTGATATTATTTATGCCATTTCTACACTAATGCAGTAGCCTGCATAACAGTAAATCTTCTATTTTTGTGAGAATAAAAATTCAAAGTGGAAAGCAAAAGAAATGTAAGAGGGGCTGGGGACATGACTAATGAATGGAGGAAATGTTATTTTAGTGCCAGGAATGTCTGTCTTGTTTATTCTAGACCATATTTGGAAATTGGCATCTTTTGAAATGTGTGTGAAATTGGCAAAATTACTGATTTCTGACCACTTTATTGGATAGTTGAAATTGGTAAATGGGTGGTTTCTTGTACTCATTCGATAGAAAAAATGGAGTTCTAGCAAAATAGTTATGATTTTTGTGGACTAGTACACAGGAATTGGCCGATAATAGGGCTCAAAGCGGGTGAAACCGCCGATGTGTAAACATCGTCGAGACCGCTAACTTCGCGAGAGCATAATTCCGTAAGTTTTCCAGCAAATTTCATACTTTTGGTGTCATTATGATCGGGGAAAAGATCTCTATCTTTTCATAAGAATTTTTTTTTTTCCAAAAAATTTTCGACCCTGAGAACAAGCTTAGGAGAGGGCCTCTCGACCTTGAAAGGGTTAAAGTGTTGAGATAGAAATTTACAAAGATATGATAAACATATTAGTCATATATATTTCTGAGTGTTGCATACAAAATATTGTATGAAATCAAATCAACCACTAAATTAGGTTCAAGAAATTGTTTTGACAAATTAAAAGCTATTGGAAGATAAAAAAAATATTTTATCCTTCTGAAAGGCTGTTCCAAATTTTGAATTTTGTTTTATTGCATGGAATATTTAATCATGTTCATGTGTACATGTGAAATGTCAAAAAGATATGTTTCTAGTGTTGTGCCTATGTGAGCTGTTGTAGCTACCTAGGAAGTGTTTAGCTCTGTTGATATTTGTATTTAATGTTGTGTATATGTGCAGTAGTTTGTATAGATGACTTGTATGTTAACTAGAGTCAGATTATGTAGAGTTGAGGTGTGTTCTCTGCAATCATATTCACCGACTGTTCAACATCTGCATCCTGTGGTTTCACTGTTAAAATACCAGTTACAATGTCAAGAAAATGGTAAAATATTGATAATATTGCATTGTTTACTTGTGTTTCAAATTAATTAATCATCTAAAGTCTTAACATGTAATCATAAATTACCAGCTTCAATGCCACAGAATTTATACTTATGGTAGTTATACACTGGCACTCTTCTATCCAAAGTTGTTTTGTTTGGAATAATATACAAAACTACATTTCTTTTAGTTTATTAAAAATATTTTACAAAATACAATGATGATATTTTAAAGAACGTTTTCAATATTTTAATTATTTTTTCATAATTTTCTTTGTCTTCTGCACTCATAAGATGGGAGGGGGTTTATAACCTTCGGCACATCTATTTACTAAAAATAAAAAACTTGCATCATGGTTGGTAATGTATGGTAGAGGTTAGTCACACTAACATTACACATCACCATCCTCTGGGAAGGTCTTAAGACAACTCTACAGCCAAGAACAACTTGCATTTATATAGAAAGAAGAGCCTGTTATAATAATTAAAAAAAAAAAAAAATAACTATCTGCATCAGTAGAAAATATTAACCCAAACATTCTGGGATAGATTTTTGTCAAGATAGTTTGCAAATGCCACCTTGTAGTGATTAATAAGAATACTGGGCCAAAGATTTAACAAAGAAGTAGGGAAATGAAGATTTAAGGTTCTATTAGAGAACACCGAGTGACAGCACACAAAACATAAGTTAGTCTTAAGATGAAAAAGTTTAATGGCACTGCTACAACAGTCCTTTCACCTTACCATTTCATCCTCACAGAGTTTAGTGGCACTAAGACAGTCTTGACACCTTATTGTTTCATCCTCACAGAGTTTAGTGGCACTACTAAGACAGTCCTGACACCTTACTGTTTCATCCTCACAGAGTTTAGTGGCACTACTAAGACAGTCCTGACACCTTACTGTTTCATTCTCACAGAGTTTAGTGGCACTACTAAGACAGTCCTGACACCTTACTGTTTCATCCTCACAGAGTTTAGTGGCACTACTAAGACAGTCCTGACACCTTACTGTTTCATCCTTACAGAGTTTAGTGGCACTGCTAAGACAGTCTTGACACCTTACTGTTTCATCCTTACAGAGTTTAGTGGCACTACTAAGACAGTCTTGACACCTTACTGTTTCATCCTTACAGAGTTTAGTGGCACTGCTAAGACAGTCTTGACACCTTATTGTTTCATCCTCACAGAAACACTAAATACAGCATAATATGTTTTACAGACAATAAAACAGCCAAGAAAGTTACCTAAGCAGAAAACAGAAAAATGACAGAAATAAACGAAGTCTTCCCATGGGTAAAGGAAAATAACAGGGTGTGTTATAGTGACAATTTCAAGATACTTACAAAATGGAAGAAACAAGAGAATTAAAACCCGAGACAGGATACAAAGAAACAGCAAACACAATTTCAAGCAACAAAAGGAACAGAACAAAACCTAGAATAACAATAGGTGACCTACTGTTTAGCAATCACAATAAGGCAAACACACTGAAAACAATCGAACAGAAGACTAAATTTTTCTAAACTGGATAATGAGAGCTTTCAAAACAGATGCCACGCTACTGGTACATTCACATTGAAAATATTTCTCTCTGCTCATAGTTATCCAAGGTGGAAGAATAAAGTCACAATACCTTGATTGTTATAATTCACCTGCACCTAGGAAAGGAGTCTAATAACAAATGTTTTGGTCTATCCAGGACCACAGACAAGCCACAACCAGCTAGACAATGGCCCAAGATAGTCTGAAATATCATTAGGTTCCTCTCCAAAGATCTCTTACTGTGATCACAGAGTCAATAAAACGATCAAACCACTGGAAAAATCTCAAGGCAATTGGAGTGTACTCTAGAATGGAAAAAGAGCGAGACAGCTACGTGATAATGCATACTAGTACCATCCAACTTACAACCTGCATGACATACGACCACTGATACTTACGACCGTACACTGTTAACAGCTTAGCTTAAGTTATTTTTCCCTTTTTCATTCATGCATACGAACGCCTTATTTTTGTTTGCAAATGTTCTCGGAAATAAATAATTGCTTGTGTTGTACACAGTGTTTCTACTAAACCTTACAGTATAAAACATAGTACTAAAAACATAAAAACTAAAGTATCAACATGAATGAATGAATTGAAATACAAAAATAAAACAATAAAATCATTACAATAACTGTGATGTTGATATATAGTAGCAAAATATTTAGTAAAAAGTAACATACAATACTATGTAGATACTTTATATAGCAAAGGTTTGACATTATGCTCTACCCTGTATGTCGGCAATTTTCTAAGGTTCGACTTAGAGTCCATTTTGATTTACGACTGGTTGGTCAGAACCAAGATCGGTCGTAAGTTGGATGGTACCAGTACAATGGAACCTCTACTTGTGAGCATGTAAACGTGCAAGTTTTTCCAAATACAAGCAATCGATGGGTTGATTTTTTGCTTCCATACGCGAGCAAAATTTCCACAAGCGAGCAGACCTCAAGGTAGGTTCCTTGACACTGCTGAGGGGCTCTTGCTCTTGATCTCAGGAATTGTATCTCAGTTGTTTGTTGGACTATCTTATTGAAACTTGCACAATGTATGATGGAAAGATGCTTCTTAACATACACCAAAAATGAAAAAAATCTAAGCATAAATAATGGAGTTCACTTCTCAGCAATTAGCCACCCCTTAGCGGTAATTTCAAATGGTTTTCATGGTTGTATTCTCGTTTTTTGGTCTCATTTGATAGAATGGAAGATATATTACAGAAATAGATATGATTTTGATTGCTTTCATGATGAAAAGTGCCTTGAAATTGAGCTCAACCTAGGAGAAATCATCCATTGCTTGGCTGTTTCACAGTAAACAATATACAGTCGTGAATGGGTTAACAAATTTATACAATTATTGCAATAAGGAATAACAGTAAATCTTTTATTTTTTGTGTGAATAAAAATTACAAATAATTTATATAATAATAATAATAACGATCTATAGGGGAAGGAAGGCGAGGTAGGGGTCGTCCTCGAAAGGGTTGGAGAGAGGGGGTAAAGGAGGTTTTGTGGGCAAGGGGCTTGGACTTCCAGCAAGCGTGCGTGAGCGTGTTAGATAGGAGTGAATGGAGACGAATGGTACTTGGGACCTGACAATCTGTTGGAGTGTGAGCAGGGTAATATTTAGTGAAGGGATTCAGGGAAACCAGTTATTTTCATATAGTCGGACTTGAGTCCTGGAAATGGGAAGTACAATGCCTGCACTTTAAAGGAGGGGTTTGGGATATTGGCAGTTTGGAGGGATATGTTGTGTATCTTTATAAGTGTATGCTTCTAAACTGTTGTATTCTGAGCACCTCTGCAAAAACAGTGATAATGTGTGAGTGTGGTGAAAGTGTTGAATGATGATGAAAGTATTTTCTTTTTGGGGATTTTCTTTCTTTTTTGGGTCACCCTGCCTCGGTGGGAGACGGCCGACTTGTTGAAAAAAAAAAATAACAATAATAACGATAATAATAATATGTATAATAATCATATGAATAATAACAATACATATAATAATAATATGAATAATAGTATAATACAATAATAATAATAATACATATACAGTGGACCCCCGCTTAACGATCACCTCCCAATGCGACCAATTATGTAAGTATATTTATGTAAGTGCAATTGTACGGGTATGTTTGGGGGTCTGAAATGGACTAATCTACTTCACAATATTCCTTATGGGAACAAATTCGGTCAGTACTGGCACCTGAACATACTTCTGGAATGAAAAAATATCGTTAACCGGGGGTCCACTGTATAATAATGAACAGTGGACCCCCGCTTTACGATCAGTTCCCAATGCTACCAATTATGTAAGTGTATTTATGTAAGTGCGTTTGTACGTGTATGTTTGGGGGTCTGAAATGGACTAATCTAATTCACAATATTCCTAATGGGAACAAATTCGTTCAGTACTGGCACCTGAACATACTTCTGGAATGAAATAATACCGTAAACCGGGGGTCCACTGTACTACATATAATAATAATAATAGACGGCGTCAAAAGGCCGTAACTAGATGGCAGTGTTTACCACGACAAAGAGGAGCGGTTGTGGCCGCCTCCACCTGTTACATAATGACATACGGTGGACCCCCGACATTCGAAGGCATCAACATTCGACAAATCCAACATTCGAAGCATCTTAACGCAAAAATATTGCCTCGACATTCAATGGAAAACCCGACATTCGATACGATTCATACGAGACGTGTCCACATGTGGCCTGAACTGCCCCGAGTGTGCCAGTGTTTACAAGCCAGCCAGTGTGCGCGCATCTAAGGATACATTCGGTACATTCCATATTTTCACTGTGTTTGGTGCTTGTTTCTGCAAAATAAGTAACAATGGGCTCCAAGAAAGCTTCTAGTGCCAACCAAGCCTTAGAGAAAAAAAGGCACTAATGACTACTGAAATGAACAAAGAGTTAATTGCAAAGTACGAAAGTGGAGTGTGTGTGTCAGAGCTGGCCAGGTTGTATAGTAAACCCCAAACAACCATCTCTACTATAGTGAGCAGGAAATCGGCAATCAAAGAAGCTGTTGTTGCCAAAGGTGCAACTTTGTTTTCGAAACAGAGATCGCTAGTGTTAGAAGATGTTGAGACTGTTATTGGTGTGGATAAATGAAAAACAGATAGCAGGAGATAGCATCTCTCAAGCGATCATTTGTGAAATGACTTGGAAGTTGCATAATGATTTGGTAAAGAAATTGCCTGCAACTAGTGGTGATTTGAGTGAATTTAAGGCCAGCAAAGGTTGGTTTGAAAGATTTAAGAATTGTAATGGCATACAAAGTGTAGTAAGGCATGGTGAGGCTGCCAGTTCGGACCACAAAGCGGCTGAAAAATATGTGCATGAATTCAAGGAGTACATAGAGGCTGAAGGATTGAAACCTGAACAAGTGTTTAATTGTAACGAAACAGGCCAGTTTTGGAAGAAATTGCCAAGCAGGACCTACGTTACTCAGGAGGAAAAGGCACTCCCAGGACATAAGCCTATGAAAGACAAGCTTACTCTTCTAATGTGTGCCAATGCTAGTGGTGATTGCAAAGTAAAGCCTTTATTGGTGTATCACTCAGAAACTCCCAGAGTGTTCAGGCAAAAGAATATCCTCAAGGCTAATTTGTGTGTGCTGTGGAGGGCAAACACTAAGGCATGGGTCACTAGGGACTTTCTATGACTGGTTACACCATGCATTTGCCCCCAATGTGAAAAATTACCTAATTGAAAAGAAATAAGACCTTAAGTGCCTCCTGGTATTAGACAATGCCCCTGGTCATCCTACAGACTTGGCAGAGCGACTTTCTGGGGACATGAGCTTCATTAAGGTCAAGTTTTTCCCACCTAATACCACTCTTCTCCTGCAGCCCATGGACCAGCAGGTCATTTCCAACTTCAAGAAACTGTACACAAAATCTATGTTTCAAAAGTGCTTTGTAGTGACCACAGACACTCAAATGACTCTTTTTAAAAGTTTTGGAAGGATCACTTTAATATCCTTAATTGTATAAACCTTATAGGTAAGGCTTGGGAGGAAGTGACTAAGAGGACCTTGAACTCTGCTTGGAAAAAACTGTGGCCAGAATGTGTAGACAAAAGGGATTTTGAAGAGTTTGAGGCTAACCCTGAGAATCCTATGCCAGTTGAGGAATCCTCTGTTGCATTGGGGAAGTCCTTTGGGTTGGAGGTTAGTGGGGAGGATGTGGAAGAGTTGGTGGAGGAGGACAATGATCAACTAACCACTGATGAGCTGCTAGATCATCTTCAACAGCAAGAGGCCAGACCTGAGGAAACTGCTTCAGAGGAGGGGATAGAGAAATTGAAGAAGTTGCCTACTTCAAAGATTAAGGAAATTTGTGCCATGTGGCTTAAAGTGCAAACCTTTTTAGATGAAAATCACCCTGACACAGCTACTGCAAGCTATGTTGGCAACCTGTACACTGACAATGTTGTGAACCACTTTAGGAAAGTCATAAAGGAACGAGAGGTACAGACCTCTATGGACAGAAATGTTGTGCGACGCAAGTCCGGTGACTCTCAAGCTGGTGGATAGTGGCATTAAAAGAAGAAGGGAAGTAACCCCAGAAAGGAACTTGCCACCTCAAGTCCTAATGGAAGGGGATTCCCCTTCTAAGCACTAACACCATCCACACACTACCATCCACACTCCCCTCGTCCCATCCCATCAATCATCACCAGATCTTCATTAAAGGTAAGTGTCAATTATTCTCTTGTTATTAATCTATTGTTATTGTTGTTATTGTAATTATTCTATTGCATTAAACTTAATATTTCATGTGGTAAATTTTTTTTTTCATACTTTTGGGTGTCTTGCACGGATTAATTTGATTTCCATTATTTCTTATGGGGAAAATTAATTCGAGTTTCGATATTTTCAACATTCGACAGCTCTCAGGAACAGATTAGTATCCAATGTCGAGGGTCCACTGTATTTTATTCTTTCTAGATTATATATCGTGTTTCTTTGTTATTTATATTGTCTGTTATGTCATACTATAACTCTTAAATTACATTCACTTGTTAGACAAAGAATGAGGGGAGACATGATCGAAGTGTATAAGTGGTAGATAGATATTAATAAGGTCTTGAGGATATCTATCTAAGAGAGAACCCACAGTAATTAGACAAGTTTAGATTTAGAAAGGGCATAGGAAAGTATTGGTTTGGAAATAGGGTAGTTGATGAGTGGAACAGTCTACCTAGTTGGGTTATTGAGGCTAGGATTTTAGGTAGCTTCAAATTTAGGTTGGATAAATATATGAGTGAGAGGGGTTGGATTTGAGTGGGACTTTTAAATGAGTGGATAGAGTTATCAGACCTTATTTCTTGGGGAGCATTGAAAATTGGGTTGGGCAAATGTTTTGTAAGTGGGATGGATTGTAAAGGACCTGCCTAGTATGGGCCAACAGGCCTGCTGCAGTGTTCCTCCTTTCTTATGTTCTTATAAATAGACGAGTCCTAGGTAGTGGGTTGGTAGACAGCAACCGCCCAGGGAGGTACTACCGTCCTGCCAAGTGAGTGTAAAACGCAAGCCTGTAATGTTTTACATGATGGTAGGATTGCTGGTGTCTTTTTTCTGTCTCATAAACATGCAAGATTTCAGGTACGTCTTGCTACTTCTACTTACACTTAGGTCACACTACACCTACATGTACAAGCATATATATACACACCCCTCTGGGTTTTCTTCTATTTTCTTTCTAGTTCTTGTTCTTGTTTACTTCCCCTTATCTCCATGGAGAAGTGGAACAGAATTCTTCCTCCATAAGCCATGAGTGTTGTAAGAGGCGACTAAAATGCCGGGAGCAAGGGGCTAGTAACCCTTTCTCCTGTATATATTACTAAATGTAAAAGGAGAAACTTTCGTTTTTCCTTTTGGGCCACCCCACCTTAGTGGGATACGGCCGGTGTGTGTTGAAAGAAAGAAAAATACATGAATGAGAGGGGTTGGATTTGAGTGGGAGTTGCATATGAGAGTGGATAGAGTTATCAGAGCTTATTTCTTGGGTGGCATTGAAAATTGGGTTGGGCAAATGTTTTGTTAGTGGGATGGATTGTAAAGGACCTGCCAAGTATGGGCCAACAGGCCTGCTGCAGTCTTCCTCCTTTCTTAAGCTGTATAGATGATATTAGCAATATTATTCATGATGTATTTTGCTCGGTCTCCAGACAAACTCTCCTCCACCGCCCATACCACTACATGAATGACATTTTATTCATTTTAGAGTATATATCACGTTTCTAAGTTATTTATATTGTTTATTATGTCATATTAGATGAAGTGAGATAGATAAATACGCCGTAGAGTTGATATTAGCGGAATTATTGAAGTACAGAATTCCACTGGAATGGATTAATTGCATTTCATTTAAATGAGGAAAATTGACTCTGCAAACAAGCAAATCCAGTTGCGAGCAAGGTCATGGAACGGATTAAATTCGCAAGCAGAGGATCCACTGTACAGTGGACCCTCGACCGACGCTGGCATCGTCTAACGTTAAATCCGACTAGCGATACATTTTAACGCAAAATTTTTGTCTCGACTAGTGCTAAAAAGCTCGAGCAACATGATTCGTTCCATCCGAGACGCGTCCACTTGTGGCCAGTGTTTACAAGCCAGCCAGCCACCGTGGTCCCATCCAAACATACAATCAGAACATTTCATATTATCACAGTGTTTGTACTGATTGCACCTGTAAAATAAGTCACCATGGGCCCCAAGAAAGCTTCTAGTGCCAACCCTACAGCAAAAAGGGTGAGAATTACTATGGATATGAAGAAAGAGATCATTGCTAAGTATGAAAGTGGAGTGCGTGTCTCCGAGCTGGCCAGGTTGTACACAAAACCCCAATCAACCATCGCTACTATTGTGGGCAAGAAAACGGCAATCAAGGAAGCTGTTCTTGCTAAAGGCGCAACTATGTTTTCAAAACTGAGATCGCAAGTGATAGAAGATGTTGAGAGACTGTTATTGGTGTGGATAAACGAAAAACAGATAGCAGGAGATAGCATCTCTCAAGCGATCATATGTGAAAAGGCTAGGAAGTTGCATGACGATTTAATTAAAAAAATGCCTGCAACTAGTGGTGATGTGCTAATGCTAGTGGTGATTGCAAAGTGAAGCCTTTATTGGTGTATCACTCTGAAACTCCCAGTGTGTTCAGGAAAAACAATGTCCTCAAGGACTTGACACCTGAAGTCCTAATGGAAGGGGATTCCCCTTCTAAACACTAACACCATCCACACACTCCCCTCCTCCCATCCCATCAATCATCACCAGATCTTCATTAAAGGTCAATTATTCTATTGTTATTAATCTATTGTTATTGTTGTTATTGTAATTATTGTATTGCATTCAATTTAATATTTCGTATGGTAAATTTTTTTTTTCATACTTTTGGGTGTCTTGCACAGATTAATTTGATTTCCATTGTTTCTTATGGGGAAAATTAACTCGACTAACGATAATTTTGACTAACGATGAGCCCTCAGGAACGGATTAATATCGTTGGTCGAGGGTCCACTGTGTATGGTTCATGAACACTGCTCAAGAGTCAGGTCCATAATTAACAAAATACCATAAATTATTAGAATATTAGGTACAAAATAGACTCCATAAAAATTTCAGATGCACTAAGCACCCAAAGTTTCATGAGTTCAACCTCCTACTAACAGATATATAAGTTATTATAAACAAATAACTTTTAGCAGAGGATGCCAGAAAAGAAAATGCTGAATTTGCTGTGCACACAGGAAAGTCTGGCTCTAGACTGAGTGACCAGAGTAAGGCTAGTAAAGCTAGTAGTCACAGCTCTAACATAGGGTTTCAAATTCTTTTTGTTTTTTAAATATATCCTTCATTGCAGCCTTCAGAGTGTGTATGATAAGGAACCTCGGTCCTGTAGTGGCTTTTTATCCTAGTGACGCTAGTAAATGCAATCTTAGGTATCCCTTAACCCGTAAACGGTCCAAACGTATATATATGTTCTCTCGCGTAGTGCCCCAAATTTTTTGAGAAAAAAAAAATCGTTTTTTTTTAATAGGACAAAAAGAGCCTATGGTATCCAGGCATCTCCAATTATTTTAATATAGCGCACAGTGAGTGTGCACACCCATTCTCTCATGTCTAGGTGACTCAGGCTTATCGTGCCAAAGTTGAATTTATGACAAATAAAACATATATATGTACTTTTGGGGAACTAACGGTAAAAACATATACATGTATACGTATATGTTTGGACCGTTTACGGGTTAAATATTTATTCTAATAACTGCTTAGGAAAGATTTTTTATTTTTTTTTACTATAATGACCACTTCCAAGAAGGAGCAACTTGAAAAAGAGGAAACACATTCACCATCATTCAATCAACAGTTGTCTTGCAAGATGTGTATAAACATCACACTTCAGATGACCCTCTGAACAGCAACATCCCCACCCTAAAAACCATTTGTCTCCACTCATAATGATCAAGGTAATGTACACATGCCTGGCGGATGCTGAAGCCTTTATCACTAAGAACCCTCTCTATTACCTCCTTCCAACCTTCCTGGGATGACCCTTATGCCTCTTTCCCTCCACCCCAAATTCATGATATATTTTTTTTAATATATGAAATACTTAGCATTGTACGTGGGTTTCAGAAATTTCTATGTGCCTAATCATACATCTGGCCACGTCGTTGATTGCCTGATCTGTCAGCTTGTGTGTGCTTCCTGCATATGCACTCCAATATAGGTAATACAGCCCAGATGATCAAGAAATCCAGTGTTCTACTGCTAATTCCTCTTATGCTTAAAAGGAAGGTTTTAAACACCTTCCTTTTAAGCATAAAAGTAGGGCAAAAGGTGAGTAGTATTTATTGTAAGAAGCCATCCTAGCCACCCCACTCACACATAATATACTGTACTATGAGACTTAAAGTGTCCTAGAGTGATAAAATGCATAAACAGTACACTCATTACTTACCTAAAAATATTTGGAGACTAATGTAGCGTGAGAGGTGAAAAGCATATTTATTTGTAGAAAGTCAAGTGTGGGGGAGAGGGTAGGGTAGCCTGCCTGGCCACCCCACCCACTTTGTAAACAAACGGACGAAGCGTCTGGTTATGAGTCATACAAACACCTTACAATGTGTACAAGTAGTCTGGTTTAGAAAGACACGTAAGCAAACACTATAACATATTTATTAGAAAACGTTTCGGTCCTGGGACCTTGATCACCTTGATTACAAGATCAAGGTCCCAGGACTGAAACGTTTTCTAATAAATATGTTATAGTGTTTGCTTACGTGTCTTTCTAAACCAACTTGTCGGTATTTATTACCAAGGTTTATACTACAAGTAGTCTCCACAGTGGTACAGTAGAATAATTTTAAGAAGGAATGATGCTCTGACAAATTATTATTACAAGTTATTATTATTATTACAAGTTATTATTATTAAAATCATGATAAAAAGAAGCGCTAAACCCACAAGCGTAATGAATAGCTATAGAAAGAGTGAAGAAATACGAAAAGAATAAATTTCTAGTAAAGTTACTGGTGTCTGACTAGAGAAAATGTAATTCATCCGATCTTTCCACCTGGTCACAGACCGGGCCATGGGGGTGTTGACCCCAGGAACTCTCTCCAGGTAAACTCCAGGTAAACCAACCACTTGGTAAACAAATCTCACATGTATGTCAATTTTCATGCTCTGGGTGTATGTATCATGTTTATATGTTACGTAGCATATTTATTATATAATTTTGAAAAAATATCATAGATGAATTAAACGAAACATTTATATTAACCCCTTCAGGGTCCAAGGCCAAAATCTGAAGTGGTGCTCCAGTGTCCAAGAAATTTTGAAAAAAAAAAAAAAAAAAAAATTTCTTACAGAATTAAAGAGCATATTTTTGTGAAGGTAATAAGACAAAAAAAAAAAATCTGATCAGTAGTTACTGAGATACAGTGCCAAGAAGTTTGTCAAAAATGATGTGGTGGCAGCAACATCGATGAATTCCACATACGTGCATTACATTATTTTGCAGTTTTTGTTGTTTTTTCTTTTCTTTTCCAATTTTTTTCTATTCCTACTAACATTTGGGGCCTGAGAGACCAATACTGTATATAATGTATATATATAAACTCACTGTATTGAACACAATAACCGCACTAAAGCTATCATATTATTATTTACCACTGTTCTTTATTACAATAAACATGCACAAATCTTGTATAATACTAATGTTCTATCACATATTTACATATTTACAATCACTGGACAAGGTTTTAGAACTGCTGGAGTTTGTGGAACTCCTTGAAACAAGGCACCATGCACAGAGGCACCTTACATTCCTCACACATAAACCGAGTGTCTTTGCGTCTTTGTTGCCGTCTTTTTGTTTGTGCACAGACGATGCATCTCTTCTGAGCAAATTTCTTCTGAGTTGAAGGAAGTTGTATTATGAAATGATCACCTTCCCTCTTCAAACGCTTGGGTATATCCTGAGGAATTCGAGGACCGTGTTGTATAGCAGGTGTTGTTACCTGGTACTTCATTATGAGTTGTCTGACAACAGACAAACAAAATTCACCATGCGGTGGTCTGTTGCCAGTCTTTATTTGGTACATATTATGTGCATTGAGCATTGAAATGTCCATGAGATGGAATAAAAGTTTCATGTACCACTTGTAACTCTTACGAACACAGTCAACAAAACCAATCTGCATGTCACATTTGTCAACCAAGCGCATGTTTTGTGTATAATCAATCACTGTCACTGGTTTTAGAATACGTTCATTAGCCACTTGATCAACTTTGCCACTGTCTTGCATTTCATTACGGTGAATGGTTGTCAACAATGTGACATCTCGTTTGTCATGCCACCGTAATGCCATGATGTCATTGGCAGTAAACACCTGCACATCATCACCATGAGCACCTGCGTTGAGCCTGGGCATATGTTTACGATTAGAACGCACTGTGCCACACACATCTGTCTTGTTCACTCGCATGAAATCACTGAGTAATGGGCTTGTGTACCAGTTATCGGTATATAATGTATGCCCCTTACCAAGATAAGGTGCCATCATGTTTCTCACTACGTCACCTGAGATACCCAATAACATCTTCGTATCTTTCAATGTTTTACTACCCGTGTATACAACAATATCCAACACCAGGCCACTGTCACAATCACAGAGTACAAACAGTTTTATACCAAAGCGTTTCCTCTTGCTCGGTATATACTGCTTGAATGACAGTCTACCTTCGAACAAAATCAAAGACTCGTCAATTACAAGATTCTTGAATGGATAAAAGTATATGCTGAACTTTTGTTTGAGATACATGAAAACATTTCTAATCTTGTATAACCTGTCACTTCTGTCAGGCCTGGTTTTGTCAGAGAAGTGCAACATACGTAAGAGTAAGATAAACCTGTTCAGTGGTATGATTTCACTGAAGACTGGGGTAGAAATTAGCCGATCTGTGGACCAGTATGCTTTTATATTATGCTTATAGACGTGAGGCATAAGCATTATTGTTGCAAAAAGCAAATACATTTCTGCAACAGTCGTCTCTTTCCACCTGTGTAGTCTTGACTGTGGTGATAAAATCGTATTTGCCATGGTGTACTCAAAATACTTATTACTTTCCCTGACAATAATTTCCATCAATGGCTGGTCAAAGAATAATTCAAAGAATTCCAGTTCATTGGCCGTGGTTCCAAGGGGACAAGTAGGTAGAATTCCACTTTGAGAGTCATCAAAGTGGTGAAGCTTGGGAACAAAATTGGGATTTTGCTGCCAATCCCACATACGGTTTGCTGGTGGATACTGGACATCATAGGCTGGTTGTGCAGGTGGTTGTGGTTGTGGTGGGCTGGTGGCTGGTGCTCCGCTTTGTCCTTGAACTGACGAGTCAGCAGCGTGGGTCCCAGCGTGGCCTGGTGAGTCACGCATGGCAGTGCCACTACCATCACCACTAACACCATCCACTGATGCCTGTGGTCTATCCATGCCAAGTGTAGCCACATCATCCTCACTATCACTACCTAAAACTGGTGTTGGGCCACAGGATGTACTCCGGGATGTACTCCGTCCCCTGGGCACAGCATAGGGTACACTACCCGAGCGCATGCGGCGGCGAACATACCGACGCTTCACTGGTGAATATGATTCCTCACTATCACTACTCGAATGATTGTCAAGCGCAATAAAATCACAGTCCACGTCACTATCATCATCATTACTGAAGTCAAGAGGCCTGGCCACGCGAAAATATTAGTTTTCTCTTGCGATGAGGAACAACCGACCATGAGTCACGAGTGCCCACACTAGAGGTAGAAGGTTGAGGATCGTCAGGGTTTTCTGCACTATTATCGATATCCTGGTCATTCTTTTCAGTCACTAACTGATCAAAGCCGTAGAATTCGTCTTCATTTCCACTTCCATCAGTGTCAGAACTATCAGATAGGAGGAGGAGAGTCCCAATTTTCCGGGGAGTGAGAGCTGACTTGCGACGAGGCATGGTGAACAAGGGTAACTGAGCCGGCGTTCCCACAATGCTATGCGGGCGCCTATATTTTTTGTTTATGGTGCACACCCACCACGCAGACCCGTTCTCTCAAAAGTAGGCCTATGAGCGTTTTCGCGCTAAATTTGACGGCGCTAGAATTTTGGCGTAGATCTACGGTTTGGACACTCAACGTAAAGCCGTTGATCTACGGGACGGACCCTGAAAGGGTTAACATAATATATGAAGTTTAATGCCCCCAAGAGATTACATGAATATTATTATTATTAATATGGCGTCAAGAGTAGAGAGAGAGACTTAGTGATTTTAATGTGTACCTGCATGCCAGCACAGTGTGTAAGCATATTTAGGTACAGGTACACACAAGTATAATTATCAGAGTACATATAAAATATGCAATAACTTTAAAACACTTGAAATTTTGGAAAATTTCCAGATATAATAAAGATACATGCTCACAGAGAATGTAAACAAACCGGGTAGGGTGCGCCATATTTGAAAGACCACTAGCGTATAGTAAATTTTGGTCATATTTTGAAATCGCTGTATTAGCAGAACGTTGTAAGTCAAAACGCCGTTATGTGGGGCCCTAC